>NC_134113.1:40406000-40719500 GCF_040939455.1 Microcebus murinus | reverse complement strand
TTCATTCTTAAAAAGCAGTACTTAAAAAAAAAAAGCCCAAATGTACAGAATGCTAAGAGCTAAATGAAGAGGCTAATGCCTCTGAAAGTATTTTTAAAAGATATCCATAAAGGTCTTTTCGACACCAGGATTAATTATCAGTTAGTCCAGCTTCTTCTGGGCAGTACCTCCTTGGGAGACATTCCCAGATATGCTGAAAGTAGTGTGGTCAATGTACCATGGCATCACTAGTTAAAAGCCTTATTGAACATGGTGCAAAATCCTATATATGCAATCTTTTACTCAATCTTTAAAATCAATAGATCAGGCGCTCACTGTTTTCCCTGTGTGACAGTCGAGGGTTAGAGAAGTTAAGCAACTTCCCATAGTCACACATTAACCAACGGGACACAGTCTTCAAGATTTGAGAAGACATTTTTGATGGCAGAACCACTTTGTTTTTTCCCTCTTATGGTGAGATAACTCATGCTGACAACTTGTGAACAACTTCAACCTTGCAGAAGATTCTCATCTAAAAGTTCTCTACACCTAACTTGGTTAATTTTGTGATTTTGTGATTTGACTAGCCCAAAGAGGTGAGTCAGAGAGCACTTTTGACTTCAACCTTTCCACAGGAGCTGGTATTACCATGGACTGGGATCAGTTGTGGATGACAACTCACAAAAACAAGATCATGTGCTAGTGTCCCTCCAGGCATAGACTCAGAGACTCACTCTAAATCTGTATTGTTAGAGTAAGAGACTAGGAGACAGGGCTGACACCAGGGGCAGGGACTTGAAGATTGGGTGCAGGTGTTAAACAACCCTGAAGCAGAGGGGCTGATAAACACAGGCAAGAATTGCTTGAACTGGCTTGTCAGCTATCTCTGCCACTTCACATGAACTCCAGCTAATTATGATATCATTTACATTGTGATTTTAATATTTCTCTCTCCTTGAAATCACCATGACAGTTGCAAGACAACTATATAAAGTATGAAAATGGGAGGGAACCCAAACCTAGGAATTTCAAGGCTCCCCACTTTCCCCCATAACAGTGTATTATCACCTGCTTGGCTTATTTGGTGCATCCTGAAATGCTCCCCACCCGCACCCCCGACAATCACCAAGAACCTGGAAAAACCTCCACTCAGAGGCCAGTAACAGTGTGGCTGGCATTGTAATTAAGAGTACAGGCTTTGGCCAGGGCTCACGCCTGTGATCCTAACACTCTGGGAGGCCGAGGCGAGGGATCGCTCAAGGTCAGGAGTTAGAAACCAGCCTGAGCAAGAGTGAGACCCCCTCTCTACTATAAATAGAAAGAAATTAATTGGACAACTAAAAATATATAGAGAAAAAATTAGCTGGGCATGGTTACACATGCCTGTAGTCCCAGTTACTTGGGAGGCTGAGGCAGGAGGATCACTTGAGCCAGGAGTTTGAGGTTGCTGTGAGTTAGGCTGACGCCATGGCACTCTATCCCAGGCAAAGAGTGACACTCTGTCTCAAAAAAAAAAAAAAAAAAAAAAAAGAGTACAGTCTTCAAAGATGGCTACAGAACTTCTCCACTCCCATGATGGCAGAAAGAATTTGTCAATTTGAACTTATTTCCATTTTATATCGAACCTTGTTCTTTGACCAAAAGCAATTGGTGTTTCTGTGCCAACATGCATCATTCTGACTTCATGATTCTCTAGTAGGAAAGAATGCCTTATTCTTAATTCATTAGTTCTGTAATTCATTGTGTTTTTATTATTTTATTTTAAAATTTATTTACTTATTTCAAAATTCATTCATTAAACACTTGCTACATAATGGCACCATTGACAGGCATCACAATACAGTGGCAAAAAAGTGGATTTTTCAAGCTAGATAAATATAGTTTTATATACTGCTCTTGTAATTTACTAGTTAATAATAACTTGCACTGTTATAGGTGGTTGTTAAAGGCATGAGTTTGGGTATTAGACAGATTTGTCTTTAAAATCTCAGCTCTGTCACTTATTAAATCTGTGACCTAAACCTATTTATGTTAGCTTTCGCTTCTACATCAGTAAAATGGAAAAACATAATAATTACCTTATAGAATTCTTATGGAGAATTAAAATAAGATGCATATATAAGGCACTCAACACAGTACCTGACAGACAGTAGGTGCTCAATAGATTCACTTCTCTTCCCTCTGCCACCAGGTCCCAGACAATGTAGAAATTGATATATTTGAGATTTACAACTGCCATAAGAGGGAAGAAAGGGAAAAAACCCTAACCTGACCTATTAAGTGCCTATCTTGTTTCAATCCATGTCTTAGGCATTTTCCATGTGATGATAGCATTGAATTTAAGTAAACACATAACTTCATTCATTTATTCAGTAAATATTGATTCAGCACCTGCTATACATTGGTCACTTGTCTAGGCAGTGGAGACACAGCAATGAATAAAATGGACCAAGTCCTACCTTGAGCTTACATTCTAGAGGTCCACACCCTTTCTGCTATACCTTGCTTCATAGATTAAAAAATAAAATTCCAAAGCTCTTTGAGACAGTGCCTCGCCTTATCATCTGAGATAGAGGGCCATGGTGTCATCATAGTTGACTGCAATATCAAACTCCTGGGCTCAAGCTGCCTGAGTAGCTGGGACTACAGGTGTGTGCCACCGTGCCTGGCTTATTTTTCTATTTATTTTTAAAAACAGGGTCTCACTCTTCCTCAGGCTGGTCTTGAACACCTGGCCTCAAGCAATCTTCCTGCCTGGGCCTCCCAAAGTACTAGGATTACAGGCATGAGCCACCGCGCCCGGCCTGGAAATTTTTAAAAAAGAAAAAATATTATTTCTAACTTGGAAATCAAGAAGCTTCAATGTGAAAGGGAAGTTTGTTCTGGACTTCACAGGACTGTAGGGTTCAGAGTTGCGAGGTGGGAGTGGAGGTGGGTGGAATAGTTTGTGAAATGGCCCGGAGACAGGAAAGGGCAGGACCTGGGAGGAAGCTGTGAGTTGATTTGGTCATTGGGTGGAGTGAGTGAAAGTGAGTAATAGAAAATCTTTTGGAAATGCATATGGAAATCGGATGGTGGTGCTCATTGAAAAGCAGCCTGAGGAGTGGAGTCTGGACTTCATTTGTAGACCATAGGGAGCCATTTAAGTTTATTGAACAAGGTGGTAATAGGATCATGGATATGCTTCAGAAATATTTATTGGGCAACTGTGTGTAAAATGGATTGAAAGAGGGAGAGACCAGAGATAAAGACTTAGGAGGCTGTTGATTAAATATCACTGGTATGTTCGAGGTTTTTTATGACCAATGACACAGACCACCGGCATATTCAGGTAAATTCCTTTTTTCATCCTTTTTTCATCAGAGTTTGCATAAGTGGGTTTGAAAACAAAACCAAAACACCAGGAAAGAAAACCTGTTCCATCTAAGAAAGCACTACATGATATTATATAAAGAACAAATTCCTTCAATATATGAAAGCTATTTAGTGTCTTCAGCAGTACAAATGAAGTTAAACATAAAGGTGGAGAAAACTTTATGGTATAACTTTCAAAATAAGTTGATTTCTAGGCAAGAGCTTTAAAATGTTTGCAAGAAAATTCTCATTCCTCAATAGCTTTTTGTAATAAAAATACTATTGTAAAATAAGAATAAAATTAAACATTTTTATAAGGACATTTGCAAGGTGACAAATGCTCCAGTTTACTTTTGGTCATTAAGAGATTTTCAGTATAGCTTATGCTTTTTTCTAGTTAGTACAGGTTGAGCATTCCTAATCCAAAAATCTGAAATCCAAAATGCTTCAAAATCCAAAACTTAAGTGCCAACATGATAGCACAAGTGGAATATTCTACATTTGACTTCATGTGGTAGGTTGCAGACAAAATGCAGTCAAAACTTTGTTTCAAGCACAAAAATTATTCAAAATATTATAAAAAATTACCTCAGGCCCTGTGTATAAGGAATAAATAAATTTCATGTTAGGTTTGGGTCCCATCCCCAACATATCTCATTATATATGTGCAAATAAATATTCCAAAATCCATAAAAGAAAAATAAAAACTCTAAAATCTAAAACACTCTGGTCCTAAGAATTTCAGATAAGGGATTCTCGACCTGCGCTGCTATTGCTCTAGCTGTAGCTCTCAGGTCATGGAAAACAATCCTTTCCCAGGCCAGCTGCATGGCACAGCATTCTGCCCTCAAAACATTACCTGCCTTTGCTGCTCTTTTGGTTTCCACAGATTCAAACTCAAACTACCCCAGACTGAAGTTATTCTCAAGAAGCTACTCTTCCCTGGATTGTTCACTTAATCCACAAATACTTTTAAGCACCTCCTCTGTATCCACTTCTGTATAGATCACTGGGTCTCTGCTAGAGGCACCACTAACCAACAAAATCTTATAGTTGATCTCAATTTCTCCTCCCTCTCAGTTCTCACATAGTCTCAGCAACCAAGACCTGCTGAGTCTACCTCCAAAGAGTCTTCCATATTCACCTGTCCCTCTCTACCTCACTGATCCTACTCCAGTATGGGCCTCATCAGTCCACTCCTGGGCCATTGCAAGGGTTCTTAACTTACCATCACCATGCCCCTGCTCCCACCTGGTCTTTCTCCAATCCTGGCTCTTCTCCATAGATATATCCAACCGTGCAAGCTTTGAAATTTTGCTACCCAAAGTGCTGCAGATCCACAGTAATCTGATGGCTGGTGGGAAATGTAGACTATCAAAACAGAATCTGCATCTTAATATAATTCCAGAGGATTCATATGCACATTTCAGTTGGAGACACACTGATTGAAAGCATAAATCCAACCCTGTCACTCCCTAGTTGACATTCTAGTTTAAGGGCCAACAAATTACAGTCCACAGGCCTGATCTGGTTATTACCTGTTTTAGGGCAGTGATGAAAGAAGAAGAATGCTTGGGGGAAAAAAATCAAAAGAAGAAGAATATTCTATGACACACGAAAATTATATAAAATTTAAACTTCAGTGTCTAGCTTTATTGGAACACAGCAACGTTCGTTCATTCATAGATTGTCTATGACTGCTTTTACATACAATGGCAGAGTTCAGTAGTTATGACAGAGACTATATGGCCAGTGACTTCTAAAATATTTACTATCTGGCCCTTTATAGAAAAAGTTTGTTGACCCTTTTTCTAGAGAGAAAATATACATTTTTTTTAAAAAGATAGAATGAGAAAGAGAGAAAGAGGGAGATGGATATCCTAATCACCAGGATTTGATCATTGCAAGTTATACATAGGTAACAAAATATCACATGTACCCTCAAAATATATACAACTATTATATATAAATTTTTTTAAAAAGAAAAGTTATAAGATATAAAGAAAAAAAATAAGGACCTGAACAAAAATGTTTTCTTTCCTGTATACCCATGGCAGGTGCCAATGCCCTTCTACCATCCCACATAGTGGGGCAAAGGGTCAATTACATGCATCAATTTTCATGGCTGCTGAATTTTCCCCTTGGAAGGACAGAAGGGTAGGTTTTAAACATGATGAGAAGAGCAAGATCATCCTCTGTATTCAGAGATAAGGAGGAAATTGTGGAGGATTTTAAAGTTAATACATGGATACTGTTTCCACTTAGGTCCTTATTCCTATACCAAAAAAAAAAAAAAAAGAAAAAAAAGAAAAAGAAAGGCATCTTCTGGCTCTAGAGAGCCAATTCTATTACCCTTGGGACCTAATACTCTCAACCTTGGGCAATAATTCTTCCACTAAAAGGAAATCTGGAAATTGCAAAACTTGGTGTTTTAAATATCAACTGCCACCTACCTGCAGACCTTCCCCTTTCCACATTTTCTGATTTTATGGCTATATGAGACATTAAAGAGATCAGTTCAGATTCCATTTGTTTTCCAAATACAGATCCTTTGGGAATAACCCTGTCAGAGCTGTTTCCTGTGTTTTGCTCTTTGCCTAACTGATGCATTCCTATAGAGTCATTTTGCACCACTGAAGCAGGTGTGAAAAATAGTCCAAATTCCAATTCCATGCCAGAATGAGAAAGAAAAAACAAAGTCCAGGGATCAAAAACCTTCCAGAAGTTGTGACAGAGGCACTGAACATGTTAAATCCAGACAGTACTTGCCCTTCTACCCTTTTTCCCCCACCCTTAGCTTCGCCATTTTCTGGAACAGTTAACTGATTTTGCAGCCAACCAGTAAAAAATTGTTTTACCAGCTGACAGTTGAGATTGTTCAATGTGCCAAGTACTATGGTAGGTGCCTAGGCTACAATAGTTAAATAAGGTATCGCTCCTGTCCTGGAGAAATAAGCTACCTTAAGGGAAAGGCAGATACAGAGGCAGACAATTACAAACCAGAGCTGTCAGTGGTATAGTTCAAAGTGAGTAAAGGCACTGTGTGAGCACAGAGGGACATGTAGCTCGGGCTCATGGGGTCAGGAAGGGGATGTCTAAACCAAGTTCTGAAAGACACGTAGAAAGCAGCCAGATCCTCCACAGCTGGAGGTTAAGAATACAAAGGGGATTCAAGGCAGAGCAATATCAAAGAGGAGAGGAAGTGGCCCATTTGAACTGCAGGAGAGTAGAAGGTAGGAAGGGAGGTGGTGTAAGACAGAGGAGGGAAAGGCTGGCAGGGTTAGGGAAAGAATGGCGTGTTTGCTACACCCAGGGGCTTGGGACTCCATGCTGAGGACAAAGCAGGCATATTAAAGGGTTATGGGGGGAACAACATGATCAGAGTTGTGTTTCAGAAAGCAAATTTCAGCTGCTGTGTGGAGAAAGCATTCAGGAAGTGGGGAGACTGCAGGTCAGGAGAAGAATTAATAGAATGCTACAGGGGAGAAATAATGGTGACTTGAACCATGGTGAAGGTAATGCTGACAGAAAAGAACAAGGCCAAGGCCACCATATACAGCCATGCAGGTTATGCCCTGCACAAAGCACCTTCCCAAGGGGCAAGTGGTTGCTAAAAATCAAACAGTGATCCCCTAGCCAAGTTCTGTGGCCCAGCAGGAAGAGGAAGGGGACCCTTTTTGTATTCATTAGCCAGACAAGGTACCATTTTGTTATTCTCACAAAGCCAGAAATATATGGGCAATGTTGAAGGCCCTGCCAAAGGTGAGTATATTTTAGAGATTTTTAAGAAGGAAAACAGCTGATCGTATACGGTAGTTAGAGAGAGAGAGAGAGGATTCAAAGAGGACATCAAAGTGGCCCTATCCCTTGACATTCACAAAGGCAGGAAATGCTTTCTCAGTCTAATCTACTTCCACTTGGCCTTGTTCAACCCAATTTCTTTTTGCTATCATGACTTTCTTAAATAAATTCAAATAAATATATTCAAATAAAATATTCATTTTATTTCTATTTGATAGTTTTTACCTCTTTTATTCTTTGTCCATTCCTAGTTTAATTTATGACACATCTGCGGCAACATGGCATAGTGTGAAGAAAGTAAGCTTTATTGTGGGACAGACTATGAATCCAGACTCTGCCAATAGCAGTAGGACCCTTTACTCTTCTCAGCCTCAGTTTCTTCATTTGTAAGTTGAAGATGATAATGCTATCTTGTAGGGTGGCTATAAAAGGCAAATATATACATATATATAAATCACCTAACCTAGTACCCTGTGTATACAATAGCGGACCCTCAATACCTTTGGCTACTGTTGTTGTTATTTACTAATCAAACATTCTGTAACTTGCTTCTTTTTCCATTCTCATTCTCTCAAGCTTTACAGTCCTGTCTTTGATTCCATTTATACTGCCAATTTTACAACAAAAGTCAATAGCTTCTAAAAGTGTTTGCCTAGTTGCCTAGAAATCTTTCTACCTAAAGAACTTCTCAAATGCACAAATTCAGCTAATAACAATACTCCACTGATAATTCTAAGAACATATCCAAAAGACCACTCCTTAAAAGTAAAAGTAAATTCGAAATTATTAGTATTGATAATGCATGTGCTTACTTGGGAATATTTCCCAAAATTTATCAGAAAATGAAGGAAGGTAAAGGAAAAAGAATCCAGACCAGGGCTCACAGGATTTTTCATAAGCTGTACTTTTACCCTACACAGTTTCATTTAGAGAGCATTTAATGTGTATGGTGAGGCTGGCACTATGTTAGCTAAGTTATGGACATCTTAAAGAAAAAAAGTATTACCTTCCTCCTAGGAAGCAGGACTTCATTTTCTATTTTCAGTTAGAGAATTTGAAAAGTTGAATTCTATTTCATTAAGACTGTATTTACTAAAACATGTAGGTAGGAAGCAAGATCTCAGCCAAGAGTTTTCAGTTAATCTTCAGCAGCCTATACATAAAAAGATACTACTGGAAACACTTTCAGATTTGTTTATCCTCAAATAATGTAGTCTATTTTCATTTTGAGAAAAAAAGTAAAGAATTCCACAGAAAGAAATGCTTGCATGACTGGCTGAGTCATACTGTGTAGACTTTTTCCAGTAAGCTACATTATGCTGGATGCTGTTCAAAAGGGAAAATGTCAAATGCACTGGGGTTCAGTCTGGCATGTGGGTGGGTTTACTCAAGCACAGAAATCAAATATAGGCATTGGAGCCAATACTCTGAAAAACAACAGAATGGATTACAAAAAAAAGAGCTGGAATTTTAGTTCTTTTTCAGCTGTATCCTACAAATACAATATAATTGAGCAATACACAAGTGAGCATTCCAATGACATTTATTTTATTTCTTTCTTAGAATATAATTTTTTTCTTAGTTGAATAAAATAGACATTATAAAATTTAACCTTTCTCCTATATGGTAGCTCTGACATGTCTCTGGCAGATTTTCATACTTCTGCTTTAAAAGTTCTAGTATGGAGAGCTCACTACCTTGTAGAACAGCCCCCTTCCTTTGTCAGACAGGTATAGTGCAGAGATTCCAGAGAAAAGATCCTAGACTGATATAAGCCAAGATAATAACAGTGGTTACCTATGGGTGGTTGAAATTATGCATATTTTGTTGTTCTTGTTTTGCTTATCCATATTTTCTAACTTTTCTATGATGAGTTTATATTTTTTATAATGGGAAAAAGACAAGTACTTAAAAACCTGGAGAATTCAAATACTAACACTGATATTGTCCCAACTTTTCACTCTAAAAACTTAGACAGAATAAGATTAAATGGTTGATAGTTAGACACCAAAATTACCAATGTTCTAAAAAATTGTAACTAGGGAATACCAATTTCACCCACATAAATATGTCAACCAAGGTGCTGTTGATCAAATTGTTTCCAGCTGATTGCTCTGGTCAAATAGTATACTACTTGAAACTTCTTACTCTATGCGTCCTCTACTTCTATCAAAACATCCCAAGGACCCCAAGCATTCTAGAAACTGTATCACTCTGTAGGCTCTAGTCAAGTTACTGTTGTTCTAAACCATCAAATTTACTGTAGTTATCTGTAATTACTATAATTATCTAAATGATTTTTATTGTGTAACTTAACATTCATCCCTGTTAAGTTTGATTACATATTTGATTTGGTTCTTTCATTCTTATAAGGTGCTAAGCGGAGCCCTTAAGATGTTATGCGAGAAAAAATTGGTCCTGGATGAGAAAGACCATTTTCTGTAAAATTACGCATGCTTCCTCATGACTGTTCTGGCTTCCCTGCCTCCCATGCCCTTAGCCTTCCCTTCTTGCTCTAGTAAATTATTAGCCAACTACTAGTAAACATATGCTTTAAAGCAAATCATATGTATTGAGCATCTACTATGTCCCTAATGCTTCTACGTAGGCCACCCACATATTTCTCAACAGCTCAGCTGATAGGAATCATCATCTCCATTTTTACAGTGGAGAAACAGAGGCTTAGAAATTAGGTAATTTTCCTTAAGTCCCACAGTTATTCATTGACAAAGGTAAAATTTGAACCTACATCTCAGTGGTTTTAATGCTAATGCTGCCTCTGAGTATTTATTGGCCTTGGCTTCCTGCCTTTAACCACTTGGATACAGCGCTCACCGGCCGGGAAACCTTGCCCACAGCCGGCACTCATAGTCCGCACAATAGTTTGTGCTGTGCATTGACGGCGAATCGTTTTGCTCTTGTGTGATGAGGAAAGCTTGAAAGCACTGAAAGCTTGTTTTACTTTACAGGCAGTTTTACTTGTAATGTAAATCAGAATAGGTAACATATACATATATGTTTTCATTACGTTATTTTTAAATGTTCACAATTTTATTTTGATAAATGAAAAATTAGAAAAGTCATATCACGGCTGTCGGCTAAAGTCGACACTCAGTTCATCTGTGGCTATTTATTGACTATAGTCGACGCTTGTACTGAAGTTGTTAACCTTGCTTCTCTGATCTCAGACTCTGTCATCTATTCCCTGATGTCCAACATTGATCTGGACATCCTAGGTTTTTTTTTTGTTTTTCTTTGTATTACATGATCGTGCTGGATGTGGTGCTTCCTGTCTATCTAGAATTTAGGTATCCAATGTACAAGCACTAGCTTAGAAATCTATGAGAGCTCCTATTTGCTCATTTATATTTGTTCTAAGGCATCAATAAAATTTGTAAAATATCAGTAGAGAATTTTCCAGACTGATATATCTCCATAAAAATAATTTGAGTATATATTAAATAACCCACAATTCACCCTCTTGTCCATGAATCTATTTTAACAAATTTATTAAATATCTTGGTGAAATCAAAGCCTACAACATTCCCCATATCCATCATTTTAGAAACTTTTCAATTACTAAACAGAAGAAGCCAACTTATACTGGACTGGACTGGTTCTTGCCTCTTGAACAGTTCAAAGAAAGGACTAGGTTGATACAGATGCTCAAGTAATGTCCCAAAGACCTGGTCTCTCCATTTCTTGGTTCAGTGCTTCTCCATCTCAACTTCAATTTCAAGCTCCACATACTACTAGATATCTGCAAGGTATCTGCAAGCAGCTCACAGCCTATCTACTCCCAGGTCTACTACATACAAATCACTTTCACTGTGTCAGGAATTACAGGAGGCAGACATGTAAGAGAGCCTTTGACCACAAAAAGACAGTATAGTCTAATAGCAAAAGCAGGTGCTTTGGTGGAAAATGGATCTGGATTTGAATCTAACACTTGTCTTCAAGCAAGTTCTTCAAACTTGTTTTCCTTAATTATAAAATGAAGATTTTATATCAT
Organism: Microcebus murinus; assembly: GCF_040939455.1. Lineage (NCBI taxonomy): Eukaryota > Metazoa > Chordata > Mammalia > Primates > Cheirogaleidae > Microcebus > Microcebus murinus. Next base: position 40,708,354 of record NC_134113.1, on the reverse strand, counting down.
TTGTAGAGTTGATGTGAAGTCCTAAAATTTAAATACAATAATATGTAGTAAGTAAAGTACCTAGCATAATGCCAGGAACATCACAAGTGTACAACATAGCAAAGGCAAGTATAACAAGAGTAATAATGCTAGCAGGGTCACATGTTCTGTAATGTTGATGTAAAATAATGTACTAGGGCTTTGAAAGGTTCATACCTGGTTGAGGTGATAGGGTTGGGAAAGATTTCATGAAGAAAATATTTGAGGTGGATCTTAAAAGAGTGCATAAAATAATAAGCTGCTCTAAGAGAGAACAGATTAAGGGAGTTTTCAGGGTATGAATGAAGTAGAGATCGTCAGAAGTGGAAGTGATTGGAGAGACCCTGGGAAATGCAGATGGAAATCCATTTTTATGGTTTTTGATGAGGCTAAGGAGTTTGTGGTCAATTCGTTGAATTAGACCCCTGAAGATTGCCAAGCAGGAAAGTGACATGACAAGGGTTCTGTTTTAGGAAGAAAGACTAACATCGGTATACAAAATGGATAGAAGAGCCTGGAGACAGAGGGCAGAGACAAATTTGGAAATTTATCTACAATAGTCAAGCAAATGTAACTAAAGACTTAATCTCAAGTAGTATCATGGCAACACAGTGAAAAAGATAAATGTAAATAAGATTACAGAAGTAATATACATGAGATTCATCAACTTATTGGATGCTAGCAATGAAAGGGAAGAATCAAACTGTACTCATTTTCAACTCCGATGTCTTAAAGAATAAACATGACATTTATAGAAACAAAGATCAAAACAAAAACAACTTGGGGATGTCAGGGAGGGGAGAAGTGATAAATTTGGTATGTGACATGGTGACCTTGAAGTGCCTTTGAAATATCCAGATGGCCATGTGTCATGAGAGTTGAAAATATTTGGGGCAAAAAGAAATGTCTGGACAGGAGATAGTTCCATTCTCTAGTCTTTCATTATTAATTTTCTTTTTTCCTCTGCTTCTAACTTTCAGTTGTATATATAACCTAAATTTCCCAGAATTCTCCCAGTCTCACGTGACATCAATGACAATGACAATTTTTACCTGCTCTTGCCAACACTCTTATCTGAGAAAATCTCCCTTACCTCTCCTCTGCACCCATCAAGAGGCCCCTGCATGGGGCCCCCTCTGCTGCTCTGTCATCTGTTGGTACTGCTGCTGGCATACTGAAACCCTCATGTGCCACAGCCATGGTCTCCAGAGAAGTGGGGAGAACAGGTCTTTCTCTTTTGCATTTCTCCATTAGAAACAATCTCCAAAGTAGGGGTACCTGTGCGCCAATGTTTTAGAGAAACTGTTTATTTGGTTTATATTACAGCTCTGCATGGGATCCACACTTAGGTCCTGCAAAGATGACAACAAACAAATTCTGAGCATAGATGTGTGTTCTGAGAAGAGTTCTCCACCTGGAGCCACATCTGGTGGGTCCTGACTATTTGCAAGATGCTCAACATTTTAATCATAATTCAATCATTTTGAATGATTGACTATCATTCATTGTTATTACGTCATAATTCAATAATTCAGTCATGTTTGAAACATAACATAATTTAGGGTCCCAGCTCCATGAGATTCACTAAAATTTACCATTTCATCTGTTTCATTTTCAACATTTTAATATTTTCAACTTGAGAAATAATTAAGAAAATAATCTCCTTTTGTTTAACTGTGAAAGCCCACAGCAGAGCATATAGATTTATAGTGTTTTTTCAGTGAATAAAAGGACAAATCAACTATGATGAAATGATTCAAGGAAAGCCATGAGAAATAAAGAAAATATTATTTTCTTTCTTAGACACGCCATCATCCATAGCTCAAGTAGGATGGTAATCTCACACTTCAGAACTCTGAGATTTAAGCCAAGCTATAGATGCAGTGAAAATAGAAATTCTGTAAAATAGAGATGAGATAGTCCAATTTGGTGCACCGAGAATGCAAAGGAACCAAGTGTCACAAAAAAAAAAAAAGAAGAAGAAGAAAAAGAAAAAGCAATGCTTTCAGTGGTTTGATTGTCATTGTCAAGATAAAGTTAAAAAGGAGAAAAAAAGTTTTAATTCAAAAACCTTTTTTGCCAAGTGCCTTTTGCTTTGGGGACTGAGTTGCAGGTTAATTTAGGTAGCTAAATAAATCGATAAATTATTATTCTAATGTGTGCATAGCACTTTGCCTTTAAATAAAATGTTCTTTCTCACATATTATCTTGTTTCATCTAGTTAAGGAGAGCACAGGAGGAAAGACAGGAGAGAAAAGACAGGAGAGAAAAAAAAACCATAATTAAAGCCTCCTAATAAAACCTGCTTGGTATGGAGCTAGAGCAATGCTATGGATTCCAATCAATTAGTACCTCAATGAAATTAGTGTTCTTTAAACACTGTGAATACCTTATGGTTTGCAGATACTGAATTTAGCAGATGCGTAATCAAGGAAGTCATCTTCACAAAGTGGCCTTCTGAAGCAACTCATACAAATTCTACCCAAGGGTCATTGTGGGGAGAACAGATCATTGATTGGAAGAGAAGCCTTTTATTTCTAAGGAGGTGGCCATCCTTACACACAATCTGTTGGCCCCATTTAATTCCTCTAGTTTGTTTCCCCTGGCTCAGAATCTTGAGTAAAACTATATATGTTATAATGCTGCACCTGAGAGGGTTTATGTCTCTCAGTGGGGGAGAGCCAATGTCAAAACTATAAACCACCTGATACCTGAAATAGGCTGATGGTTTTTAAAAGTCACAACCGAAATGTAAACCCCTCTGTTTACATTTCTTTATGTGAGTAAAATACCAAAGCAAACCAGAAGTCTTTGATGGGCTTGGGATAGTTTTCCATTCTATCTCGCTCGCTCGCTCTCGCTCTTTCTCTCTCTCTCTCTCTCTCTCTCTCTCTCTCTCTCTCTCTCTCTCTCACACACACACACACACACACACACAACCTACATTCTGTCTCACACCTAATCCCTCCATCTATGCCCCACTCCATCCTAACCAACACGGTTACTCAGTGGCAGCCCACTGTATCTGTTTTGTGAGAACTGAAGTCTAAGGGAAAATAAGCAGAAAGTATCAAGCTGTGTACACATATTTTCCACTCCTTTAATCAACAAGTAGTTGGTGAGTGTTTACTATGCTACAGGCACAATATAATCAGGAGACACTGTGGCTAGTTGTTTTGTATGCCATGCATACTCGAGTAACTTGGAAACCCTGAAGACAAATTATCAGAATAAATCTGGAGAGAAGATACCACCTTTTTTGTATTTATAGATAAAAAAATTAAGGCTCAAAGATGTCAAATAGATTGCCCAAGCTTGCAAGTTGTGGAAGTGGGCTTTGAGCCAGGTGGTTTTTATCCCAAAGTCTGTGTTCTTACCACTACACCACTCTGACTTTTCAATACCTTTTCATGTATCTATTGACATGAACCAGTATTTACACTGATGCTTTAGAAAAAAAATCTCATTCAGGGGTATGTAAGCCAAACAAATAATCCACTCCAGAAAAGCAGTAGGAAATAGGCAAGTACCTCTCTGAGATACTATTCATTTGTTATTTACTATTTATTTTCTGAATCCATTTCTGAATTGTAAGTCCTACTGAAATGAAAACATAATTATCTGTCTTTCAGGACCATAAGACATTTATTTACACACACTTTTAAAAAATCACTTTATTGAGTTAGACACTCAGATCTAATAAACATTGCAGCCTTCTCTCTGGCTCTCCCCTAATAATATTATTATGTTCTGGTTCTTGTGTACACAACAGGAACCAAGTGCTGGGTGATTCTTCAAGCCAGGATATAATTTATTGACTTTGAATGCACATAGGTCAGCAATGAACAAATGAGCCGTGGGAAAGTACAACCTTATTTTCTTAACTATTAATGCTCATTTGAGAAATACCTAAAAGACACCAGCAACCCTCTGAAGAATTAATCTACATTGGCGGCAATACTGAGCAATCCTCCATTCTACACAGAATTAATCCCATCCTGGAGAATACCTAAGGGAGGAACATCGACACATTTCAGGAAGCCAAAAGAAAACACAGCAAATCAGGAAAAAGCAATCTGAGTGAAAAGGCTAAAAAGGGGCTTTGCAGAGTTTAACACTGAACTAAATCTAATCATTCTTGCCTATTATTTGAGAGGATTTTTTTTATAAAGAGAGGAAGAAATGCTGCATTTCTTGTTTAATGATTAAGAACAAATAGGATGAATCAGAATTTGTTAAAATTTGATGCGGCTACAAGTAACAGAAATGATAAAATAGCAATGGTAGAAGTGTATTTCTCACAAACAGAGTCTGGGGGAAGGCAAGCCAACACTATGCTCAGACTGACTTGCTTTCTTGCCTTTCGTCCATAAATCCGGCTCTGCCCCATCCCTGCTGCACAAAGATATCAGCCCAAATCAGTGTGGGAAAGGATTACTCAATAAGTAGTTACCTATTTAGAGGGAAAATCAATCTAGATGTCAAATCAAACCATAAACCAAAATAAATACAGGTGGATTAAAGTGCTAAAGTTTTTTTCAAAAAAAGAAATCAAAGCATGCAAGAGCTAAAATAAGAGCAAATATTTATCAACACCCTGGAGGGGAAGGTTCTTCTAAGTTTCAAAGGAATAAAAGAAATAATAAAGGGAAAATCAATAGATTTTACTATGTAAACTTGTTTAAAATGTATGCATGTTAAAATATAACCAAAATTACAATGAATTTTTAAAAACTGGGAAAACATATTTGCCTTAAATATGATAGAAAAATATTTCATTTGAAATTGCTTAAATAAATGGATATAATAATATTATGATCTATTACAGCTCTACACATTAACATGGATGAATCCTACAAACAAAATATTGAGTAAAATGATATAGTTGTAAAAGCTCAGAGTATGATTTCATTTATATAAAGGTCAAAAACAGGCACAACTGTTTATGAATGTCTACATAGGTAACAGAAATATAAGAAAAGGGAATGATTATTAAAAGTCAGGATCATGTTGTAGGGAGAAACAAAGAGGAACTGTGGAGAAGGTGATTATGTAGGAGGGGCAAATGCACTTGGGCAGGGGGCAAGAAGAGAAGAGAGAAACAACATCTTATACACTGTTCCTTAACTTTAGGCGTGGTTGCACAGAAGTTCACTATATAATTATTCTTCAAACTGTATGTTTTATACACTCTTTTGTATGTGAAATATATAATTCACAATAAGAAAGGGAAAAGATCTGAAAAGATAAATGTGCAAGGAATGTGCAGAGAAAACCCACAAAAAGAGGAAGTGCAACTAACCAACCATCTTTCGGGAAAATATCCTCCAGCTTACTATGAAACAAAGACATGCAATTTTTCAAACAACACATTTTCATTTTCTGCCTAATTTTTATTTGTTTTGTCCTTTATTGTCAGGAAAATACTCAATATTGATGATAATGCAGTGAAAGGGTACCCTTAAACACTGCAAGGGGAGGGGGGAGTGAAAACAATTTGGCCATATGTGTCAAAGGTCAAAACTGGTCTTTAACCTTTAACCTGCAAATGCCACCTGGGGTATCTATGAGGAAATAGTCTAAATTGGAGAGGAAAAGCAATAAATGTAAGAGAATGACAGCTATAATTATTAAATGCTAATCCTCTAACATCTAATCAAAGGGAAAATAACTATACAGGTAAAATATCACATAGATAAAAAATAATATTTATAAAAATTCTATCAATGTAGAATATGCTTCTATATTAATGTAGAATATCTCTCTAAACTGCATATATAGTTTGGTACATCTATGTAAAAATATGCAAATTTTGTACCTAGAGGAAAAAAATTATAGAAGGAAATACATCAAAAATATTAACTGTGGTTTTCTTTAGAAGGTGGAAGCTATGGTAAATTTTCTTTTTAAAAAATTTCTCTGAATGTTCTAAATATTTTTATAATGAGAATACATCATGTGGAACTTAATATCTGTCTCTGTCAAGGTTTGTTAAGGTACAGATCCTGGCCCAATAGGAGTGGACTAAACTACACATCAGCCAGAATTCTGATTTTGATTGATTCAGTCTGACTCAATCTTTTTAAATTCACATTGGCCATGTCTTGATTTATCCCTTCTTTCCAGCCTCTGATCCATAGTTTTATGTCCCAACTCACAGGTCATTTTCATTCTCCTAACTTAGTATTGCACTGGGCTGACCATCGGTTTTCTGATATTTCTCTTGTGGCCCCTGCATCAGTTTCTCCTGTCCCCCCAGGGGCAGCTCTAATGTGCATTGCATGGCTTTCCAGGGATTTAGTGGTATAAAGCTAAGTTTTATTTGTATGATAGGTGCTAATTCTAGGGCCCTGTTTCCATGAAAGGGATTGCTATACTGTACAGAGCTACAAACAGACCAGATTTGCTTTAGCCTAGTGTAGTGGTTTAAAGCTTGGACTCAGATTCAAGTTGACCTGAGTTTTCATACTGGTAATACTAGTTAGTTGTTGTATGACCTTAAGCAAATTACTTATTCATTTTATCACTTTCCTCTTCTGAAAAATATGGATAATAATAATACCTTCCTTAAAGCCTATAAAGATTAAGTGAGATGATCTATATAAAACTCTTCATGCCTAACATGTAAAAAGCACTTCGTGGGTGTTGCCATGATCATTATCTACCTGTGCAGCCTAATCTATCACCACTTCTCAACTCAGATTGTATATTCTAATAGAAAGTAAAACAACCAAACATGTTACATTTCATTTTATTACAGCTCTTTGTCTTTCTTCATCCCCTGCCAAACCAGTAACTTTGCCTAAAAATGCTTTTCAAGAAATGCTGCTCTCAATTCTTCTGTGCAATAGATCCCTTTAAACAAGTATAGGATTTGATAGATCCTAAAATGAGGTTAGGAATATGCACTGAGTGATGTCACCAGAGAGCTTGAAAGAGGAGAAACCAGGGTTGAAAGTGAGCATGTGAGAAACTGAGCCAGAGTAATGGAGAACTTCTCAAGCATAGGAACCAAAGAAGAGAAGCATGGAAACATTCAAAGTCAGATGTCAGACATACTTGTACCAAACCTGGGAGTTTGAATCATGAAAAATAAAAATAGTGCCTAACATTTGCTCACATGGAGTTCCTAGATTGATGGCTTTGCTTTAGCTTATTGTCTGACTCAGTGAAAGCCATCAGTCAATTCTGTTGTTTTGTATTCTGAGAATATGACAATTGATTATTTTACTTGGTTTGACCATCTTATGAACAAGCAGTGTATCACCCTTGGTTATCACAAAGCAGTTGCCTGAATTACATGGTAAACATACGCACATTCACCTTCAATTTCTTAGCTGGAAATGCCTCCTTTTTGTGTTCTAGAAAGACCCTATCCCTCTGAGTTTCTTTCTGCAGGAAATCTGGACCATCTGGTGGGGAGAAATCTGTTTCTTTGTAGGATAAAATGCTCCCTACGAATCGAAAAGCTTTTATATTCCAAGACATGTTATTCAAAACACCTTCAAGCTCAGCTTCTTACAGTGGTGTCTGGAAAAATACAAAACAATAGCTGTGTCTTGTGAGTAAAATCAATGGTTTGCTTGCAAACTAGAGTATGTGTCACACAACACAAAATGCAATTACATTTTGGATCAGGCTGAGCAGTAAAAGGACCAGGCTAACAATGTTATCAGCATTTACCTTGTTAAATTCATATCCAAAGATAATAGGCTTGCTCCTTTCTTATGATATCTTACCTGATTATCTGCAAGCAAATGGGTATGGGTTTTGTTCTCCCTTTTTGCCCTAGAAAGAGGCCAAAATATACATAGGCTTAGAAAAAGGCAGCTGTTTCTCTGCACAATTGCATCTGACTTGAACATATTGCACAGAAAAACCACAAAGACTCTGGGGGACATATTCCATGCTTAACAAGGTGTTTAACATTTATAGGTCATTTTGTCCTCATCTGCCTTATAATTTTGCTGTGTGCCATAAATACAAAATGAGTTTTAGTGCTTTTTGATATATGACTTCAGTTTATTACATTTCCATAAAGCTGTCCAATATTTACTAGAGTTTTATAACTTTATTAAATGATTTTCTGTAACTGCCAATGAGATGTCATTACCATAGTAACGGTGTAATTTTTAATAGCTCATTTTCAGACTTCTTTGGTTTCATCAAGTGGCACATTTTCCATTTAACTTTGCAGTACATAAAGTCATTAAGGTGACAGTTGAGTATTGTTATGGCTGTAGTAAGAACATTGGCAGAAACTTTATCCTTGGGCCATTTGAAACAACTATTGAGGAAAGCTTTGAGATAGTGAATGGCTTCCTTAAGCAAATGACAAAAGAACATCTTGAAAGTTCACTTTGCCTTCTGGACATCTCCCTGAGCCACAGCAATGAGATGAGGAAATTGATGCCTACTTTCCAGTATCTTAGAGGTATCCCAACATTGGGTACCTCAAATCCTGATCTTGCCCTGGGATGCTCAGAGTCAGGAAAGATTTGTGTGAGCGTCAACACAAACCTCTGATCCCTCTATGGATTTTTATTTCATTCAAAGCACTAATCACAAGCTGTAATTACAGAGTTTTTTTTTAATTCATTTCTATGTTTGTGTATTATCTAATATAGACCCCTGAATCAAACCAGAGTAGAGTAGTGAGTTCTGTGGGAGCAAGAACCTTCTTTTACTTTTATTTTACATCTTGAGCCTTAAGCATAATGTCTGGCACATGATAGGTGTTGATTAAACAAATAATTTAAGTATATGAAGTAACTTTCCTCTCACTTGTAGGTCCTCAACCCTATAAACTCCTGGTTATCCAAAAAATTAAAAGAAATAAAAACTTAAAAAACATACTGTTTCCCTTCAGGGGGAAATAAAGATGCATTATTAGTTAATTATTATACTTCAATATGTAGAACCTTATTTGTAAAACAGCTGCAATCCAAATGTACCTTGTGTATCAATCTCTCCAGGGCTAGGATCCCTGTCCCAGCCCCATTGGCCCCTCCCTGATGGTGCGATCCACGTGGACTGATTTCTATGGAGGATATTTCTGTCTTCACTGATGCTGCCAGCCTGCCTGCTCCTGCCTCTGCTCTTGCCTTAGACGCACCCTGCATTCAATGGCAGCTTGATTCACCAAGTCATATTTCCGTATTAAATGCTTTGATGACTGTAGCAGAAAGGATGTCCCTATCCATCCCACATATTCTGTGTGTGAAGGACACTGGTTTCCTATGTAAGAAGACATGATCCATTAAAGGTCTTGAAAGAGAGAGAACAAATCTGGCTTCGCATCTTCAGAATTGTTTGTCTAACCTAAAGAAAGATCACTCTAAATTAAAACCAGTGTTGAGTCCAATATACTTCCATGTTTCAAGGAAAAGGGGGAGCATGCTCATGCACAGAAGACCAGCTATCTTCATGTGGGAAAATCCTTGCTCATTAGCCATGCTAATAGGTCTAAGTGAAGCAACAGCGGGAAGGGTCAAAGCACAGTGGTCAAAAGGCCAAGCATGGGCTCCATCTCCACAGGGACAAGTTGGCTTGTTCTGCCCCATGGCCATAGCTGTCCCACTCACTTGGCAGCCCTCTTATTCCAATGGTCACAAAGGGAAACTAGTGAGACAACAGGGGTGCATAGACCACCAGCAGAAAAACACCTACGTGTTCACGTTTGATTTGGAACAAATCAGAAAATTTTCACATATGAAGGACATGCTAGCTGACAGATTAATAGTATTATCAGCAAGACAAAAATTTTAATAAACACCCCAAATTTCATTCTTATTTAACCACAGGAAGATGCATACAAGGGTTACGGGAGTATCAGTCCTGAGTATGTTATCCCATTTCTAAAAGGAATCCCATATATGTGGTTTCTAAAATTCATATCTATAAATAGAACATCAGTATAAGGGTATTGTGATTAATTATAATGAACATGCATTATTGGCACTTAATTACTGATGTTTAATGAAAAGATAAAGGATAACTATATAATTTCAAATATAGGAGGGAATTGTTTTTCTCAGAACCAGCAACATTAACTATTTCTTTAATATCTTATTTTCAAGAGGCATGAGTTTTTTTTGGTTTTTTTTTTATTTATAGACCTTATTTCTTCTGTTAGTTCTGCAAGAGGAAAACCTTATGGTACACTTTCAATTTTTTATCTCTTGAATTGATTAATAACAATATAATAAAATTTCCTTGTTATATAAATAAAAAACAACAGAGCTTGCTACAAAGTTACTACTCAATGAAAATACAATGTGATAAAAACAGTTAATAGGTTTTTATTGCCCTGAAATTCCCTCAGTCTCAAAATCAATATTAATTAAATATACTATGGTAAATGGATTCATAATGGAGAAGTGAACAAAAAATGCAACCGACTCTATGGTGTTTAATTACTGACATATATTACCACCTTATTGACAATTCAGCATAAATATTCAGCCAGAATCTCAGAGAGGCAGAATAGTTTCTTCTTTTCAATGTGTTCCATTTTCCCGTTGACATAAATGTATATGAAGCAGACCTACCACATTCATTCCTTCAACCAATATTTATTGCCTCACTACTTTGTTTCAAGTGCTGTGTTATATGTAAGAGATAACATAAGGAGGGTGACCCAGTTTATAATTTCAGGGGTGAAGACAAACAGATAAATAATAGCTACAACAGAATGAGGTAAGTGCTAACAGAGGCACCCAAGGTACCAAGGATGGTACCAACATGCCTAACTGTGGTGGGATGTTATCAGGATAAAATCCTGGTGACACGTAAACTTCAACGATCTCATCCTTCTGTCCTTGCCCAACACCATATAGAAGAGTGGTTCCCAAATGATGGCCAGCAGGTCTGTGGTAGTTTTTGTCATTTCAAAGTAAAACAGGATAAATTTTTTAAAAATTACTTAGTTTCCATAAAGCTAAGTTTATTCCATTTGAAGATACCTCCCTTCATCCTCAGACCGTGTCCTACTTTCTGATGTCCCTTCTTTTCTGAAATCATGGATAATACATGACAGAGCTGCTTTTCCCCCTTAACTAGTCTAATAAATAATAGGCAACTCACTGTGAGTTCCTCAAATTCCTTCGGAAATTTTCCTTGTCAGTGAAATCCAAAATTCCAGGAACCATTTGCATGGAACAAGACTAGTTGAACTGTGAAGAGAGGAAGAAGGCAAGCTGATTGATTTATCAGTTGAATGTTAACAGGAGAAGCTTTCATATCCAATGTAATCCAGAGCAGTAGTGAATAATTAAAAAAAAAAATTAAGAAGGGACATCATAAAAAGGTACATATTTTGCTCTATTTTATTTTCCTTAAAATATTTGTTTACTTGTGATAATCTATATAGAGGGTCTTTTCTTTGACTATGAATCTGCTGATTAGTTTCAAGTAATCCTTCTTGCAGGAACCACACCTAAAACCCAGGGTCCAGAATGTACGCCATTCGTTTTTTAAAATTTAAAGACACCTGTGAAGCAAGGTGACTGCACAGTCTAGAATTTAATAATTTTTCCCCAGTTTTTATAGTTTATCTCATACCACATTTGACAGGCAATTTTATACCACTCCCCTTCATTGTCTTCCAAAACATTCCATCTTGTTTTCACGGACACAACTCTCTTTGTGCAGGCTTAATTTGTAGTTATATAATGTTTACATAATTACAATTATGGTAAGTAAGGTAAGCAAATTTGAAAACAAGCACAACTGACTCTTGGTAACAGCTAGTGACAAAAGTGACCGACTCACTAGAGCTGGGTTTATCAACTGTAATGTGCATATGAATCACATGGAGATCCTATTAAAATGCAGATTCTGATTCTGTAGATCTGGGATGAAGTAGAGTTTTAATTTCTAACAACCTCCCAGGTGATGCTTTTGCTGCTGGTCCATAGACCACACTTTGAGTTATAAGACACTAAAACTGTCCACTTGACCAACCTAAAAAAAAAAAAAAAAAGACTAAAACTGGTTCTCTGTCTTGGCTGTACATTTCAGTCACCTGAGTCCCACCCTAAGCAATTCTGATTTAAGTGGTTTGGAACGAGGCCTTGGAATCAGGATTTTTAAAAGCTTGCCAGATGATTGCACTATACTTGGATACAGCCAACTAGCCTGGACATTACATGTGGTGTGAGAATCAGGTTTTACAGCGAGAATGGACAGTTCCAGTTAACCCAGTGAGTAAACTCATTAATTCAGGGGTCCTCAAACTTTTTAAACAGGGGGCCAGTTCACTGTCCCTCAGACCATTGGAGGGCCGGACTATGGTTTAAAAAAAAACTATGAACAAACTCCTACGTGTTAGAGGCAAGGACCCTCAAAGACCCTCAACTCCCCTATGACTCGTCCTACACACGGACTTCGCCCTGGAAAATTACAGCTATAGCTCCGAGAAGAATGCAGTCCATGACGTGCTGACCATGGGATGCTCCAGGGAGTGCTGACTGCAATTGTTCCCGACCACCTGCCAGGTTGGAGATGAGTAACCAGTCAAAAACAGGATACCGATAAGCTGATTGGGGCTGATTAACCCAGACCCAAGCCTCATCTTCGCCCCACTCTATTTTTTTGTTTCTACTTCCTTGTTTCTGTATGCTTATAAAACCTACTAAGAATCCAAGTAAAGCAGACCTTGACAACCATTTGCTTGGTCTCGTTCCTTTCTCTTGCCCATCTCTTTCAGGCAAGGTCCCCCTTGACCCCCGCGAGTAACAGAAGGTCCCATGGGCCGAGACACCTATGCACACTGCACATCTCTTATTTTGAAGTGAAAAAACAAACAGGCAAAAACACCCGCATGTGGCCCGTAGTTTGAGGACGCCTGCATTGAAGTCAGTTAAGGTAACTACCAGGGGCCAGGTGCAGTGACTCATGCCTGTAATCCCAGCACTGTGGGAGGCTGAAGCAGGAGGACTGTGTGAGGCCAGTAGTTCAAGACCAGCTTGAGCAACATAGTGAAACTCCTTCTCTACAAAAGAAAAAGAAAAATTAGCCGGGCATGGTGGGACGTGCCTGTAGTCCCAGCTGAGGCAGGAGGATCACTTGAGCCCAGGAGTTCCGGGTTGCAGGAAGCTATGAGCCACTGCACTCCAGCCTCACCGACAGAAAATCCCTGTTTAAAAAGAAAAAATAATAATAATAAGAGAACTACTAGGTATATAATCAGTGATGTCACTTTCCTAGCTGACATCCCTCAGGTTCATCACGTTTTAAGGTGTTATTTTTTATTAAGTGACTTCTAAGACTTCTGATTTCCCTTGTATAAAAATGCATTAAATTTATGATGCAAAGATAACACAAAGGTAATATGAAATTAGAAATCATCATCTGTGAGCTAATAGTTTAGCTATTTTTTGTAAATATGTGTTGATAATCTAAGACATTTTTGTGTGAGACTTGTTCAGTAGTGATTTTTGTCACTTGATATAAAACAGGGGTCAGCTGCCCATTTTTGTAAATATAACTTTATCAGAACAAAATCATGCTCAATTCATTTATGTATGTATTGTCTACAGTTGTGTTGGGGCTATTTACAGCAGAGTTGAATTGTGACAGAGACTTATGGCCCACAGCAACTAAAGTATTTCCTATCTGGATATTTACAGAAAAAGTTTGCCAACCCCCAGTGAAAAGGAACCATCAAAGCTCATTCATTCCCATTACCTACAAAACACCTAGTCTTATCTGACAATTCCACACTTAGCATTGTAAGGCTAGTTCCAGAAATCAATAACACTCTCTAGGTTTCTTTTTAATGATATCTCTTTAGATCACTGAAAATCTCTGCTAGGCAGGACAACTGAATAGTTGGCCAGAGTTTGGCTATGGACTCAGCAGGAAGTTAAAATGCAGCCCATAATAAAGGTGAGGCAATGAAAAGAAAGTAGGCTCACAAGAAATCCAGCTCTGGGGAGTAATGTGGATCCAGAAATGGATTCTGTGCTCAATTCCCTTTTATGTTGTGTTTATGCCAAGCCATAGATCTTTTTAATGGAAAAGCAGTTATTTCAGCCTGAGGTCCGATCTTTCAGCAGGAGAGTTTGTAGGCACTGTTTCTTTCACGTTATTCAAACTGGTTCCACTAATTGATTGCCTTTTGTCTAGAGCCCAAACAGAACATTATACTTTTCATCAATTTTCGCAGCAGTCTGCAAATGTACTATTTATTGCATGTAAAGTTCCACTTAAATCATATTCAATCATCTTTCCAACAAATTTCAATGAGCAATGTTCCTGGAGATGCTTAACAACCTGTAAAGCCTATTTATTGTGTGGAATGCTTCTAATGACAAATTGCCAATATAGGAACTCTTTAGGCTTATAATTTCTTTAGATGAATTTTCTTGACAGTGTTGAAAAATGAACGCCGCTGTTTGCAAATGAGTATATATCATGCATCCCCTTCGGCTATTCGTAAAGCTGCCTTTCTTCGGGCAATTGCATAGCGATTTTTTTGGCAGGAGGTGATTATAAAAACTCCATAAAGCAAAATATTAGCATGATTTTTAATATATTTTTATTTTTATTTAAAACATATTTCGCCTGAAGTAGTGGCTTGATCGAAAGCTATTTATAGTAATAGCAATTTTTGCTCAAAGTTTCCCCAAATAAGCAGCATCTATAAATGGAAATATCTGTTATTCAGAACCTGATTGTTGCCACACTGCTTAAATAAAACTTTTTTATCCAGATTATGTAATTCTATGAAACAGTCAATGATCATCAGATTGGTTCAATTCCTTTTTTGGTTGTATAACTATAATGAATTAAACACACACAAAAAAAGGCATCATGCAAAGATGAACAAGTTGACTGTCCTAAGATAATCTGGCCATTCACAGGTGTCAGATTGTCCTGGTAGCCTTCACTAAACTTTTAGGCAACTGAGAACTACTGGTGCTCTCTCATACAACCTCACCACTGTCTGCATGTTATAATAAAACCAAGTTTCAGACCAAATTCTACCGAGTATGAACTTATTAGCATGGATTCAAAACAATCAAATACATTGTCATACAACCTGCCCCTGTAGGCTCAGTGAAGTCCTAGCTTTCTGTCCTGTAGACACTCAGAATAGCACCTTGCATAAAAGGTTCTCTGGTGGCAAAGGGGACTAAGTTTTAGCAGCAGATTTCAGCTCACCATCTAGTCTAGATTGTTCCTGTTAGGTGGGGGGAACATAGGATCAAAGGACGTCCTGGTCCCCAAACATACTTCTGAGGGTGTTAGGCTGCTGGGCTTGCCAGGTTCTCATATCACATTCATGGAAGGACAGAGATGTTTGCAACATCTTTTTAGAAAATATGCTTAAATACCACTCATGTCACCCATGTAAAGATATTTTTATTATCCCTTGATGTCAATTTGGATAGCAATATCCAAGTAGATTAGGTTATACTAACTCTTCTATAGTGTAGACTATAGAATCTTTGACATGCCAACTCACCACATCTTGAGATTATACCTGAGTATAGTTCATCAAACTGCTCCTAGGATGTAGAGTTCATTACTAAATTACACATATGCACATTATACCATCTACTAGGAAGTATTTTATATAAATGAATAACAGGTAATAGAACATACATGGGTTTCTCAGCCAGTAATCTTGCATGTAAAAAAATCTAACTGGGTACAGAGAAAGGAAGAGTTTACTCAGCCTGGGGTGTTAGGGAGGCTTCACAAAAGAGGTGATATTTGAATGGGGTCTTGAAGTTCACCAGGGAGAAGAGAAGGGAGTTGGGCACACAGAAATTCCAAGCTGAAAGAATGGTTTGTATAAAAGCAGGAAGACAAACACAATCATGTGTGTTCATGCATGTAGTGTAAGAAACTTAAGAGTAGCCAAAACATGGAGTAGGGGTAGAGGGAAAGTGAATGAGAAAACATGAGGTTCCACAAATGGCAAGAAGCTTGGGCTGCCTTTGCTTCCTTCCTTTCCTTTTCTCTCCCATCATCACCACAGCATGAGATAGCCAAGAATACACAGTCCTCCCAGTCAGAATTTGTCACTTCCTGGTCATCCACCCTTGGGCAAGTGATCTGCTGAGGTTCGTCCACTAAAATGTTGATTCACAGACCTGGCTGATCATTGAATCAAGACACAATTTCCGAGGTTCCATCCCACACCTTCTGAATCAGATCCTCTGGAGGTGGCTCCAGTAATCTGTGCCTTTTAAGTTCCCAATTTGTTAATCACTGCCTTAAATATTAATACATTATGTGCAGGAATTCACCTTTGTTAAAAACACTGTAAGAGGCCGGGCGCGGTGGCTCACGCCTGTAATCCTAGCTTTCTGGGAGGCCGAGGCGGGCGGATTGCTCGAGGTCGGGAGTTCAAAACCAGCCTGAGCAAGAGCGAGACCCCGTCTCTACTATAAATAGAAAGAAACTAATTGGCCAACTAATATATATAGAAAAAATTAGCCGGGCATGGTGGTGCATGCCTGTAGTCCCAGCTACTTGGGAGGCTGAGACAGAAGGATCGCTTGAGCCCAGGAGTCTGAGGTTGCTGTGAGCTAGGCTGACGCCACGGCACTAACTCTAGCCTAGGCAACAAAGTGAGACTCTGTCTCAAAAAAAAAAAAAAAAAAACACTGTAAGAGAATTTTTTTTTGCCTTATTTCTTCCAAGAACAGAGAGAGAGAGAGAGAGAGAGAGAGAGAGAGAGAGAGAGAGAGAGAAGTGATCTAAAGAGTATGAAACAGTTAAAACATAAAACCTTTAAAATCCTTTGGCTGGACTATGGCATTTGTAGGGGAAGGGAGATTATCCAAAGGTAAGAGACATTTCTCCCTTTGAAGCCATATTGGTGTGATGTGAATCAAACCATTCATGCAGAGAACAAAAGCACTTTTGACTTCAGGAGTCAGTTAAGATGGTAACTTAAATAAATGAGGAAGAGAGATATGACAAAAGGTCAACTTAGTCATAGCTTCTTGAGCTTCAACTGAAGTAGTGCCCAAGGCTGAACAGCTGAATTAAGCTTGCAATTATTCACCCTTGCAGAGGTTCCCAACCTGAAGTCACCAGATCTGTGAAGTCAGTTCAGAGGGAGGTCTAGTAGCTATTGTCAGTATTTCAAAATTTCTAGTGGAGTGCTTCTAAAGTGTGGTTCAAGGACAGTGCTTGTTAAAAATAAAGATTCCTATGTCCCATCCCAAGAGGTTATATTTCAGATTGTTTGAGCTGGGACCTAGAGACCTATATTTTTTTTAAACATTAGGTGATTTTGAGAGAATTCATTTATGATAAGAATTCCTTTATAATTAAATTTTCCTAACTAGCAGCCTAATTTCCTCTGCTTTGACTAAAATTATCCAGTCACTATGGAGATTCTTTCTTAGGAAGGAGTGAGATGTGCCATCCCCAAATATGCCAAGTTGGTATATTGATCATTTCAAGCTAAAAACACTGGAGAAATGGTAATTTCAGAAAAAAGCCTAGACGACTTGCCTTTTCCTGCAGGCTGCAATCCATAAAGATTCCTTTGCAAGAAAATAGTGCTTAACTTTGGAGATTGGGTAATAGGACTGAATAAATAAGCTTCCCCTACCTTCCCCAATAGGTGAGCTAACCCTTACCTTCCCCTAGCCTTACACCCCCCACATATCTCCCATTGTCCTGTCATTTCTTCACAAATTTATTGGCTTTTGTCTAAAAAGTACAATAGCATCTTGCTTTGGGCTGTTTCTTGGGACTTAACACTCTAGAAGATCTCCCCATGTACATATACAACTAATAAAACATACATGCTTTTCACTTGTGAATCTGCTTTTGTCACTTTGGTTCCTAGACCCAGGTGAAGAGCCCACCGAAGAGCTAAGAGGGGTGGAGGGAATCTCCTACTCCCCTACCTTTAGCTCATGCTAATCACACGTCCTAGCCATCAGGGACAGGTCTTTGATTAATGAAAGTGGAGAAATAAGTTATTATGTGATAAATACCATTTGCTTAGTAGAGTAAAATCTATCAAAACATGAGAATCAAAGGAGAAACTTTCCCTGATAGTGAAAAATTTTAAATGACTTACTTTGACTGCATTCCTTCCCCATTCTCTGCTGAATACATTTTGAACCTTCAGAGTAGAAAAATGCTAGTGGAAGCAATTTTATCCCATCCTTGCATTCAAAATTCCTCCCTTACCCCTCCTTTCCACACCCCCCCTTTTGTCCAGTGAGATGGCTACTCCAGTTGGTGTTGGCCATGCATCTGGCACCCTTGTGAGGGAACCAACACTTCAAAACCATTTCTCCAGAGAATGAAACACCCGTAACCTACCGCTACTTGGTACAGAAGGTATTTCCAGAGCCAGCTTTGTTAAGGACTTGCCACATGGTTCATGAGTGTTTTCTCCTAATATCAAATATCAGTAAAATGACTTTTAGGAGTTCCAACTTGAATGAACACTTACCAAAGAGAGAGAAAGAGAGAGCAAAAATGCTAAAATTTAATCCAATATTTTGGTGCAACATCTAATTAAACAATGTGTGGACTGTAGATTCTCCTGAGTAGAAAATTAAAGATTCTGACTATGAAACCACCACTTCACTTGCAGTTATGAATTTATTGACATAGCAATTATAATAGGGTTGCATCAGGGTTGCCAAAAATAAAATCTCTTCTCATTATGCAACCTTAAATTAATAGCAAAATTTACCTGGAAAAGTATTTCCAATTGGTTAAGCCAAATTGGTTAAGAACACCCATCAGGTCCTTTTTGGTAGGTAAAGACAGGAATGATGGTGACTTAAATAGTGTAGCAGAATAAGAGGTGGGAAGAAGTGGTCAGATTTGGAGGCAGAACCTACAGGACAGGCATCAGCATGTCTTTTTCTTCTATGAGAGATTTATTGCATCCCCCAGACAATATCTGCATTATGCGGAGTGACAAGGCAATAGTGATATTTGGAAAAATTTGGGATCCTCCAATTTTAAAATTTCAGAAAATGACAGACATTAAGATCCTCCGCCCTAGACACGACCCACCTCAATTTCCCTCATTATTCAGAGACTCCTTTCCTTGAATGGTGGCAGTGCTTGAGAATTGTGCTTTATGTGCTGGTGGCTCAGGACATAGCTAGATAAAGCAAGGGCTTCAGGGAGAGAGACCTGAACCCAAATCTTGGCACCACAACCTACCAGCTGTGTGATCTTGAGCAACTTATCTGACTTCTTTGAACCTTGGTTATATTTGTCTGCAAACTGGAGAGAATATTTTTAAGTGTCTAAACTATCTTGCACAGTGTCTGATGGTGCATATATTAGCCATTCAGAAAGGGTAGTTATTATTCTTAGCTTGTTCTCTGTGACCTCTTTCACTTTCCTGATGAGACTATACCAGAACCAGGAGAAATACAGCCCTCTGAGCTCAGAAGTGAGTCTATAACATGAAGGAGTGTTTCCTGGAGGCTTGGGGGAATCTCAGTAATACTATAAATATCTTCTGCTGCGTTCACAAATATTTAGAGTAGGTGAGCACTTATCACAGGCTGGCCTAAAACTGTGACTTTAAAGTTGGTCTCCAGAGGCCTTGTGAAATTGCCTTCCTGAGTGTCACAGCCCCTGATGTTAAGCATCTTCTTAATTAAAACTTTCATTCTGAGAGAAAGAATCTAGGATAGGGAAAAGCCAGAGTGGGTCCCCTGGCTGCTGAAATTATCCAGAGCATAAAATAAAAACCTCAAGGTCAAGGACTGTTTAACCGAGCTTAGCAGATATATTTTCAGACTCTCATGCAAATCAAAACCACTAGATTAAATATAATTCCAGGCACAGTATTCAGACAGGTCAGTTCAGCTAATTCAGGCCTTTTTTCGCTGCTGAGCACCTATAATTTGTCATATGTATTTAAATGTTTCCTTTTTGGCATCTTCAACTCTACAATTAATGGGAGAATAAATCATGATAATTTGTTGGCTCTGTCTACGAATATCGCCACCTTTGGTTTTCAAGGTTTTTCAAGGCCAGACTCAGGCCTTTTAGAGTTTTATTTTTGTTATCTTAAAGGTCAAGTGCCTCCACTTCTTACTGATAGCAACAGCCCTGCCAAATGAGTTGTTAATTTTTTATTGTATTTCCAGCCTTTCCTTTCCTTTTACTTTACTCCCATCTCACAGCTGTGCATCCACTTAGGAAATTCACACCTCTTTGATCTAAGAATCTTGCAAACATGATTATTAACTAATCTCAAACACCACCCAAGCATATATGACATATTGGACTGTACACTGACATTTCTTCCCTTTCAACAGCATGGCACAAGTATGGTAGAAAGAAACTAGCAAAGAGTAATGACAATGTTGCACATTTCATGACCATGTGGATTCAGGTATCTTATGGGTTGTATCAAATTAGTCTACATTGACCAATTCCTTTCAAGGTGTTTTTTTAGCCAAGTTCCCCTCAAAAATATAATTTTGCAGAGATTCCATTGATCTGAGGGTTCTTACATACTCTATGCTGTTTTGCACAAAAGTAACAACTGATCTTCACATAGTGTTGACCATATACTGGGAACTACTCTAAGAACCCTATATATATATATATATATATATATATATATATATATATATATATGGTTTAACCTTAAATATACACATATGTAAGTGTGTGTGTGTGCATATATATATGTGTGTATATATATATAGAGAGAGAGAGAGAGAGAGAGAGAGAGAGAGAGGGAGAGAGAGACTCATTTAATCCTCATATAAAGAAAAGCACTGTTATTATCCCATTTTACAAATGGGGAATTGAACAACATAGATTAAAAACTTGCAAAATGTCCCCAGTTACGAAGTGAAATCCAGCTGGTCTGGCTCCATAAATGAAGCTCTCAGCCTGTACAGCAGTGTTTCTCAACCTTGGCGCTACTAACATTTTGGACCAGATACTTCTTTGTTGGTAGGGGCTGTCTCCTGCATTGCAGGATGATTAGTAGCAACCCTGGCCTCCCCAACCAGATGCAAGTACCAGAAATACCACCCCCCCCTTGTGACAACGAAAAATGCCTCCAGACACTGCTAAATGTGCCCTGTGGTACAAAACTGCCCACTACTCCTACCCATTGAGATATACTACCCTGCACCACTTTGTCACTGAATTTAAAAAGCAAAGGATAACCGTGGTTACAGTTGTAGAAGAAAAGAGGCTTGGTCCTGAAATTCAAGGATTAATATCACCATTAATCAAATGCCTCCTCACCCAATATAATTAATGTTGACAGTGGACTTCCTTGTTCCTTCTTCTCTTTTCTCTTCCTAAATTGTAAAATTGCCCATCTAAGCCCCACAGCCTGCTGCACTAGTGATTTTTGATCTTTCCTTCAAGTCTGTAAACTGAGGCATTAAAAGAGATATGCAGCTTTTTAGGCAGTAACTGAGGCTGATCTCAAAACAAACAAAAAATGCTACAAGGCACCTCCAGATCCTTTCCTGACCTTGAAGGTGTGAGGAGAGGCAAGCACAACCAGAACTTCATTCCCTCTTAGAAAGGAAAGTGGCTCTCTCTCTCCACCTTCAGCAGGCAACTGCTGCTTATTCCCTAAGCAGTAGATTAAAAAGCTCTGTGGTTGCTAGTACTCTAAAGATTTATGTACTTACATGGTGCTGCTCAGGTTCTCCCTGGATGTTGTGCACAGGACAACATTGAGAACTTGCTGCCTTTTCACAGCTCTTTGATATTTTCTGGGACTAAAAATGTTGGGTTGAAAATAAGCAACCCAACTCAGCTTTTTCAAATCTCCATGACTAAGAAGATGCCTATGGTAATCTTGGAAATTGTTGCCAGAGCGAACACGCCTCATGGCCAAAGTCGGGTGAGTAGGTAGGAGACCGCACCTGATCGACAAACAATGGTGGTGCTGTTTTCATGGAGCATGTTTTCCATGGACTCAACCCAAGCAAATCACACCATATATAAACAACCAGCCAGCATGATATCTTTATGAAATCAGACTATGCTCAACTGGAATAAAAACATCCAAACTGCATGTCATTAAGCTTTTGAAAGTTCTTACACCATTATGCTTTTTCCCTTGAGGTAATGATTTTGTTCAATATTACTGCAATAAGCATGATTGAGTATTTGTTACATACTTGGAGATATTATGCTCATTCTCCCCTCCCCTCATAGCCACAACTTCTCCGGCAGCTACTACAGTGAAAATGTCAGTGAGGTAGAAATCAAGGAATTTGGGGTTCCATTTTTCCTCCTGTTAACAATAACCTGCAACCTTGAGAAAGCTGCTTAACCTCAATGAGAATCAGATTCCTCAACCACAAAGTGAGGAGGTTGGATTGTTAAACTGCACCTAACCTTACAGTTTACCTAACAATACAACTATATAGTTCTATGATTTTTTAAATTTATTTTTTAGCTAACATTTATTGAGCTCTTATTACATGCCATCGACTGCTCTAAACACTTGACATGTACTATCACACTTAAATTTCACAACAACCCTATAAGGTAGTTACGATGCTCACCATGTTAAAGATGAATAATAATTCGATAATTCCATTCAATGCACTGCTTCACCAAGAGGAAATCTACCACTCAGGAAATGGAGAATCATGCCGGATAGTGCACAGTGTAAGGGCAAGTGCCACGGCCAACCACTGACCTCTCTCAGCACCTAACACCAGTCCTTGCACATAATGGAAAGACAATAAATCCTTATCAAATATGTAAATGAACATAAAATGTAGTATCATTTTTGTAAAGTGTAGCAAGAAGGATGGGAAGCTATAATGGGCATGTTTAGAACTCACTCAAAAGCCCATATGCTTGGCTTCAGAAAAACTGAAGCTTTAGTTATATGAGTTTTTGATGTGTCAAGATTACCCTTCATCTGTTTTTTAAAAATAAATATTCACATGATGGAAAAATTTTAAAAATAAAATATTCACTGTAGCGTCTCACTGATAATTCTGGAATGCATGCATGTTTTTATTTTCTAATCCTGGTTCACATAATCACGGAGTACATTTTTAAGGGACTGCATTTAACTGGAATCTTATTTTAAAACTTTTCATCAAAAAAATAAAAATGTTGGTAACTATCTCAGAAATCATGCTTTTGTCAGAGGAAATAATTATGTTTTCTGGTAATTTTGGCAAATGTTGAAAAGGAAAACCTGTTTTAGATGAGGAAAAAAAATCAAGTTAATGTAATAGCTTATTTAAGTTTAAATGAAATGCTACTCTGTCCTTTTACATGCTTTAAATATTTCACCAAAGTAAAAAAATAAAATTTATCAATAAAAAAGATTAAATGATGGCTGGAAATTCAATAATTGGCTGTTGTTATTGTTAATTTTCTTCTGTTATTTCCATTTGGTAATAACAACATATAGAGAATGTTGCAAGGTCTGTGTCAAGGCCAAAATTAACCACTACAGAATAAGCATTTAAAAATAGCGGGAAGAGTACTGAAATGAGTAATATCCATATCTTATTTCTAAAAGTCCCTTCTTAGATACATAGATAGATCGATTGATCGATTGATGAACCCAAAGTGACTCTATATTACTAGGTCTTATAAACATTATGTGTCATCAAAATAATGAGCCTGCTGCACTCAAAGTATTTATCTCTAATCTGTAAATTTGTACAGACATATATCTGTATGTCACTTATGTGTCACGAAGAAGAAGGACTAGAATACTCACTGGACCCAATTCTCTCAGAGCAAAGCTTTCATTCTCTTTGGTTTTAATGATAACCATGGATTCTATAACCTAACAGCCAAAGATATAAAAGAAACTGAGGTTCAAAATTCACCACATTGGCCTTTGGGAAATTTCTCTAGCTACTGTATTCTTCCACGGAATATGTAAGTTTTATTTGTTTGACACTCCAAAGATTCTACCCTTAATAAAGCATGTTTCTATAGCCACAGTTAACCCTTAGATATGTTTTTATTTAAAAAAACTCAATTTTTTTCATAAAAAATGTTCAATAACGGATTTGGAACAATAAAGGATTTGGTTTTAGTCTAAGGAAGACATAAAAATAGTTATTTTCTATTAGCCCATTTGTTCAATCATCTATTCCTTCAACAAATATCTATTGGCTGCCTTCTATATTCCAGGCCCTGTGCTAGGTGTTGTGGGTACAGCGATGAACAAAACAGAGTCCTTAGTCTTGACATAACAGAAGAGATAAATAAGGACAGATCCAATTACTATACGCAATGACTTGTACTGGCACCTCACACAGTCTCCAGAGATCAGAGAAGATTCTGCAAGGAAATTGCACACATGCTGAAATCTGAAGGACCAATAGAAGTCGTCCAGGGAGAAATGGTAGAGTAGGTGAGATCTTAGCAGAGAAGGTATTTAAGACAGAGGAAGCAAGATTGGCAGATGGAGCATGATGCATTCCAGAAACTACATGCTGTCTGTTACTACAGAGCAAGTAGATTTTTGTTCCCCTTGCTATATCCTATTTACAACCTCTTTTGACATAGATAGGATAGTTAACATAACTTCTGTGAGCTTAAACCATATTGGGACATACTATCTTTCTCGGTTCTCAAATTTGGTGACATATTATTTCCTTTTACCTTTTTTTCCACTTCATGCCATGTTCTCCCACTCCCAGTGACCTCTGCCGTCTGGCTCCTTTGCAATCTCCAGCTGCCTTCTGACTACGTCATGGTCACCACTGCAAGGCCAGTGAGACAGGACAGGAGGGCTGGTGCCTACCATACCCTACCAGTGCTTACAGTTCAACTCCCAGCTGCCCACATTTCTCTGGCCCACAGAATTCCACTGTTCTCCTCTTAGGAAGAAAAGGATTATAAGATTAGCTTCTTGATGCCATTTCTAACCTACCATATATAGTAAGAGGAAGCAATTAAATGTGACTTGTATGACAGCCTTTCAGTATTCAGGCCAGAGGACATCTGCCCAGAGGGAGGGAACAGGGGTCTCAACCATGTAGGTGAGATCGAGGAGTATATTATTACAGCTGAGACCTACAGAATCTAAAATCCCTTTTAGCTTCCTGCAACAAACAGCAACCAATGTGAGAATAAAGCAAAAACAGTTACTCAAGTCAGAAAGCCAACATCATGGGGAATCTGGAAGTCTATCTTTTCTAGGTAGTGCAGAGAGGGCTTGAAGGAAACAGAGTCAAACAGCTTTAGGAAACACTGCTAACCATGCCCTCAGCTTGCCTGGATTTCAGCTGCATGCGGAAAATAAAGGAAACACGTTTGTCAGAATCCTACCTTTTCTTCAAGGCTCAAGAAGCCTTCCCAAAAGCATGCAGTCAGAATCGCTGTCGGCAACACTAAATCACAGATATTTCTCAGGTATGAGAAGAAAAACAAGTTCTCTTTCAAACCATTATCCTCTCAAAGAAGGTGAGTAGGACTGCTAAAGGAAAGCTCAAGGTGTCCACTAGTCTTTTGAGCTCATATTATGGATAGGTAATGAGTATTTTACTTAGGTGAACACCTGGAGATTTGGTTTTGCAAAAGAAGGCTTAAGGCAGAGTTTGGAGGGAGTTGATTTGTTGTGCATAATAAAGAGAGGAGAATTTGACATCACTGGGAACTCTGAAGTATGGAAGGAGGATTGGGTCTAGGAGCTAAGGCAGAGACTTTAGCTTTAAGAAACCATCACAGCTGGGGAGAAGCTTTGATCCAGTCTTTAAGGTGGTTCTCTCTCTCTTAAGAAGAGGGAAGTCTGTTGACTTTGGAAAGGAAATGAGGCATGAACTTGGGGACAAGAAGTCATCGGTTTTGCATGGTTCTGGCTGGTGCAGCACAGAGTCCCAGAAAACTAGGAGTTAGAAAGGTGAAAAGATAGAGGGGGAGGGAAAAGGGAAGTCAGCAAAACAGCAAGCAGGGCTGTAGAAAGTGGCCTGACCACAAAAAAAAAACAAGTGCTCTGCAGCGGGATGGTCCAAAGAACTTTTGGAAATGGGAGTGCTAATATTTAATATCTTGCTTTTCTGCAATGTAAACTTCTCCTTAAACCCAGTGAAATATGCTGCACATACAATGGTTTTAAGTAACTGTTTCTGGGAAACCAAAGAAAGTGACTGAGCTCCAGGTCTTCATCCATGTGAAACAAAACAAGAACGGAACTAGTTAGGAAAGAAAAGAAAAAGCGACAACATGAGCAAGACCAAGAGCCAGAGAGGAGAACGTGAAAAATAAACCCCCCAGAAATGTGCATAATCCTGTGTCTTGACTTTTCTCAATTCAAGAAAGGGTGTAGAGAAGGTAATCAATTTTATCTAGATCTCAGATGCAGGTGACCCAGCTAACTGTCACTCAGGCAATAAGTAATGACTCTGCTAAGGCCTGCGTCATGTGATTTGAAGGATGCGATAAGAATCTCCCAACCAAAATATCTAATATCTTCCTATGGCATGTGTTACAGCCTGAAATTGGCATCATTTCCTTCAGGTTGAAGCATGAAAATCTTCTGTTAAAATATAATCATACTCTCATACCCATTAGAATGGCTACTATCAAAAAAAAAAACCACAGAAAATAACAAGTGTTGGCAAGGATGTGAAGAAGTTGAAACTCTTGCACACTGTTTGTAGGATTATGAAATGGTGTAACTACTATGGAACAGTGTGGTAGTTTCTCAAAAAATTAAAAATAGAACTACTACATGATACAGCAATCCCATTTTGGGGTATATATCCAAAAAGAATTGAAAGGAGGATTTCAAAGAGATACCAAAAACCGATGTTCATAGAAGCACTAGTCACAATAGCCAAGAGGTGAAAGGAACCCAAATTTCCATCAGCAGATGAATGGATAAACAAAATATGCTATATACACACGCATAATGGAATACCATGCTCCCTTAAAAAGGAAGGGCGTCCTATCACATGCTAAGACAGAGATGAAACTTGAAGACACTACGCTAAGTAAAATAAGCCAGTCACAAAAGGACAATTTATGATTGTACTTACATGGGGCATCTAAAGTAGGCAGACTAATAAATAAGAAAAGCAGAATAGTGGCTACCAGGAGTTGAGAGGAGGGGGAAATGAGGAATTATTATTTAATGAATATAGAGTTTTAGGTCTGCAAGATGAAAAAGTTCTAAGGCTCTGTTTTACAACAATGTAGATATACTTAGCACTATTGAACCACATACTTAAAAATGATGAAGATGATAAATTATATATGTTTTTTATCACAATAAAACAATGCAACCATATTCTGTATGATTGGTAATATTAAACCATTCTCCTTATGAATTCATTTATCAGATTAGCATCATTCTCTGAAGGATAGATGCGTCTGTTTTGATAAAGAAGAATGAGATTCAGGACAAGGGGATGCCAGGAAAGGCAGACTCAGGGCACCATGGGAGTCTCTGGGCCCAGGGAGAGGACGAGGCACAGAAGCTAGTTGCTGATGTGGTGGTGGAAAGGGGTTACCGGGGAGACTGAGGAAGCATGCAAGAAAAGAGAGGGGCAACACAAAGACATGAGCAAATGCACTAAAAATACATTTTCCTCTTTATATTCGCCCTAAAGCTGCTATCCTTGGGTGACCTCAATAACGTACAGGCAGTGGGAACTTGCCTTTGCAAAGGCTGCCCTGAGAGACACTAAGAATAACACGACTTGAAGGGCCCTTCTGGCAAGCGTGCCACAGCTGAGTTTCCAGAAGCACAGAGGCAGACTTCAAACTTTCCCCATTAGCTGCGAATGCATCCCGCTCAACTTTGTGGGCCCAGCTGGTGGTTATTTTTAGGCACATTCTTCTTTCCATGACTGACTGGGAGCTGTGAAGTACAGAAGGAGAACTGGGTCTAGGAGCCCAGGCAAAGTATCTATCTGCAGGAAACCAGTAGAACTGGGGACAATCTTTGGCTCCACAGTGTTCTTCTGGCCTCCTGAGTCTCTGTTGAAGGGAGAGAAGTCTATTGGCCTGAGGCAGGAGAGGTGGCCTGAACCTGGGGGCTGAGGAAGCCCTGAGAACACATCAGTCCTGAATGGCTTCAGCTGGCGCACAGGAGTCCTAGCTAAGGTGCTCTTGACTGTCACCCTGATGCTGCCCCGATGGGGTCATTCCTCACTGATGGGCTTTCAGAGCTCTATGTGGGCCTGCACGAGCCACTCACCCTCCCACAGGCAGGACTCCAGGCCTTGAAATGCTCATCTTATGCTTTGCTCCAGAACTTGCCCACACTGCACCAAGGCTAGCCTGGCATGGAGCTCTGGTGTCCTCAAAAGGCACATGACAGCGAAGATAGTGTGTGCAGAATGGAGTACAGGGTTTTCTGAGAGATTTCACTCAGTCAATACAGTGACACACATGTAGAGCACAAACCTCAGTTCATGGACTCAGGTATGAACAAAATTATGCATTATTTTTTATTTTCTTTAAATCAATGTAATTCTGACTCCAATCCCCATTCTACTGGACTTTGAAGAAGTTAAACCTTATGCCTTCTTGGGTCTCCCCCTGCAAAGCTGTAAAGGCCCCGGGGGTCTTACCCAGCTTCAAATTGGGGAATCCCCTTGAGCTGTCAGACACGGGGCCACACTAGCTGTGGCTGAGATACCTGTCATCCAGGCTCTGCTGCTGTTTTGCCCTGGTTGGAAATCTCAGGTGAGGTGGGGAACAGAAGTGTTAGGAATCCAAGCCTCCCAGGGGTGCCCTCCTCCTCAACACTTCCCTCCTGAGGCCTTGTCTCATCCTGCTTTGGTGCAAGTTCTGAGGGCAGGATCTCTCTCTCCCTCCAGTCACCAGAAATCTCTTCTCCCAGCCTTATTGTTCCTCAAAAGCCCTGCCCCTCCCTCTCCCACGGCCTCCAGGACACCCTTTATTTAACCCTTTAAGATATTAGGACAGAGCCATGAATTTCATTCAAGCTTTTCTTGCTTTCAACCCTGATAAATCCCTGAGAAAAAGAACCACAAAGTTTGGCCAGCCCTAGGGGTTGGGATCTCCATTTGAAATAAAGCACAGGGAGGTTAAGTGACATGCACAGTATGTTAGAGGCAAAACTTAGACAAGAAACCAGGTCTGCTGAGTGCAGGCAAGCGTTCTTTCCATGACAGCACACAATGGCAAGTCAGTCAGCATTCAGCACTGCTGGGCTGGGAGGCAGCAGGCAAGAGACTGAAGGCTCGCTTGTTATCAACAATGGGGAAGCTGAATCAAACCAGTCAGGGATGGGCAGGGAGCCAGCACTGGCTTGATTAGATCTTCATTCTTGCGGTTACCAGCCAGTGCCATCCAGAGAGAGCCTGAACCTGGAGGAGAGGCCGTGCTGCCAGTGCTGCCAACGCAGCCAGCACCTGTGTTTGCCTATTTCTACCACTCACTTCAAGCAAACAAGCAGTGACTCGAGAAAGGCAGGAAAGAGGACTCTCTGAACCTGGCATCCGGTGAGGCCAAGTTTTACTGAGCATGAGCATTGCTCATCCTCCACCTGGAGATAAGCCACTTGCCCCTCTGTCCAAACTCTCCTAACTAGAAGATGTTCTATTTTGGAGACAGAAGATAAGTAACAGGTTGACTTCTCAGTGTTCATTTCTCTGAAATCAGCTTCACCTAGGTGCGGGCTAGAAAGGATTAGGGGACAGGGCTACTCAAAGCTACATCAAGAAGGTGGCCCTGTTTTCTTAGCTTCCCCCTTACTTTTCTTGCAGAGCATTTCATATCCCTCTGGACACCGGGACCTTCTTGTGCCCAACATCACTGTGCTGTCTAGCGCCCTTTCTCAGTGTGATACCCAGACCTGGCCTGCCCAGGCACTACCTTGAGCACAAAAACAATACTGCCTCCTCATCCTCATCAAAACTGCCATTTTCTGAACCTCATACTGTCTAGAATGGGGTGGCAGTGGTGAATAGGCTCACATCAATAATTCATTCTAAACTATGGGTCCTGCCAATATTGTTATATAAAAGAAACACTCCAGTGGACTATAAACTCTACTACAAACTTGAGAATTTGTGCCGCTTTGTTCACTACCACGATTTGATGGAAAATTTTCCTATTAAACAAACAAAACAGGCCAGTAATTATAATATGGTTTGAAATGAGCCCCATGAGCAATATTTAGTAACATTTGCCAAGTTTGGAATGTAGTACATTATTTTGGTATTGTTAAAAGTCTCAGCAGTAGTAACAATGATGAAAACAATACTTTTTCAAAAGGGACTATAATTTCATAAGCATAACCCTAATTTATTTGCACTTCGAAAACAAATAATATATTAAGCTCCAAAAGGAATAAGGCACATAAGGCAAAAGGGATACTATTAGGAGAAGGTCAGGTCATTGATAGACAAGAGGCCTGTCAAAGTAGCATCCCTGAGATAATATAAACATGATCTGCAGAATTTTTCAAATTTCATGTCATGAGTGTTATGGCATCAATTTAGTGAGTTTTAACCAAAGTTTTGTTTCTAATGGTATAAAATGGAATGAAATGGACTACACTGCAGATATTAATGTCAGCATACACATGTATATAGTACATATGAGTTTGTATAATATTTTTTAAATATAACTATTACTGTGGATTGTGGTCTAAAATGTTTGATAGCTACAAGTCTAAGGTGGTTTTAAACTTTTTAAGCTCAAAAATTTTATGTGAAAACTCAATAAATAAAATAGACCAAAGCAAATATCCTCTCACGGAGCACACTGTGAAGAAAATAGGATTCAGCCATGCCAGCTCACTACCATCCTCCTTCCTTTGAGTACTAACTTGAAAACCACTGGTCCAGAAATTAGACTTTATCAGTTCTAAGCATCAAATCGCTTAGTATTGAGGTTTGAGGGGCCCAATAATCTATCCCACCCAAATTCTGAATTGAGAGAGACAATGGAGTCAAACAGATGAGGATCAAGTGTTAACAAAATGTTACTACTACTAAAAGCTAGGTTTGGGACTATAGATTAGATGCACACATCAGTGGGTTTTTAAATCTGAACTGCAGAATCAGAGAGACCTGTGCAGTCACAGAAGTGCTGGAAACCTGGAAGACCCCAAACCCAACCCCAACTCAGAGGGAGAGGCTCAGAGCAGACAGGCCCATCCCAGAAGGGAGGGAAAGGCTAAGCTAGACATGCCCTGTTCAGAGAAGCCAGAAGTGCTACATCAATTGATGTCCCTCTACAAGGCAACATGAAGCAAGTAGAAAGGAGGTTCCTCTTTATAACACTTAGCAAAACAAAGCTTACTTTTTCTTCATAGCACTTATTGCAATTAGAATTAATGTCTGCCTCCCTTGATAGAATATAAACTTCCTGAAGGCAGAGACCACATCTTTTTTAGACAGTGTTGTGTTGCTAGCATCTAGCACATATTAGATGCTCAATAAATATGTGCTACGTGAATAAAACTAATATATAGCTACTGTCATAATAGAACATTTACACCCCCATTTCTAATATCAAGGTATTTTCGATTGAATCATATTCACTCAGTGTCAGTCAAAACTGTCCATGCCCACTGTTGAAGGTACTTGGAAAGTTGCCTTTGCTCATCCCTGGTGAGCAAAGAAAAAACTTGGCCTACTCACGGAAAAGAAGCAGTGACCAAGTAGAAAACCCACCCCTCTATGGAAGAACAAGAGCAAAGATTCCCTCCACTGGGAAGTCTCCAAAGAACTTTCTCTCATGTGGTCTCA
Source organism: Microcebus murinus (assembly GCF_040939455.1). Classification (NCBI taxonomy): domain Eukaryota; kingdom Metazoa; phylum Chordata; class Mammalia; order Primates; family Cheirogaleidae; genus Microcebus; species Microcebus murinus. Next base: position 40,676,675 of record NC_134113.1, on the reverse strand, counting down.
AACTCTTGTCTGTGAGTAAACTGTAAGTCACTTCTTCTATCTTCCTCTGTGAGAAAACAGCTTTGACTTGTCAAGCCTGACTCTTAACATGACTTGTGCATACCAAACCTACAGGGTGGTGAAACTGTTATAATCAACTAACCCACAAGGAGCAGATATTTAAATAATAGCAATCATGGTTTTATTTCTCCATGTCATGGCACCATGCTTTTAGGAGGCAACAGGTCTTCAGCCACTAAAAAGCGCATTAGAAACAGCATAGGTGAGATCAAGTAAGAATATATAAGGACACTAAGGACTGTCCTCTGCCAAAAATCTCTCCTTTATTCATGCCATATTATGTACTCCTTTGAGGGAAAGCTCTGAAAACTTCCATTTAGATTTGATTGTATTTCGAGGGGACAAGCCTGTTTGACCTTTACATCATACCACTTGTGAACTTATAGCTCATCAATATGGGTTGTTGTTGCTTTAAATAGAAATTCATTGTACCCACTCTAAAAAAAAAAAAAAAAGCAGTATTTTTATGATGACGCCAGGAACAATTATTTTTAATATAAAAGCGCTAGACTGAATGATAAACTCAAAAAGTTGAGGATGGTAGTTATCTCTTGGGATGGAGCATACAGTGGAGAAAAAGGGGTTTCGATACTCAGGATTCATTAATTATAACTTTTTTTCCAAGCTAGGTAGATATATGGGTTTTTATTTTATTTTTACCTATATACTTACTGAATTATCTGCATTTTTAAAAATTCTATTTTCAATAAAGCAACAGGTTGAGAACAGATGAGAAAAGACAAGCTTAATCTATGAATCTGTATCTCATCGACAGACTCTAGCCATTCATTCATTCCTCAAACACCTTGAGCGCCTACTATATGCAGGGCACCATTTTAGTTTGATAGAACAAGGCTGAATGAGAGACAGTCCCTCTTTTGAAAGAGTTCTGAGTCTAGTTATCTAAAAATTGGCATCAACTAAGGAATATGTACCTTATGTACCTAATATATACCTTATGTACCTTATGTACCTAATATGTAATATGTACCTTATGTACCTAATATGTACAATGAAGCAATCTGATAAAATTCAGAACACAAAATTAATTCAACACAGCAGAATTTCTCTTAATTTCTTTCTACCTTATGTAATTGATCTGAAGAATTCTGCATAGACGAGAAAGAGTGAGATCAAAATCATAAGTTAACAGCTCTAAAAGACTCTGAAGCAGGACATCCAATTTTCTATGTATCTCTGGGACTCCAGGGCAACAACCCCCCTCCCCCCCCCTGCATGCCATGTTCTCTCCTTCTGACAAGTGATGAACTAAATTCAGAGTTATAAGAAATAGCCCCATAGCTAAGAAACTGCACTAGGAAATACTGGCCAACTCATTGAGAAAATTTGTTCTTTTGAAATCATCTTTTAAATTATACACCCATTGCCCACAGCCTTTTGAAAATGACATATAGTCACTTGAAAATATGAGGGTGTGTAGCATGTGCATGCCAGCTCATCTCTATTAATCTGAAAAGTAATTTCCTTTTCTTTGAACTATTTGATTTGGCTTGTTTAAAGGCTTTAATTCCTTATTTTCACCTTCATTTTAGAACCACCATGAAATTCAGCCCTTGGCCCACACAGAAGTTCCAAATAATCTTACTTCCTTGCTCATACATACCACATTTCATGCCTGTGCCATACAAATCCTTTTTATTTGCCCATTATTCTGTAACTTTCAGACAAAGAAATGTTAGATTGTGTTAAAAAGAGGTAAGAAAAACATCTAATGTGCTAAAATTTTAAAAAAGAAATTAAAATAAATAGTGCTATGAATCTATTGGCAAAATAATCATTATGTTAAAGTAAAAAAAAAAAAATCTAATAAATATATAGCTTAAGAGCACCAGGAAGGTAAAGCATAAAGAACATGGGATTTAAAATCAGGGATACTTATTTTCCCAAGAATGGAAAAATAAGCACCACATGTACTCACCAGCAAACTGGTTTCACTGATCAATACCTAAGTGGACATATAGAAATAACATTTATTGGGGATCAGTCAGATGGGAGGGAAGAGGAGGGGATGGGTATATACATACATAATGAGTGTGATGCGCACCATCTGGGGGATGGGCACACTTGAAGCTCTGACTCTGGGGGTGAAGGGGAGTGGAGGCAACATATCCTAAACATTTGTACTCCCATAATATGCTGAAATAAAAAAAAAAGAATCCTGAGAAGGAGGAATAAATATTTTTTTAAAAAACAAAACAAAGAAAAATATCATGGATACTTCTTTTAAAATTCCAGTTGTTCCATTTGTTAGTCATAGGACCCTGGGCAGATTCTTCGCCTTTAAAATAGATGTAGAAAGTCATCCCCTTGAGAAGTAAATGATATAATGAAAGCCCATGTCCCACTAGCAGATGGTGGGTGCTTAGTAGTACAACTCTTAGATATTTTTCATATGATATTTATGTAAAGGCAGTGTTGAAGTATTATTGATAAATGTAAACCTGAAGGAAAGTAATTAATTATCTGCCAAAATTCCTGTTGCTGAGTTTCAAGATGTTCAAAATCAATTTCACAACTCAATATCCAGTACGTAAGCACTGAATTATGTCAATTATAGAATACCATATGGCACTGATTTTTCAATTTTAGTTTGTACATATACGTAAATTACCTGAGGGTTTGTGAAAAATATAAGGCATTAAGTTCTCCTTCTAGAGAAGCTGGTTTAATAGGCCTGGTGTGGTCCACTAATCTGTGTCCTTAACATACCTCCTAGATAATTCTGATGGAGATGGTCCTCAACTATATTTTGATTAACTCAGCCTTCTACAAAATGTATTTATATACCATCACCTCCTATATTGAAAACTATCACTCCCAGGATATCAGTGGGACTGGTGGAGAAAAACACCTCCAAAATCTGTTCCTCTATAAAATAAATGAGAATATGGGCAAAATTTATCAAAATCAACTTTTTTAAGAACTCTGGAAATTAGCTAACGGCTTACAACTATCTGAGAAGCATCTATTCAACAGAAATGGCTGAGTCATGATAAACAGAGTAAGCTCTTTGCAATTTTAACTTGCCCTATTCCCATTCTGCCTTCCACAGCTCTGTAATAGCCTTGAAAACCAATAGCCTCACAATAGCAGTGACCTAGAAAAATGGCTAAAACTAGAACCATGCAGAAAAACAATAAGAAAATGGAAGACACAGACAGTGTTATAGGCCTACTAGATTTAACAGACATCTATAGAACACTCCATATAACAGCAGGAGAATATACGTTCTTCTCAAATGCACTTAAAACACCCTCCAGGATAAATCATATATGAGGCCATAAATCAAGTCTCAATAAATTTAAAAAGATTGGAATCATACAAAGTATGTTCTCTGACCATAAAAGAATGAAAAGTAAATTCTGCCTATTTTAAAAGGCAGAATGATATCAAATTAGTAAACTAAACTTCTACCTTAAGATACTAAAAAAAATAGAGCAAACTAAACCCAAACCAAGGAGAAGGAAGGAAATAACAGGGCTTAGAGTAGAAATAAATGATATAGAAAATAGAAAAATAGAGAATATCAATGAAACCAGAAGTTGGTCTTTAAAAACAGTAAAACTGACAAATCTTTATTCAGCTAAACTAACCAAGAAGAAAGAGAGAAGACTCAAAGGTGCAAACAGATTCATTGGTAAATTATACCAAGAATTTAAAGAAGATTCAACACCAATCCTTCACAAACTCTTCTAAAAAATAGGAGGGAACACTTCCCACCTCATTCTAATGAGGCCAGTATTACCTGGTATGAAAACTGACAAAGCTATCACAAGAAAGCTACAGACCAAAATCTTTTATGAATGTAGACATGAAAATCCTTAACAAAAATCTAGCAAGCTAAATACAGCAACATATAAAAAGAATTATACACCATAAGCAAGTGGGATTTATTCCACGAATGCAGGTTTGTTAACTGGGGAAAATTAATTAGTATAACATACTATATTCATAGAAAAATGGACACAAACCACATGATCAAATCAAAAGACACAGACAAGCATTTGATAAAATCCAATATTCTTTCAGGATAAAAATACTGAACTCACTAAAAATAGAAGGAAATTTCCTCAACCTGATGAAAAGCATGTATGAAAACTCAAAGATAACATCATATTTAATGATGAAAGACTGAAAATTACACCCCTAAAATCAGAAGAAAAAAAAAAAACATGAATGTCTGCTCTCACCACTTCTACTCAACATTGTACTGGAGATTCTAGCCAAGAAAATCAGGCAAGAAAAAAAAGCATTCGGATGGAAAGAAAGAGATACTATCTCTATTCACAGATAACATGATCTTCTATATAAAAAGTCCTAAGAAATCTACACACAAAAAAACTACTATACTAAGCAAGTTCACCAAAACTTCAGGCTATAAAATCAATATACAAAAGCAATTGTAGTTTTATATACTAGCAATGAACAATCTAAAATTAAAATAAAGAAAAAATCTCACTTACAATAGCATCTAAAAGAATAAAATACTTAGAAATAAGTTTAATCAAGGAGATACAACACTTCTATACTGAAAACTATAACATCATTGAAAGAAAATTAAAGACTTGAAAAAAAAGTGGAGAGACATTCATGTTCATGAATTGGGAGACTTAATATTGTTAGGATGGTAATAATCTCCAAATTGACCTGCAGGTTTAATATAATTCCTATCAAAATTCCAGCTTCCATTTTTACAGACATTGTCAAGCCAATCTGAAAATTCTTATGGAAACACAAGGGACTCAGAATTGCCAAAAGAAACCTTGAAAAAGAATAGTAAAGTTGGAAGACTCACACTTCTGGATTTTAAAACTTACTACATAGCTATAATAATAAAAATTATGGTACTATCATCTGTGATTGCTTTCCTCAGTGTTTTGTAGTTTTGTTTGTAGAGATCTTTCTCCTCCTTGGCTAAATGTATACTGAGGTATTTTATTTTCTTTGTAGCTACTGTGAATGGTATTGATTCTTTGATTTCACTCTCAGCTTGACTGTTATTGGTGTATAGGAAGGCTACTAATTTGTGTACATTGGTTTTGTAACCTGGGACTTAGCTGAATTTCTTTATCAATTCCAAGAGTCTTTTGGCAGAGTCTTTGGGATTTTCTAAATGTAAGATTATATTACCAGCAAAAAGTGATAGTTTGACCTCCTCTTTCCCGATTTGGATACCCATTATTTCTTTCTCTTGCTTGATTGCTCTGGCTAAGACTTCCATCACTATATTGAATAGAAGTGGTGACAGTGGGCACTGTTGTCTTGTTCCAGTTCTTAGTGGTGATGCTTTCAACTTTTCCCCATCCAGTATGATGTTGACCGTGAGTTTGTCATATTTGGCTTTTATAATTTTGAGATATGTTCCTTCTATGCCTAGTTTATTGAGGGTTTGGATCATGAAAAGGTGCTGAATTTTGTCGAATGCTTTTTCTGCATCTATTAAGATGACCATATGGTTTTGCTTCTGTGGTGAATCACATTTACTGATTTACATATGTTGAACCATCCTTGCATCCCTGGGATGAAGCCCACTTGGTTGTGATGAATTATTTTTTTGATGTGCTTTTGAATTTGGTTTGCTAGTATTTTATTGAGGATTTCTGCATCTATATTCATAAGAGATATTGGTCTGTAGTTTTTGTGTGTGTGTGTCCTTTTTTCCTGGCTTTGGTATCAAGGTGATACTGGCCTCATAGAATGAGTTGAGGAGGATTCTCTCTTTCTCAATGTTATGGAATAATTTCTGCAGTATGGGTACCAGCTCTTCTTCATAGATCTGGTAAAATTCAGCTATGAATCCCTCGGTCCAGGGTTTTTTGTTGTTGTTGTTGCTGTTGGAAGATTTTTTATTACTGCGTCAATCTCACTGCTCATTATTGATTTGTTCAGGAATACTATGTCTTCCTGATTGAGTCTTGAGAGGTTGTGTGTTTCTAGAAATTTGTCCATTTCTTCTATATTTTTGACTTTATATGCATAGAGATTTTCATAGTATTCACAGATGATATTTTGTCACCTTCACAGAAGGTGAAGGTGGCATCAGTTGTAAAATCTCATTTTTATTTCTGATTGAACTTATTTAGGTTCTTTCTCTTCTATTCATCATTAATATAGCAATAGGTCTATCAATTTTGTTTATGTTTTCAAAGAACCAACTTTTTGTTTCATTGACCTTTTGTATTTTTTGTTTTGTTTTATTTTCCATTTTGTTTAGTTCTGCTCTGACCTTAGTTATGGATTGATAGAATCAACATTGTTAAAATGTTCTTACTACCCAAAGTGGTTTAGAGATTCAATGCAATCCCCATCAAAATACTAGTGTCATATTTCACAGATCTAAAAAAAATAATTCTACGCTTCATTTGGAACCAGAAAGGAGCCCAAATAGCCAAAGCAATCTTAAGCAAAAAGAATAAATCTGGAGGTATCACACTACCAGACTTCAAACTATACTACAAGGCTAGAGTAACCAAAACAGCACAAAAATAGAGGCATAGACAAATGGATCAGAACAGAAAACCCAGATATAAAACCATCTACCAATAGCTAACTGATCTTTGACTAAGCAGACAATAATATACACTGGGGAAAAGAAGCCCTATTCAATAAATGGTGGTGGGAAAATTGGATAGCTATATACAGAAGAATTAAACAGGATTCATACCTCTTACCACTCACAAAAATTAATTCAAGATGGATAAAAGACTTAAATGTAAGGCATGAAAGCATAAGAATTCTAGAAGAAAATGTAGAAAAAACTCTTCTAGATATCAGCCTAGGTAAAGAATTTATGAAAAAGACTGCAATGGCAATCACAGAAACAACAAAAATAAATAAATGGGACTTTATTAAACTAAAAAGCTTCTGTATATCCAAGGAAATAATCAACAGAGCAAATAGACAACCTACCAAATGGGAAAAAATATTTGCAAGCTGTACATCCAATAAAGGGCTAATAAGCAGAATCTACAAAGATCTCAAGCAAATCATCAAGAAAAAAATAAACAACCCCATTAAAGACTGGGCAAAAGACATGAACAGAAGCTTTTCAAAAGAAGATAGACAAATGGACAATAAACATGAAAAAATGTTTGACATCACTAATATCAGGGAAATACAAATTAAAACCACAATGAAACATCACCTCATCCAAGTTAGAATGGCTTTTATTAAAAGGTCCAAAAACAATAGATATTGGCATGTGTGTAGAGAGAAAGGAACACTTATACACTGTTGGTGGAACTGCAAATTAGTACAACTCCTATGAAAAACAGTATGGAGATTCCTCAAAGGACTAAAAGTAGATCTTCCATTTGACTCAGCAATCCCTCTACTGGGTATTTACCAAAAAGAAAATAAATCATTTTATCAAAAAGACACCTGCACTCAAATGTTTATTGCAGCACAATTGACAATTGTAAAGATGTGAAATCAACCCCAGTGCCTATCAATTCATGTGTGGATTAACAAAATATGGTATAGGTATACCATGGAATCCTACACAGCCATAATAAAAGCTGAATTAATGTCTTTTGAAATAATTTCGATAGAACTGGAGACCATTATCCTAAGAATGGAAAAACACCACAGGCACTTGCTATTAAACTGGAACTAACTGATGAACACACGTGTATAGAGGGAAGTAAAACTCAGTGGAAATCAAGCAAGGGGGAGTGGGGAGGAGGAGATGGGTGAAAACCTACCTAACAGGTACTGTGAACACTATCTGGGTGATGGGCACACTTATAGCCCTGACTCAAGCATTACAAAAGCAATCCATGTAAACATCTGTACTCCCATATTTTAAAATAAAAATATATATACATATATACATATATATATATATAAACACTATGGTACTGTTATAAGTATAGAAATATAGCTCAACACAAATGAATTTAAAATCTATAAATAAACATACACATTTATGGCTGATTTTCAATGAGGATGCCAATATCATTCAATCAGAGAAATAATAGCCTTTTCACAAATGGTATTGGAAAAACTGGCAGTCCAGGTGAAGAATGAATTTGGACTCCCTACCTCAAATCATATACACAAATTAACTCAAAATGGATCAAAGACCTAAATGTAAAAGAAATTATAAAACTCTTAGAAGAAAATATAGGTATAAATTTTTATGACCTTGAGTTCAGCAATGGTTTCTGAGATATGACAACAAAAGCACAAGTAACAATTGAAAATTTAGATAATATTATTCTACATTATAACTAGACTACATTAAAATTTACAACTTTTGTGCTTCAAAGGATATCATTAAGAAAATGAAAAGAAAACCCATAGAATGGGAGAAAATATTTACAAATCATATATCTGATAATATATATAAATATGTATATATTCAGAATATATAAAGAACTTTTAAAACTCAACCATAAAAACACAAATAACCCAATTTTTAAATGGGCAAAGCCTATAATAAAAATATTCCTCCAAAGAGGGTGGACAAGTGTCCAAAAAGCACATGAAAACATTATCAATATTAATCATTAGGGAAATGAAAATAAAAACCATGAGATACCACTTCATATCCACTAGGATAGCTAAAATCAAAAAGCCAAACAATAAGAATAGTTTTCAAGGATGTGGAAAAATTGAACTCTCATGTATTACTGGTGGGAACGTAAAATATTTCAGCTCCTTTAGAAAGCAACTTGATAGTTAACATAGAGGTACAATGTACATAGCAATTTTACTCCTAGGCATATACTCAAAAGAATTAAAAATATGTCCACACAAAAACTTGTTCACAAATGTTCAGAGCAGCATTATTCACAGTACCCAAAAAATAGAAACTAGAAAGCCATCTTACCAGCACACCACTGCTTAAGAGTATGGGTGGCATTGGAATTAAAACGAGCTGGGTTCCAATCTCATTTCTAATACTAATTACTTTACGACCATAAGCAAGTCCTTTAACCTCTTTAAGCCCCAATTTCCTCATCTTAAAATATGACCTATGACATTACCTACTTTAGTGGATTTTTGTGAAGGTTAAATGAGATAATACATGTCACATTCCCAGCACAGTACAGGGCACATAGTAAGTAAAATAAGCAAGAGCTTGTGAAATTGCTGTTTATTTAGTGGTTTTCCAAAGCAAATGTAAAACATTTTATAAAGCAGCTTGTATACTGTCATATATCCTTTTTGAGTTAAAATCTAAGATTTTTTTTAAAAAACTAACATATTTTTTATAACAAGATTCCTCTGAGCTTGTGGAGACCGTTATTGCAAAGGTGTTTTCCCACAGTTATCTCCACTGCAGTGTTAGGGGAGAGGCACCTGTTCAAATATCATACAGGAGTGCCTCTAGTAAAAGAACAGGCAATCCAAAGAGAATGTTATTGCTAGCAGCATTATAAAATAAAGAATAGCAACCCTGAGAGATAGGCAGGACTTAACTGTTTATTTGAATTTTACCAGAGAACAACACTGTCACAAGAGGTTAATTTGCTTGGCTAATAAGTAGAATCCACATCTCATTTTTAATCCAGTACTCATCTCTTATACATTTTGTTACTCTTTTATGTCATGACAGAAGGAACAGACCTTATTTCCCTTTCATCTCCATGACTTAACAAGAGCACTCTTTGAAATATCAGAGTTCTCCCTGTCATAGTCCTACTAATCCTTGAGAAAAATACTCTTCAAGAATGTAAGATGAAAACTTTAGGAAGCATCTAATATGGGTTTTATTTTTCTAAGGCGAAGGATGGGCAAACAATATATTTGAAGTTATCTTTTTATCATACAACTAAGATAATTCTCACATCACTTATCTGAAACATTAAATTTTTATTAATACTTGAAAGGTGAAGTTCTCACTGTCCTAGTGGGAATAATTTATACTGAAAATATCAGCCTCGCTCATACATGTACAGAACCTCCACTGAAGATTTCATGGGACAATATCCAGCTGCTAATACCTTGGTATCCTGGAAACAACAAATGATTTCATTTCCACTAGAAATGATGTTTAAATTATCCAATTTAATTAAATTGTCCAATTATCTTAGAAACTACTTCAAAAAAATCTGAAGATTAAAAAAAATACCTGGTATTAAAATTTATAATGATTACCATTAAAATATTATTGACATATTATCCAGACACTCAGCAAGTGTTTGCACATACAGATGTTTACATTGTCTCAATTAATTCATTTGTAGGTGTGCTTTTGTTTCCTTTTTATATCTTCCACAAATAATTATTAGGAATCTGGAGGAGAATGAGCAAGACAACTGAATACTTATACACAAGCATGCACTTTCAGCACAATCAAAATTCAGGTGAATAGTCATACTACCTGGTTTTATCATTATATCAAGGAAAGAGTCTCTGGAAAGGGCAGAAAAGACATTCTTGTGTTGCCTACACCACCCCTCCCCCATCCTCCAGCAGTGCCACACGAGCATGATGAACGGGAGAGAATCTGTGTGCCCAGGGCAGGGAGAATGAAATGATTGTACTGAGGTGCACTGAAACTCAGGGCCACCATGGCACAGGGAAACACAGCACGGGGCAGAATTCTGCCAGTGCCCACAAAGGAAGCATTTAGATCAGCCAGGCCAAATAGAAATCCTCCACCTGAAACCTTAGTTCCAGCTAGCTCACCACCAGCTGACAAAAAGCAACCTGGGGGCTGAATTAAATTTGTAAGGCAGTTGGGCCACAAAGGCTGAAGTCCTTGGGCCATTCCTGTGGCTGTGCTGGCTCAGATCCAGTGGACATGGGGTGCATGTTCCCCAGTGAGACTCCAGCAGTGGCAGCCAAGCCAGTACCTATGTTACCCCCTCCCCCCTACTACAGGCAGCATGGTTCAGGGGATCTTCCACTAGGAGAAAGGAAAGGGAAAAGTTCAGAGGACTTTGTTTTGCAACTTGAGTACCAGCTCAGCCACAGTAAAATAAAGGACCAAGCAGATTCTTGAAGCCCCTAAGCACAGGCCTTAGTTCCTAGATGGCATTTCTAGACCCACCCCCTGCCAGAAGGAAATAATGTTGCCCTGAAGGAAAGAACCCAGTCCTGGCAGGATTCACCACGTACTGACTAAAGGGCCCTTGAGCTTTGAATAAACATCAGAGGTTTCCAGGCAACAGTCACCACTGTCTTTAAGTGAGACTGGGCTGGCTTCAGGTGTGACCTGGCATGGTGGCCATCGGGGAATGCCCATGCCGCTCCTCCCCCAACTCCAGCAGCCCAGCCCAGAGAGTGAGGGAAGACAGTGAGAGACTTTGCCTGTGATCTAGGGAATTCTCTTGTATCTTACCTAACCTCACCAAGGCAGTACCACCAGGAATCTGCAAGAGTCATAGCATTACTGGGTTTGGGGCTCTCCTAGTGCTGATACAGTGGCATTGACCATAGATTTAGGCCACAACACTCAATTTCCCTTGAGTATGTGGAAAGTCTTCTCAAGAAGGATGAATTCAAATAATAATTGAGACAATGTAAACATCTGTATGTGCAAACACTTGCTTAGTGTCTGGATAATACGTTAATAATCTTTGAATGGTAATCATTGTATTTAATTCCAGGTATTTTTTTTAATCTTCAGATTTTTTTGAAGTAGTTTCTAAGATAATTGGACAATTTAATTAAATTGGATAATTTTAACATCATTTCTAGTGGAAATGAAATCATTTGTTGTTTCCAGGATACCAAGGTATTAGCAGCTGGATATTGTCCCATGAAATCTTTAGTGGAGGTTCTGTACATGTATGAGGGAGGCTGATATTTTCAGCATAAATTATTCCCACTGGGACAGTGAGAACTTCACCTTTCAAGTATTAATAAAAATTTAATGTTTCAGATAAGTGATGTGAGAATTATCTTAGTTGTATGATAAAAAGATAACTTCAAATATATTGTTTGCCCATCCTTCACCTTAGAATAAATAAATAAATTAAATACTTAACTCTTCAATGCCCAGGCATGGACAAACATCCACAAGCATCAAGAACATCCAGGAAAATATGACCTTACCAAACAAACTAAGGTATCAGTGACCAATACTGGAGTGATGGAGATAGGTGATCTTTCAGACAAAGAATCAAAATAGCTGCCCCAAAGCAGCTCAATGAACTTCAAGCAAACACAGAGAAGGAATTCAAAAGACTAACAGAAAAATTTAACAAAGAGATTGAAATAATAAAAAGAAATCAAGCAGAAATTCTGGAGCTTAAGAATTCAACTGACAAACTGAGACATGCATCAGAGTCTCTCAATAGTTGAACTGACCAAGCAGAAGAAAGAAGGAGGGAGCTTGAAGACAGGTTATTTGAAAATATACAATCAGAAGAAAAATTTTAAAAAGTCTATACTTCAAAGTGTAAATGTATTATATATAAATTATTTTTCAATTCAATAAAGAAGAAATCATAAACCCCTAGCTCTTACGTCCCCCTGATACACACAGACACACACACCAAATCATTAAGAATCTGCCGTATGTCAGAGGCGTGCTTAACTCTGGCAAGTGAACGTGAAAAAGATAGACACACTCCCTGATCTCAGTAGCTTGCATCTATAGTGGGAGAAAGACTTTTCTCCCACTCACAAATTTGGCTAAGTATAATAAAGGGAGAAATGAGAACAGACAACATGGAGACCTAATTTAGACTTTTGTGGATTATATGGGTTTTGACTTGAGATCTTTTTTTCAATAGAAAGACTTGTCTCTAGGATCCTAGGCTTATTTAGAGCCCAGAGAACACTTGGGTCTTTCATTTAATCACTTGGGTCCTAGAAACTAGGAGAAGCTAGAGTAAGAGGCTGCAAAATCATGAGAGAAAAGAAAGAAGAGTCTGTTAAGCCATTAAAATTCCAGGACATTTCCATCCCCTCTGGAGCTCCTAGACAAGGGCACAAACCTGTGTGAGAGATTGTTACTCATGGAAAATGCAGGTTTAATTAAGATCATTTGTATGTTATTAGTAAAAATGTATAATATTTATGAGCTTGATTCTTGCCTGCTCCTTGCCTCTCATTCTGTTTAATTAGCTGTGTGTAGGAGGTGCTGAATTGTAAGAGCCCCTTTATTTTATAGTGATATTCCCAATACAGTTTGAGATGTGTTTGGAACATAACAAAGAGAAAATTAAACTATTCCTTTGGCCCTAACATAAAGGAAACTCTGTGGGCTCACACCTTCACTGAAATTCCTCCCACATTTGGATTACATTCTATCCATATTGATTAAGATGAGAAAGAACCTGCCCCAGGAGTAGAATATTTTCAGCATTACTGGAAAAGAAAATTCAATTCGTGATTGAGTAATACAGAAATTAACAAGCATACACTTTTTAAAACTCACCACATACATACTCACATATGCATATACCCACGGTATATATGTATGTATACACATACATTCTTCAGGAGAAGAAAACAGGAAAATCCAACTAACTTTCAGTATTTGTAAAAATGATTAACAAAATCTTCACCCCCAACCACTTTAAACATGAATTCACTATAAAAGTAGACCACAGGAGTATAATTATATTAATAGCTAATACTTATTTGGCATGTGTGCTAGGCATTCTTCTACAAGCTTTACATGTATTCACTCATTTAAATTCTCATTACTCCATAAAGTAAATATAGTTGACCCTTGAACAAGTTAGGGCACCAACCCTTATGCAGTTGACAATGCGAGTGTAACTTGATCCCCCAAAACGTAACTACTAACAGCCTACTGTTGGCAGGAAGCCTTACCAATAACATATACAGTCAATTAAAACGTATTTTATATGTCATATGTATTATATGCTGTATTCATACCATAAATAAGCTAAAGAAAAAATGCTATTAAATCAATACATGAAAGACGTAAAAAAAATAAAAAATGCCATTAAGAAAATCATAAGAACGAAAAAATACATTTACAGTACTATACTGTATTTATCAATACCCTAAGTTTATGTCACCTGTATGGTGAATTGTCTGCCTGCAATGGCTGTAGCCACAGATCTCAATCTACAGTAATATCAAGCAATTCAACTTTTCCTTGTATCATCATGACCTTTCTCTGGGAGCACTTCTAGCATCACTCGTGGCACTTCATATGGATCTCATGGTGTTATTTGAGGTTTACGGTATCACATTAAAAATGATGAAAATATGCAAGAACCAGAGAGAGTGCTTTTTACTGCAATACACAATTTACTGGAGAGACGAACTGTTCACATGAAGATGATTAGTGTCATGCAGCATTTTAAGCAGATACAACACTTGAGCTCACTGAAATCCCAACAGGAGATGACTATGAAATTATTACAGTAACACACTATGTACCAGTTAATTTTATGTAGTTAAGACTTAATACTACACACTAATGTTATTATACTTTTCTCAATGGCGAATGGCATCATGCATGTTCTGTGTACATGTGTTTTAATAAATTTTAACTTTTTATAATAGATTTGTATATACTTTATGGTAGTAAATGATAAAACAGACTAATATATACATATATCTTATGCATTTGTGACATGCTTAACATTTTCTTAATTTTTTCAATATTTCTAGGCTATGTGGAGTATGGGGGGTTCATCTGTGAGTTTTCTCAAATTGTTACAAATCTCCCAAAACTTTTCCAATGTTTATTGGAAAAAAAAAAAAACCCACAAGTTCAAACCTGTGTTATTCAAGGGTCAACTGAACTATTATCATCAGCTGCATATAAAAGATGGGGAAACTGAAAGCCCATCAGGCAGATAACTTTCCCAGGTCACATAGTTAATGAAGCCCAGAGGTGGGATGGGAAGCCAAGCTGTTTGATTCCAGATGTGTTCGTTCCACATTGTTAGTGATTCGTCAGTTTAATCAACTATGTATAGATATGTATGAGTTTTGACACCCGGAGAAGTAATTTTGCATAACATTAAAATTATTGTAGATGTATAGGTTCTAGATTTCTACCACGGATTAATCTTACTTCTAATCAGAGACAATTTTCCTCTTTTTAAGAAAAATATAATTAGATTAAATAACCAAAAATTTCCAAGATATCAATCAGTTGTTTTGAGTATATTCATGATTTCAAACTTTAGAAAGTCAAAGTTCTCTGAATGTTTGTTCATGTGGTATTGAACATTAAAAGAAGGACAGAGTGAGGCTGGGCACAGGGGTGAGTAATGAAGACATATATTAAATATATTACTATTTCATTTTACTGATTTAAAAAATGTAAATAACATTTACGTGACACTGAGTTCACCTGACACCTGCAAAATTTAGTCCTTGCTCCCATCTCTTCACCTTCTCCTCCTGTTGTGTGTTTTCAGGCCATGCTTGCGCCTGAGGGTGCAGTGGCCCAGGCCTTCCCAGCATCGATCCCTTGGCTGATCTTTCTCCTCCTAACAAAATCCAATCAGTGGGTGTGATCCCTTTGCCTGTGCGCTCCTCTCCACTAGCTTTTCAGGCTCTGATTACAGCTCCAGCTACCCTCTAAGATCACCAGCATCCCTTCCCTCGCCACACAAGGCCCTGTAGCCTTCTGGGATAAAGCAGTGCCAGTGTGACTGTCTGTCTTCAGTTCAGTCTTCAGCATCTCGACATGCTATTTTTCCATTGCATTATACAACTGAAAATTATAGCATGAAATTTAAAGATTACATTTTCTCATGTCAAATGAGATCTAAATTATGCTTTTGAATGGGAATTTCATGAGGATGTAATGCCCAAATCCTTATGACAAGCAGTAGGGACCAAACTTGGGACAGATTCACCAGGAAGGTGAAATGAAGGACACTCTCAAAATAGAAATGTCATTGCTGTTAAGTGGAAGGCCTGTAGCAATGTTTGAGGGATAAACAGTAGATTTTAGCCTGCCAAGAAATAAGTCATATTTGTTGAGCACTAAACAAGCATTGTTGTGGACTGTGGAGAGCAGGGAGTGAGGGAATCAGAAACAAAGGAATTCTCTTTAAGGTACTTGTGTTCTAATGAAGACTAGAACACACATGTACAAATGAAGGATTATGGCAACGTGGCATCCAAAGTGAACACCTAAGTGCTAAGAATAAAGTGCTCAGTAGAAGGACATGAGGTTACTCAGGCTTCCAGGAAAAGTTGGGTTTTAAAACAAGTTTTGACAATGGTAATGGAAGGCAGCTACCACTGAAGAAGTAGAGGGAATTCTGCAGATTATCATGTAAAATGATGTTTAGAAATTTGACCCAGTAAGAACTAAAATTTTGATAGTTGGCTCTTAGGCATGGGAGACAGTTATTTCAAAGCAATCAAAAGTTTGTTTGTTTGTTTGTTTGTTTTTTGAGACAGAGTCTCAGTCTGTTGCCTGGGCTGGAGTACCATGGTTGTCAGCCTAGCTCACAGCAACCTCAAACTCCTGGGCTCAAGCAATCCTGCTGCCTCAGCCTCCCAAGTAGCTGGGACTACAGGCATGCGCCACCATGTCCAGCTAATTTTTTCTATATATTTTTAGTGGTCCAGTTAATTTCTTTCTATTTTTAATAGAGATGGGCTCTCGCTCTTGCTCTGGCTGGTCTTAAACTCCTGAGCTCAAACAATTCACCCACCTCAGCCTCTCAGAGTGCTAGGATTATAGGTGTGAGCCACTGCGCCCAGCCTGTTTGTTTGTTTTTAATTTAGTTGGAAGTGGAGGTATCACTCACGGTAAGGGGTGGGGAGGTACTCTTTAGTCTTAGGGAAAAGAAGCTTTTTGGAAAAATGTTGATGTAAAAATAAAATTAAATTAAAGCTAATGCAGAGTGGTATGATGGGCAATGGAGACTCAGAAGGGGGCAGGATGGGATAGCGGTGAAGGAAGAACTACCTATTAAGTATAATGTACACCATTTGGGTGATGGGTACACTAAAAACTCAGACATTACCTCTATACAATTCATCCATGTAACCAAAAACCATTTGTATCCCTAAATCTATTAAAATTTAAAAATATTATCTAAAAATAAATAAACCCCAAATTCAAATCTGGAATGGAGACTATGAAAAGTAAACTGCTCTGTGTGATTTAGTCCAAGTTTATCATCACTGTGCACAGAAGTGTCTCTCTGGGTGAAGAAAGAATTTTCTTGACTTTCTAAGGCCAATGAAAACCCAACAGACATGATAGGAGGAACATAGTCAAAGTCATGGTGTGTTGAGCTGGTCTCTATCATATTGTTGTAGGATTGGAGTGTGTTTCACTTCCAATAATCCAAGACCTTGATAACACTGAAAATATCAGGAGATAGTCATGCTGGGTTGAGTAGAAATGAGGAAGCAAAGTTAAAACTTGTTAAGGCCACCTGGTCTCATGAGATTACATTACCATCATCACCTCCATTAATAATTAATAGCAATGAAGCTGTAACTTCAAAGATCAAAAACAAACTTTTTACCCAAATAAAAAAAAATGAATCAATACCTACATTGCAAAGACCCAGTATTCTCTCATCTAAGCTACTGCTAAGGCCTACGAACCATCAACGGTCCAGCTAAAACTCTCAAGCTAGAGGCTCCTAACAGAACTAAAATTCTTTTGAGGTCTACAAAGTATCAATAATACTGGTGAAGTTTACCCACTAAGGCATCATTTTTATCAGTGGAACCTAAATTGAGCTCCTTCCTTCTCTCTTATTTTTTAAGAGAGAAACAGGCCAGTGTTGGAATAAACCTAAAGAGAGAGAAGAAAGTTAGGTAGTGTCAGTAAATTTTCCAGCTAGAGATAAAAGACATTGAAGTAAAACCTATTGAATGGAAACTTTATTATTTACAGAGCTAGCCTCAAAAAATTCCAACATCAGCTCTGAAAACATTGTAGAATGTTATGGGGTGATAGAATACTCTGAAACATTGACTGAGCAGGCACTGGAGACAGCTTAACAGCTAGCGAGAGTTATGTTGCTAGTGTATACATTATCATGAATTGGGCCCAAGGGTTACATTGCTAGTTTCACCAAAGACCTTTTGTTCTTTTCATAGCTAAAATAGCTTTTCACATAAAAAAAGGTTTCTTCTCTTATCCCCCAAGTTTTTAAAGAGTAAATTGTTTAGATAAAATCAGTAAAATTCAGTCTAAGAGAAACAACCTGTATTCATATATAATTTGTATTTTCATTTAGAAAAAACTTCCCACTCTGCTCCAACTTGTGCAAACATCTTTCCATGAATTTCTTATCTCTCATTCTCCCTATACACACACACACACACACACACACACACACACACACACACACACATACACACACACAGTACTTTAGTAACAGCCATTACATGTTTAGGACTTGAACCTCTTAAGGACGAGTATGCTGTATGTCCACACTGAGTCCTCACCCCTTGTATACATACCAAGCACCAATTTGCCATTCATGGCCTTAGTCCTGCCCTATTCTTAGCTATTGACCTTGGTTTTTTCTTTTCTCATTTCCACTTTATTCTTTGAACTCTAGCATCTGGTGTAATTTTCTCTCTTCACAATGATAATTCTGGTTCTAATCTTAGTCTCATGTCACTTTGGTCTCCATCTCTATTGCTTTCAACTTTGTCCCCACAATGTCCTTCTATGAACACTTGAACAACAAAAAAAGGATCTAGAAAGACTAATTTCCAGAATCCACAAGAAACTCAAACAAATCAGCAAGGAAAAGAAACAAATAATCCCATTAAAAGGTGGACAAAAGATATGAACAGACATTTTTCAAAAGAAGATATACAAATGGCCACCATACGAAAAATGCTTAACACCACTAATCATCAGGGAAATGAAAGTTAAAACCACAATGAGATATTACCTTACACCCTTGTCAGAACGGGGTATTAAAAAGTCAAAAGCAATAGATGTTGGTGTGGATGTGGTAAAAAAAAAAAAAAAAAAGGGAACAATTACTCACTGTTGGTGGAAATGTAAACTAGTACGACCTCCATGGAAAACAGTACAAAGAGTTCTCAAAGAACTAAAATTAACCTACCATTTGATCTAGCAATCCCACTACTGGGTATGTACCCACAGGAAAAGAAGTCATTATATTAAAAAGATAGCTGCACCCGTACGTTTATCACAGCACAATTCAGAATTACAAAGATATGGAATCAACCCAAGTGCCCACCAACTGATGAGTGGATAAAGAAAATGTGGTATACATATACCATAGAATACTACTCAGCCATAAAAAATAATGAAATAATATCTTTAGCAGCAACTTGAATGGAATTGGAAGACATTATCCTAAGTGAAGTATCTCAGGAATGGCAAAACAAATACCACCTGTACTCACAAGTAGGAGATTAAGTGATAGGTACATATGGTCATACAAAGTGGTATTATAGACTGTGGAGACTCAGAAAGGGGTAAAGGGGGAAGGGGGATGAGGAATGAAAAATTACCTGTCCAGCACAATGTATACTATTCAGGTGATGGGTACATTAAAAGCCCCAACTTCACCACTGTGCAATTCATCTAGGTATCAAAAAACCACTTGCATTCTCCTAAATCTATTGAAATATTTAAAAATCCATAAAAAAAAGGATCTGGGTATTTCATAAGCCCTACATTCTCCTTTCATCTAAAAGACACTTTTAAAAACTTTTTAAATTTAAAAATGGAATGAAAAAATTTAGGGGGGATTTCTGGGTCATATGGTACTTTTATTTTTAATTCCTTTAGAAACCTCCATACTGTTTTCCACAATGGCTGCACCAATCTACATTCCTAAAGTGCACTAGGGTTCTCTTTTCTCTATGCTCTCACCCACACTTAATATCTCTTGACTTTTTGATAATAGCTATCTATTTGATAATAGTTATCTCATCCTGTTAGAAAACAGGGTGAGATGATATCTCATTGTGGTTTTACATTTTTCTGATGATTAGTGATCTTGAACACGTTTTCATATATTTGTTGGCCATTGTTATTTCTTCTTGGGAGAAATGTCTATTAATATCCTTTTCCCATTTTTGATTCCGGTTTTTATTTATGTGTTTTTGCTATTGTGCTATATGTCCTCCTTATATTTTCTGGATATTAACCCATTATCTGACACAAGGTTCCCAAATATTTTCTTTAAATCCATAGGCTGACTTTTCATCTTGGTGATTGTCTTCTTTGTTGTACAGAAGTTTTTAGTCTAATATAGTCTTATTTTTGCTTTTGTTGTCTGTGCTTTGGGTGAGATATCAAAAAAATCCTTGCCATGGCCAAATCAAGGACCTTTTCCCCTGTGTTTTCTTCTATGATGTTTATAATTTCAAGTCTTAGATTTAGATCTTCAATCCACTTTGAATTTATTTTTGTGTATAAGAATCCAGTTTCATTTTGTTGTATGTAGATATCCAGTTTTTTCAATACCATTTATTGAAGGGACTATTCTTTCCTCATGGTATCTTTGATGGCCTTGTCAAAAATCAGTTCACTCTACATGCCTGGGTTTATTTCTAATCTGTCTGTTCTACTCTGTTAGTTTATGTGTCTGTTTTTGTGCTAATCCCATACTGCTTTGATTCCTATGGTTTTGTAATATATAATAATTTGAAATCAGGAAGTGTGATGCCTTCAACTTTGTTTTTCTTTCTCAAGATTATTTTGGCTACCTGGGATCTTTTGTAGCTGCATATGAATTTTAAAATTGTTTCTTCTATTTCTGTGAAAACGTATTGGAATTTTGATGGGATTGCACTGAATCTGTGTATTTTTTTAGGTAGTATGGACATTTTAACAATATTAATTCTTCACATCCATGAATATGGGATATCTTTCCATTTATTTGTGTCTTTAATTTCTTTCATCGATGTTTTATAGTTTTCAGTACAGAGGTCTTTCATTTCCCTGGTTAACTTTCTTGCTAAGTATTTTACTCTTGTCAATGCTATTATAAATAGAATTGTTTACTTGATTTCTTTTTCAGATCATTATTTGTGTAAAGAAATGTAACTGATTTTTTATATTGATTTTATATCCTACAACTTTGCTGAATACATTTGTTAGTTCTAATGGTTTTTTTAGTGAAGTCTTTAGGTTTCCTAAAGATGGGATCATGTCATCTGCAAACAGGGATAACTTTACTTCTTTCTTTTCTTTTTTTTCCTTTTGGTCTGATTGCTCTTTCTAGTACTTTCAGGAATGTGTTAAATATAAGTGGTGATAGTGAGACTCCTTGCCTTATAGCAGGTATTAGAAAAAAGCTTTCAGCTTTTTGATTATAATTTTAGCTGTTCATAAATGGCCTTATTTATTATATTGAGGAAATTTTCTACTATACCTATAGGAAATGAAATTACTACCTCGTAAAGATATCTGCACACTCAAGTTCATCATAGCATTATTCATAATAGCCGATATGGAAACAACTCAAGCATCTATTGATGTATGAATGGATAAACAAATTGTGATACACAGATACACACACACACACTGGACTATTGAACCTTAATAAGAAGGAGACCCTTCAATTTGCAACAACATGAATAAACCCAGACAACATTATGCTAAGTGAAATAACCCAGACACAAAAGGAAAAATACTGCATGATCTCATTTATATGTGCAATCTTAAAAAAATAAAAAAGGAAATAAAACCCTCAAATACATAGAAACAGAGAGTAAAAAGGTAATTCCCAGGGATGGGGAGGAGGAATGGAGAGATGGAAGTCAAAGAATACAAAGTTTTAGTTATGTGGGATAAATAAGTCTAGAGATATAAGGTACATCATGAGACTAGTTATCAACATTGTTTGTATACTGGAAGTAGATTTTATATACTTTAACCATTAAAAAAAAACGTAAGTGTGAAATAATAATTTGCTTGACTGTAGTAATCATTTATTTACTATGTGTATGTGTAAAAACTATGTGTATGTGTAAAACACGTTGTATACTTTAAATATATACAATAAAAATTGTTTTGGTGAATAAACTAATCAGATAAATTCAAAAAATTGTTTTGGTTATTGGAGAATATAAAATGCAACTGAATTCCTTTTATTGTAGACAGTGAAAATTGATAAGCATGACTGTTCCTAATAGCTAATACGGCGTGCTTTTAATGTATAATAGGTGCTGCTGTTGTGCTTCTGAAGCCGTATCACTTTGAAAAAATATTAATTGATCAAAATACTATAAATACTTTGCTCATTACAGAGCTTATATTTGCTCTTATACATTTCAACCAATGTTTCCTTGATAACAGTTTCTATGAGATGTTTTTAGATAAGTCATTAAATGTCTCTGATATAATCCATATACCAAAAAAAAGTATACCCAGTTATGGAAACTGTTACCTTACTACAATGTTGGTAATGGGTTAATATTTCATTTCCATTCTAGTGTTAGTTAAGTACTAACTACATATGAGGCCCTGGGATATACACTGAAGTTTCAACAATGACCAAGACACAGTGTTACCCTTATTGGTTGTATAACCCAATATGAAAGACAAATAATAAGCAGCCAAAGGCAATACAGTGATATGGTTAGGTGTTAAGTCAGCAGTGTGTGGGATTCCCCACCCATAAGTGGGCCCAGGTCACACTGGATTCTAATTTATACATCTGGATGGAAGAAATCAGGACAAATAGATTGGGCCCTCACAACAGAGATAAAAGTAGCTTAAGGTGGGAAAGGAAATTTCTTTGGACTTAATCAAAGAAGAGCCAGAGAAAAGTTGACTTAGATGAGTAGTGTCAGAGAGTAGGAGAAGCAAAATAATAAGGACATGATCAATAAGCAAAATGGAACCCTGTAGCAATTGTAAGGTGATGGACAGAAATGGTGACAACCCAAGAACTGCAGTAGCACCCTGACAGGAGTTTGATTAGAAAGGACAACATGATTGGAGACTTCCAGTGTTGTGTAACTCCTTGAAATGAGGAGGGAAGAAAGATGCTGAAACCATGTCCTCAGTCTAGGATGTAGCACCAAAGGCCACAAGCTAGAAAGTCAGCATGCTAGGAAATCTGGATGGAGACTTTTATTGCAATATAACAAAAAACCCACAACTTTGGTGACTTAAAACAACATCCATTTATTATCTGACAATTCTGAAGGTCATAAATCCAAGTGGTCTTTGCTAGGTTCCTGCTTAAGGTCTCTCTCACGGACTAAAATCAAGGTGTTGGTCAGGCTAGGGTGTTGTCTGGAGACTCTGGGGAAGCACTGACTTCCAAACTTGTCCTGGCTGTTAGCCAAATTCATTTCCTGGAACTTGCAGGAGGTCCCCAGTCCCTTGCTAGCTGTCAGCTGGGGTCTGCTTTCAGCTCCTAAGGGCCACTCATACTCCTTCTATCCTCAAAGCTAACAAAGTATCTGTGTCAGATACTGCTCATGCTTCAAATTTCCCCAACCATCATTACTCCTACTTCAGCCCCATTTGCCACCAGCCAGGGAACGCTTTCTGCCTTTGACAGTTCATATGATTATAATGGGCCCACTGTGTGTGATACCAGCGCCTATCTCATAGGGCCACTCCGAGGAGTAATTGAGCTAATGCATGCAAATTGTTCACTTACCATAGTGACAAGACAATATAATTATTGTGTTTTTTTGCTAGACCTCCGCACGGGATTCTTATGATATCAGCTGCTTTAGCTGTTCTCATCTTATGGCCATTTCTGCTGCTACATGATTGAGGGAATGACCCCACTCCCTTTTTTCCTGCTCCCTTAGTGTCAGGCTAATTGAATAAAAATAGGAATCTGCAAATTAACAGTCTCACACATGATGCCATAGCAACACCTCCTCCTCCATTCCTCTGATTGCATATATGCACGCCCCTTTGGTCTTAAGAAGAATGTAATAGTTACATGCAAGGACTCTGGGGCCACACTTGGATGACCAACCATCCCAGTTTACCCAGGCTGAGGGGTCTCCAGGAAAATAGAACTTCCAGTGGTAAAAGCAGGATAACCCAGAAAAACAAACAAAAAAAACCAGGATGACTGATTGTTTATCCTAGGTCAGATTGTTTACATTCTACCTTTGTGACCTTAGGCAAGCTACTAACATTTCTGTGCCTCAGTTTCCTCATCTGAATATAGATTATAACATCTCTCTTTCATAAATTTTTTTTTTGAATAGTAAATGAATTAATGCAGAGAATGCTTAGGATAGTACCCATAATATAGTAAGCACTCAATAAATGTTGGTTATTATTACAATTTCTAATCGCTATAGGGAAACATAGCATAATAAAACTAATACATGAGGACATGGCAAAGGATCTAGAATCTTACAAAGTCCTCACAGCCCAAGAGTGGAGCACCTGGAAAGAATCCCCACCCACTCCCCACCAGCCATCATCAATTCAGGATCCTTACCTGAGAGATCATGAAAGCAAAGAAAAATAAGAATGCACTATTATCTCAAGAAAGAATAAGAGAAGTGTAAATTAAAATTATTTTGAGCTTACCTATCAGATTAACATAAAAAACAAACAAAAAACGCCAAACAAACAGAAGTTTGACAACACTCAATTACTCTAGCCGCAGAGAAATAGATGCTACTATCAAGTGTACTAGAAGAAATGCAAAATGGTCAACCCCCATGGACGGGTTTCTGGCAATAGCTACGAAAACTACAAATGCATCTGAACCACAGTGCTACGGCACTTCTGGGAATCTATCCTATAGTTACTCTTATACATATATCACAAGATATATATATATATAATATATAAAGATATACACTGGACGACTGTTTGTTATAGCAAAACACTCTAAGTGTCTGAAAATAGGGGACTGGTCAAATGAACTATGGTATGTCTATATAATGGAATATGATGCAGAAATAAAAAAAAATAAAAAAGCTCTCTATATATTAATACAGAAAGATCTCCAAAATGTATTGTTCAGTAATAAAAAAAAAATCATGGTGCAAAATAGTGTATGTAATATGCCATCTTTCCTGGGGGAGAAAAAAAGAGGAAATAAGAATATATATATATGCTTGTATATGCATTAAGAAACACTAGAAAAATAGCAAGAGACCACTTGAAATGATTACTTATTAAGGGCAGAAAGAAACAGGAAGAGAGGGATGGGCACAACATATCTCAAACTAGACTATTTTATTTTATTTTTATTTTGACCTCTTAGTATAATATATATCAAAAACTAAATTTTAAAAAGCAAAAGTGAAAAATCAAGAACTCTTTTTTTGTATCATCCACTGAAAGATTAACACTGCTCATTTCTATGAAATAAATCTCATTCGAGAAGACAGGAAACTGTATTGAAAACAACCATGGTGTGCTCCATCCACCCAAACAAACAAACAAAAGATTTCTGCCATGTGACTTGGAGGACCACTCCCTGCCAGCTAAGCAGAAAAGAACCAAGGGCCCAGGTGGTGTTCTGGGGATTAGAGTCTTATAGGAACTGATTTATATTCCCCTCTCATTTATATACAGACCCCAGCAACCCGACAGTGTGGCCAGCATCTGAGAGGAGAAAAGATGCAGTGTGTTTGCCTTTTTCAGCTAGGATGAGGTTTCATTCTCCCATCATTTTACATTTGCACGATAGGAGATCTGCTCTGCTTTTTATGTTAATTGAAATCGGCTGCTTTGGGCTCTGACACAGGCATTTAGCGCTAACAGTCAATTGCTCTTTCCTCAGCCATCTGGCAAAAGAGTTGAAACCAGCAATTTTCTGAGTCAGAATTAGACATCTGAAAACAAATGTGCACATACGCAAACCCCTTAGAAGTGCAAGAAGAAAGAAAGTGGCAGGTAGCGGGTTGCTATAAACCCCACTCTGGAGTGATATGATCTCAAATGGGGGAACCCAAAATGGCACTTTGGTTTCCTGACACCACCACCACCACTCTTTCCAGTGTGCAGTAAGCAGCACTCGGGATTGGGCTGTCTCCCTCTGCCTTACCTTCCACTCTGAACGGCAGGAGCTACCCTTGCCTTGGCCCCTCACCCTCCCTTCTAGGCAGGTATACTACCTGCCACATATTCTCACTGTTAGTGCTGGAGCAGACCTTTAATTTTAGCGAGGATCCATGGGGCAGCCTGGCATCTTCTCCTGGCTCTTCAAGCTCCCCGACTGTTCTTGCTTCCTCCCCTTCATGTGTTTATTCCCCTTTCTCCATCTGCCTTTTAAATGTTGGTGTTCCCTTGACTTCTGTCATCAGCTCATCTTACGCCACACATTTACTCTCCTCTTTGCAGTTTGGGGGCCTTCACAGGCCTAAAGGCCCCATGCAAATAGTTCTTTAGTGGGAAACTCCCACAGACCTCTTCCAACCCTGGCTACTTTTTCATATGGACCCATTCCAGGGTTCACGGGGAAGCACAAAACTCCCTTCACACAAAGGCAGCAGTGACTTTATACCTAGCTGCCATTTCCTGCCTTCCAACTGAAGTCCCTCCTAGTAAAGGGTCAGGGGACCTCAATACCTGAGCAGACCATGCCTTTCCCCCCAACCCCCACCACCAGTTGTGCATGGCTCAAAAGCTACACAAGAAAACCTCAAGTATTTGTAAGGCACAAATCATGCCACTTCTAGATTGAGGGCTATGTCATTCCTGAATCCAACACACATTCATGACATCCATTATGGTTCCATTTGGCCTCTAATATCCTCTATGGAGAAACTGCAAATAAATACACAAGTACTCATCAAGTGAATCTGAGCTGCAGCTGTGTCCAGGTGTACCTGTCCATGCATCCCTCCCACAGAGGAAGTATGCCCCAGTTCCCAGCGTCTTCCATCTGCTGATCCTCTTGCTCCCCCTTAACTCTGGTCCTCATACCCATGTCACCAAGAAGGAAGATTAATGTGACAGAGAGACAGGACATATGAACACTGTGTAGCAAGCACAAGATTCACATAATGTGGTCTTTCCATGCTTTGCCCTAGGTGAGTTGTGTTCTTCTTTCTCGTTTCTCACTGTTTTAAATTGATTCAATGAACAAATGATTGCAACACATTCATTCAAGCTATGAGTCTTTCTACTCTGTGACTTCTCTAATCACTTGCCTGGTGTGGTACTTACAAGGCTCCCTTTGCATCAAAGTAATTTCCTACAAGAAAACATTTTATTGCCTAGCGTATCTTTTTCTGTGAGATGTCTCTTCATCTCTATTTCACCTTATGATTACAAATTACTCTTCTTTTCTCAATTTTTCAGATTTACCTTTAATTTGTAATCTAAAACGTAATCAAGCTTTCCCAAAGGGTAAAGTGATCCACTGAAAAAGTGATTAACTAAGTTTAATCCGGCAACAGACTAGACCCGTGTGGGGTAATGTAGCAAATAGGATAGTGGTCGTGTCTGCACATGTTGGCTTCTCGCCTTATGCCAGAGACTGCCCTCCTCCACTCTCTGTCCCCTAACTCCCCTGTCCTCTAGACAGGTGGCTATGACTCACCTACAGACCACAGACTGGAATAAGTATAGGACCAACACAGGGCTGGGTTCTTGGATTGCAATTCAGGATGAAAATAGTAGGGGAAGAGAGCTGAGGGAGATGACTTTAGGAAGACTGAGTAGCCACTGGGAGAGGTGCTTGCAGCCTTTGGTGCTGGAGACAGACGGCCGTGTGTGTCACCCTAGATTCTGCTTTCAAACTGCCATGCAGATTATCTTCCTTCTGTTGACATTCTTTCTCCAGACTAAGCACAGTGCAATTCCTTCAGTGTTATCAGAGACCATCACAGCTGTGGCTCCCTGAGGTTCCAAATCCAGGTCAACTTGATTGAATTTGGAGTGTTTTTCATCTCGTGTCATTGTTTGGATCATTGTACAGAATCTCATTTCTCTAGCATTTTCTATTTTCATTCTCAAAATGTTACTATGATTTTAAAGGATGCAAAATGGTACACCGTGTTAGCATCACACAATCAAGAAATTTTACATTTTCAAAACAAATCCAGATTTCCTGCTTCTCTTGACAATGAGAGCCCTGGATGTGTAATCTCCCATGGCAACAATAGTCTGCCATCTTCAGACAAGACACACCCTCTCCAGGTCCTCACAGACAGCAACCACTCAGGACTAATTCACTTGTTTATGCTTCCTGCATGGCTCTCCCAGGCTGGACCACTGGATTTAGTATTCATGGCTGTTGCTCCATGTTTTCCCCAAAACGCTATCTACCTCTTGTCCATTCTCTTTGTCTAATTTGCAGGCTTCACGTGGCACAGTCCCCTTGCCCATGTTCCTCTCCAAGCTTGATCTCTGATGCCCAGTCTGCCTCACCATGTCATTCTAACCCCCACTTTCTTGTGCACACTAACCTCCTCACTCTAGGCTGCTGCCTGGTTTGTCAGTTTCTCAGGCCCCTGTCTGACCTTGGCCAGGTTTCTAGCTACTCTTCCCTTAAACTAATAATATAACCTGACATAAAGAACTGCTGGATGCCTGAGGGATTCTTTTTTGGTGTTCTGATGTTCACTTTCAGAATCTGAACATAGGAGTCATCACACAAACCTAGCGAGCATTGTCAGAACCCCAGAAGCTTCTTTAAAAATTAGTCAAGTGTTTCAGTAACCTAATGCTAAATCCCTCAGGCCTATGACCTATCCATTCAGTTGGTACCAAATCCCTTCTGAAGTTAAACAAAGCCCTGAGAAGATAATGAAATGAAATGGCATGACCTTCAGGTGTATGATGTCTCCTTTCCTTCCTAGCCTATAGCTGGTTCAGATTATCTTTACCATTTTTCAAAACAGCAACGTTTATTTCCTCTGCTTCAGTGAGCTGTGCAGATGCAAGGTCTAGAAGGAATATTTAGTGGTCGCCATGGTTACCATTAGTCATATGAAGTTATAGCTTGTGTGCTGATTCCTCTCTTCACAGCTGTAAAAAGAAAGCATGCTCCAAAAAGCAGGCTTACTGGGGCTCTGAGGTCTTTAATTCTGTAATGCATCCAGCTCCTCTGGTCATTCATCTTGATCTGCGAGTTTAATTTACACTTTAAAGATTTTAGGCTGAAAAGTTTTCATAGAACATGAAAGCTAGATGGGAACTTAGAGATGATTTTGCCTTAACTTCTTATTTTACAAATAAGGAAACTGAGGCCTAGAAAGGAGAAGGGACTTAGAGCTACACAGTAAGTCAATTAAAGTCATCGAAAGAGGTATAATTAGTGAATATCAGGGACTAGGGCTCCTTCTATTTTTGTGATGTCTCCTGTCCTAAATAATCAGGAGACAAAGTCATATGAATCTCCAGGATGGGCAAGAACTATCCAAGTTCAGTGGAAGGCAGGGAAATCTGATCCCATAGAGGGGTTGGACTCCCTTGAAATGGAACTTGAACCCAAAACCACAAGACCATATTAGGCTTGGAATATCAACTGAGTTTTAGAATTGGTTAAGTCCAGATGGTACAAACAGCCACTATTTCAAAATGAGGCTGTTTGTCTACTGGTTCTGACCAGTTTTCTAAAAGGTAGATGCCCAACACAAGTGCTGGATCTCTTTCTGGGGTCTTGACTTCTTGCTATCTTGCCATTTCTCTACCCTTCTGGTTCAGTGTTCAATAGAGTCTCGCTTCCATTAAGCCTGGGACTATGGCTCTTATTCTAATCTTTTGCAATCAATTGGGTGTAAAAATAAGATTATATATAAAACACCATAAGCAAGGGTCAAGTATTGCCCTAATGTCTTCACACTTTCTGATGTAAATAAGACTTTCTTTCATAGACTCGATATTTAGCTAGTTTTTATAGCCTCAGCATTAGAAGACCTACACAAATGCTTCTTCACAGATCTTGTTTCTAAGTACTATTCCTTACTAGAAAGAACCAAGATTCCTTCAGGGAGGATGGCTGGGACCGAGAAGGATTTGGAATACCTTATTATACTTAAAAGTAAGGAAGTACTCAAAAAATAATGGGGGATGTGTCAAAAGGGCTTATGGTCAGCTTTAAGGATATACACTGGCCAAATTTGGAACAATTATGAGCTTTAGAATGAATTAAATGGCAGTACTGGATTCTAATTCATTTAATAAAAACAAGAATCTACCTAATAAAAGTAGAAATAAATAGAAATGATCAAAGTTAGTAAATCACCTTTTTAAAAAAACATAGTAATAACTGATTCAGTCAAGATTCATCAATGGATGCTAAAGCTATTGGGTTAATGTTTGAAGAGGACAAGATATTAAAGTCTCAAAATATCTCCCCACAGATTACAAAGAGAAATGGTAGTTTCATAGTAGGGATACCTGGCAGTCAACACCTTATCAAGGTGATGAAATTTACTGTCATCAGCAATGAGTGCTTCCTAAGGTGATATACTATTAAGGACACAATATCACTGTCCTGGCATGTTTACCAAAAATGCATAATCTGAATTTAATTGTGAGTAAACCTGAGGAAAACCCACACTAAGTGCTATTTCCACCATGTGGTCTGGCCTATATCCTTCAAAAATATCAATGTCCTAAAAGATAAAACTGAGGGATCATTTCAAATTAAAAGGACTAATGAGACATGACAACTAGATGCAATCTGTGGTCCTGGATTGGACGCTGGTTCAGGGAGAAATTAAACTGCTATAAAAACATTAGGGCAATTATTGAAATCTGAGATATGGTCTATGTATTAAGCAATAGCATTGTATAAATATTAAAATTTCTGAATTTGATAAGTTATTATGAGTCTGTAAGTAGTAAAGAGGCATGATATTTCAAACTAACACTCAAATGGGAAAGATGGAAGGAGTAAAGAATATTAAAAAGAAAATGAGGCAAAAATGTTAAAACAGCTGATTCCAGATGGATTTAGAGAGTTAGTTCCTTGTACTACTCTTAAAGCTTAAAGCCTCTATAAATTTGAAATGGTTTCAAGTGAAAAAGTAAAATTTAAAACTACTTCAATTTCAAGGGGTCCTTATACAGGTAGCAGGTAGATACAGACAAGCTCAAACTGACAACTCACAAGTAAATAATTTTTTTAACTACAGCTTGAAGCTTGATTGTTTTAAGAAAATTCTTTAAGCAATATTGATTTATTCTTTAAGAAAACATTTGTTAATGTTAATAATAGTTAATGTTTGTGAGCACTTTGTGTGGATTACATGGTTTTCACATTGGAGCAGATAGCATTTTCTAAATATGACCACATCAAAATACACCCCATCCTACATGCTCTTCTTAAAACGTGATGTTAACATTCTCTGTAAAGAGAGGTGTATTTTTCTTTTCCTTGATCCTGAGAAGGCTTTTAACTGCCTTGACTAACATAATACCATGAAAGAGATGGTGCATGAATTCTGTGGTTTAGTCATAAAAGGCACTGAAATTTTTAGTTTGTCTCTTAGATCACTCATTTGGGGGATGATAAGAAGTGGCTATGTGAGAAATACAACAGGAGCACACTGATGACAGGAGAATTAATCTGTGAAGTAGAGCTTCACAAGGAGATTCCTGAGACCCCTTCTCTGCCACCCAGAAGGATCAGTAGGGGAGCAGCTGCAGACCTACACAAGCCCACCAAACAAGCAGAGACCCCTGCCTCACCTTCTGCAGATATAATTATAATCCATAATTGTGTTTTGTTCAAGAGAACTTAATTACATGCTATGATGCAATGGGTTAACACACTAGACATTACCATCTTAGAATTTATACTCAACATTTTGCAAATGCCATGTAAAAACAAACGTGATGCACTCAGCCCATCATCCTGATATTGATACAGAAAACAGTGAAGTCTTTCACTGCGTCCTTCTACGTAGTGAAATCCTGCCAGTTCTGTGTCCTCCCCAATGTTTCCAGCAGTCTCTTCCTTTTATACTTTGCTCACCACTGGGTATGCAACCAGCACATAATAATAACAACAGCTTTTCTCTTCAGTGTTTCATTTTCCTTCTGTTTTCTAAATTCTTTTGGTTCTTTAAGACATAGTAGTTTGACATTCTGCAAATACCACACTGATGACCCACACAAAACATCCCCTTCCCTGAGCAGCCTTAACATTCAGAATCACAGCACTTAGCACTTCAAGATATGCCTCTTGACCCTTAATAGTCTCATGTCATATGGCGGTGATTGTAAGTTCCTTGTCAAGGGCCTATATGTGTCATTGAAACACCATCCCCCAAGTTCCACGTGCACCTAGCACAACCTTAAGTACATCATATGATATTAATACTTGTCAATTAACTGATCGATCTTAAAGTGCTAAAATGTTCTTATTTATGATACTATTTATGTTGATAACTTTTTTTAATCCTCTACAAATGACATTTGAAGAAAAGTGTTTCCAATGTCACAGTGAGAGGGGGCTGGCCTGGTGAGGGATGTATATTGCAGAGGTGATATCCCTGGCTCTTTGCTGACAAGAGCTACCTTATCACTTTACAGACACTGGACAGGCATCAGCCAGCCTCCAAAGGAGCCAGAACTGACATCTTCTGCCAAGAATGTAGACAGCATTGGATGCACTTATGAGCATATGGTCTGGAATCAGGCAGAATAAGTTCAAAGTCTAGCTTTTCCACTTATCAGCTGTGGGACCTTGGACATTTTAAATTCTTTAAACCTGAGCTTTGGTGCCTTCATAATAGGGATATTATTAATTTACTGTACTTAGCTCATAGGGTTGCAGAGAGGATTAAATGAGGCTTGTAACAC
The DNA here is from genome assembly GCF_040939455.1 of Microcebus murinus. Taxonomy (NCBI): domain Eukaryota; kingdom Metazoa; phylum Chordata; class Mammalia; order Primates; family Cheirogaleidae; genus Microcebus; species Microcebus murinus. The sequence continues at coordinate 40,644,019 of NC_134113.1, read as the reverse complement.
AGGCACCCAAAGAGAGCTAGAGAAGTATTGCTTCTTATTCTTCAGGTAACAGTAGCCACCTCCCTCTGCATAGTCAGCTCATTGGGAGAGACAAGGAGAAAAGGAAGGTGTTTGTCCTTGGACATTTATTCTTCTCCTTCTGCAAGGAAGAGGAGGTTCTTTTGCTTATTTTGTATTTCCCTCTGACGTATCTGAAAAGGCACAACTATACACAAATAAAGCTTGCAAACTCAACTCACAGGGCTAAACCAGTTTTTGCCAGTTCCTCAGGCACTTTTCCTTGTGCTACTAATTTCTTCCTTTCTCAGCTAAATTCACTTTGAGATAAATGCCATATTTCTTTCTTCTCTCTTTATAAAATTATCATAAAATTTGGGAGAAATGCTCTACTTTTATTCTCTTAGACTACTCGTCATAAATTTTTAATTAGGCCAGTGTATGTTCAGTCAGATGAGTTAACCTTTTGTCTGTGGGGGCATTCAGACAGGAAAGTTATTTAGCACAGTGTCCTACTACAAATCTAACAAGGGATAACAGCTTGAACTCCCTCAGGACTCAATTAGTTAGAGCATCTGTTAAAAATGAAAAAAGATATCACAAAACCAAAAGGTAACACCCCTATTTCCTAGGAAAACAATAAGCGATGTTCCATCTTTGGAGATTTATGTTGGGATAACTTACAACAGTTTATGGTCTGCAAGTGACTCACGTAGCCACTTGGACAAGTAACTTAATCTTTGGGCTAACCACTTAGTTTCCTTGTCAGTTGAGAGGAGAAAAAGAGAAAAGTCAGATGGACTGTTGGAAAATAAAGACAGGAGTTCAGACTCTGGGTGAAAAATTGTGACTCTGTATTCAGTCCTCAGATCATGGCTTTGAATCTTTCCCCCAAATCATGTATGGAATAACAAGGAAGGGTAACTGGGGAGATAGACATACAAAAATGACAGGGAAACAAGAATAAGGTGGATAATTTTGGTCATCTCCTAATGACAAGCACATGTGCCAGGACACCAGCTTTCCTTCTACACCAATGCCTCAGTTCAGACACTAAATATCTTCTGATAATTACTTGGCCAGGGATCCACCCCAAATCCCCACACTCCAGTGATTCACTTTGAAAAGCTCCTAAACAAGCACCAACTCGGGGATCTTCCACCCTGATTTTCTTGGACTGAGTAAAGAAAATACTTTAGTGTTGCTAACCACTGGGCAGCACTTAGGGTGAGGTCATGTTTGGAAGCAGGAGATGAACCAATAGCAAAGATTAATGGGGCTTTGGAAAAGCAAGTTTAAACAATGTGCTCATGAATCTGGAGTAATTGTAAACCAATCAAAAAGAAGAAAAGATGTGGCTGCCTTTTGCCCTTATGTATTTTTGGCCATCGTGAGGAACAGCTGCATCTTGATGCCTTACTAGCTACCCCACACCATGAGGGTTTATAAGCCGAAATCCCAGTCTCAATATTCCCACCAGTTGGGGGGAAAAAGGGGAAGAAGAAGGTGGTCAAGGAGAATTCAGTGCTAAAGGAGGATTATAAATTGCAGTGGTTTTTAAAAATCTTTTATCTCTGCCTTTGTACTAAACAGGTTGTTAATGGGGTCATATCTGGCATGATCATTTTTATGAGATATTGCCTCATTGGAATTTCAGCAAAGCAGTGCCAGTCTCCTCCATAATCCTGGCAAGAGGGAGTAAGGTGGAAAAAGACAAGAGTCTCCAGCAGTGATAAGCAGTCCTGATCTTTAGGATACAAGTGGTTCAGCCTGAGAGCCAGAGTTGAGATGAAAGCTGAGAAAGCTGATCCACTTCTCAAACATGCCTGGAGATTAACATTAGTGGTTGAAAAGCAACATAAATGTTATTACTGACTTTCTTCTAGTCAAAAAGTATAACCCTCCACTATGAGACTCACTAAAACTATGAAAAGTTAATCTGCAAAAAGTTTTATTATTTTGATACAGGAAAATTAGAGTCTTTTATAATATTTGATAGGGTTTACTGCCTTGTATACTTATGTAAAAATCACAAAAAGCCCTATGTATCAGATACTTAGTGTCTAGAAGAACTTCTGTCAAAGCTCAAGGTCAGTACTATGAAAATAATTTTTTGACCTCTACAGCTGATGGGCTAAGACTAAGTCCAAAGCAGTGAGAAGGGCCACAGAGGCAGGTCATTTCTCCAAGTCCAAGCCATGTGCAGGATCATGAGGTGATCACATTTGGGGAATCAGGCAGGGTGTAGACCCAGAACCACCCCGTAAGGGTGCACTCAGTATCAATCACCAAATGAAGTGGTCTGCTCTCTAGTAAAGGCAACTGCTAGAGAAGAGGCAGGACCCACCCCTTTCCCTGCAATCCCTTCTCCATGTCTAGGAATGAGAAGACAGGAACAGAGCAAGGATCAGCCCCAGCCAGATCATCTGAGAGTATCTAAAAACATTTCCACTGGCCATCAACCTCTACAGGATCATAAGAGAGAAACTTCAGGTGCCCAGATGATCCAGGTCAAAAGAAACCTGACCCATTCACATTCTTGCACAGAACAGAGTAACTTAACAGAGTAACTTATTGTTGGGAGGGTCTATGGGGCAAGTGTGATCATGAAACTCCACCTCCCTCTAAAACTCTGTTTCCAGGGACCTAGTTCTACCTGGGCCTAGGAGACATGCAGAGAAACTTGTCACCATTGAGGGTACATTTGGGACTACTAGGATCAGCAACCATTCCAGGTGGGCCCATCTGAGCTTGGAGGAAATGACTGGCTCAAGCTCAATCTGGGTTACAGCTCCAGCCAAAGATCCTGGGGTGAGATGTAGACTGGAATGCCAGGGCAACAGGGGTGCTGCTCACAGGGGACTGAGACAGAAAGCAGGATGTATCAGCCTCTCAGGCACAGCAGCCTGGCATGGAGTATAGCAGGCACAGGTAAGGGACAGACTGAAGGAAGGTGCAAGGGTGAATGAAGCAGACACCAAGACGTGAGCAAGGCTCTCTCCATGCTTCCTAAATCTACAGCAGTCAGAGCCTGTGGGTGTCAGGGTTAGCTCATGACCACAATCCAGATTGGTTCTGAAACAGGTTTGGGCTGAGGTGGTTAGTAAAGGGCAGTGAGTTCAGATGGAAATACACAGAAAATGGAGCAAATGTCCTCTTTTATTTTAAATCCAGTGGTGTAAAGTTCAAAGGCAGATTTATAAAATCTATTATTTATTTAGCACACTCCATACACCAGACATTCTACTAAGTGCCTAACTTCATTCTAGTATCCAACCATCCCATAATGCAGATATTAAGGCATTTTATAGAGAAGGCAGCAAAGCTCAAGGAGGTTAAGTAATTGCCCTTCCTTACCCCAACCTGGAATTGCCATATCTCTGTCTCCAAAGTCTACCCAATCCCGTGACACTGGTTTTTCTCATCAAGATACGGCCTCCAGTTTTAATTTTTCCAGTGTTAATCTTTCTATTATCTGGCCATGTAATGTTGGAAAAGTCATTAAACCTCTTGAGGCCCTGGTTTCTTCATTTATACCAGAAAGGGATAGAACTCCACTATCTCCAAGATCCCTGCTGCAGCTCAGAGCTACGTCTCTACAAGGTGACATTAGAAGCAGGGATACTTTAGGCTCGGGATGGGAAGGAACATTAACTACTGAAGAACTGGGAGTAATTAAAAGTTACCCCCAGGCAATATGGAGCTTCTCCGGTTTGATGATTAAATGAATGGGAAAGTCTGCATGCCCAGCAAAAACCTTGCCCTGGTCTGCAATAAAATGTCCACCCAAGAGAAGAAGTGAAATCACATGATTTATGAATTGCCAGAAATGGCTTTTTTCTCATGTTTTTATAGAGTATCCCGGTGTTATAATTAAGGAACCCAGTGGGGAGCCTCTGCTCCCTGCTAGCTAAATGAATTCTGATGTGCTTAGATCAGGAAAAGTATGATTGTATGATATTTCTAACTTTTAGTGTTCCTAATCTTCCCTCTTGATATTGCAAATCAACTGTGGCTTCCCTTGGCTTAGCTTTGATTATCTAATTTGAGCCTAGTTGCTGAGCTTTTTAGTGAATAACCAACCAACTGCTCTGAGTATGATTCTCCTTGCCTAGAAAATAATTTTCCATATGCATGTCTCTCTTTGTGCCCCTGAAGACTGAAAAAGATGAAAAGAGTATATAATCCTGCATAAGGGGCTGGAGACTAACCAAATATATATATATATCATCCTATTATAGGGGTTATAATAAGCCATGGCAATAATGGAACATTTTGAAATTTTCTTCTCTAAATTCTAAATAATTTGCCTAAGATGATCTAACTGTATTGGAAAAAACAATGGGTTTAGAATCAAACAGACCTGAGGCCAAGTCTCAGCTCTACAATTTACTAGGATTTGACCTTGTGCAATCTATGGAATTGCACTGAACCTCAATTTACTCATCTGACAGGTGTCATGATTAATAGCCATATGCCATGAGTTTACTTGTGTTAAACTCTAGCATGATTCTGGCATAATCTTCTAATAAAAGTAACAACCACCATTTATTAAATACCCATGGTATGCCAGGCTCTTGGCTAGGAACTTCACATACATTAATTTTAGAGGTCATGTCAACCCTGCAAGGTGAGTCCTGCATTATTAACTGTGTCTCTCTGAAGAGGACACTGAAGCACAAAGAGGTGAAGCAACTGGCCCAAGGTCCTGCTGCCAGGTAAACCATCCTGGGATGTCTGCTGCATCTTCTTATTTTCACATGTATCAGAATAGATGTGAATCGTAGTGTGTGATTTGAAATCTTTCCCCTTCTAGGGGAACAATGAACAAATTAAAACATAAAGGTCCCCACAATGGAGAAAGAAAATTGTTCCGATATACTTCATGGAAGGAAGAAGTAAAATTCCCCTTCATACACTTCCATCCAAGGGTTACTGTGGCAGATAGTTTGACAAAGAGACAGTTAAAGGGATAAAAAGAGGCACAATCATAGGACTGTTGCCACACGTATTCAGCTGGGGCCCTGTGGTTAGATCCATGCTTTCTACACAGGCCCTGTCATAGGGCAGGTGGACAGTCTTTACTTTAGTTGGGAAGCTTAGGAACTACAACCCAAGAGACAATCTCTGAAGACAACTTAGTCATCAGGAAGGAAAGTACTCGTGAATATTTGAAATGGAATGCCGTTGTTACACTCTCCTGAGCTGAACTAGGTCTTAAGTAGGCAAGTTCACAGATTTCTAGAGTTATCAGGTTTTCAGTATTATTTGGAATATTAGATCCAACACAAAAGCAACCTCCCATAAAAATTCCTTTTGAAAACATGAGGTCTATGGCCTTTACCATGCCTCACGTTAATGTCACCTTCAATCGTTGTCCCAAAGATAAGCCCCTGCACTCACCTATCCTGCCCTTAACTCCTAAGATTAAACTAATTTGGATCAGGGTAGAGCAAATGCCCACATCCCCTATTCACTCCCAAACCTTTCTTCTGTCTTCTCTACAACCCCATTTCCTGATCATCAAGGTTTAGTGCATTTTCAACCTCCAGAAGGAAATTTTCCATTGTTTAGTTGCTGAACTCAAACCTGGGCCTCCCCCTGAGTATTCTTCTCTTCTCCCTTTCTAGCTATAGCTTTTAGTCTCCCAAGCCTCACTTGACACAGGGGGGTTGGAGGTGAGACAGTATTCTCCTAGCTGTCCAGTGAATTCCCAAATTCTTTTTCTCTTAATGAACAACCCTGCACTCTGCAACTTGTGCCTTCTAGTATACAATCCTAAATGCCTTTCTCTCACTGTCATCAACCAACTCCCTCTCATTCATCCCCAGACATTAAAGAGTACCTGATTCACACTGTCCTCTCCACCCCTAGTCTTAACATCATTCTGAGTGATTTCAGAGTCCATGTGCATGCCCCCAAAAATGCCTTACCTCACAGTTCCTAGGCCTCATTTTTGTAGCCTTCAGTTCTACTGCAATTCTGTCACCCACATACATAACCACACCCTGAAACTTGTCATCCCACAGAATTGCTTTGCTGATGAAAACTTAATCTCTAATATCCCACAGCCTGACCACACAACCTACTTAAACTTCCTGTTCTATTAATTCCTTTAAACTTGTTTTTCGACATCACAAAAAATGCTAGTCTCTTGACCCACTTCCTCATGTTCTCATTTTCCCCAATCAGCTCCTTCCTGTCCCTGCCCATGGTAGCCTAAATCATCTCTTTAATCATCCTCTCATCAATAATTTCCATTTTCTTGCTCCACTCTGCTTCCTCCACATGAGTCCACCAAAATCCTGAACTTGAATCATTCCTACGCTTGTCTTTTCCCTCTGATCCTACACTTAGGCAGCTAGGCAAAGCAGGAGGAAAACTACACGATATGCTTCTACAAATTGATGCTCAATGACTTTTCTTTATGTCCATAGTTCTTTCTATCATTCCCCACAAAGGGACTCCTGACCACACTCAGGTTACCTATCCCCCTTACTCCCAGTAGATGCCTTTACCTCTGCATTCACCAAGAAAACAGAAGGATCAGATAGGAATTTTTTCAACTTCCAGTCTGTCTCCTCCCTCTTCTCATATATCTATGTCTTCATCAGTGCCCTCCCTTTCCTCCTTCCTACCCATCCCAAAGATAGTAGCCTTTCTCTCATCTAAGACTAATCCTCTCTCCCTAATCCCTTTGCCCATTTTCTGCTACTTTTCTACAACCCATGAGTCAAAAAAGTAACTGAAAAATAAATTATAAAGTATTTTGAACTGAATAAAAATGAAAACACAACATATCAAAATTTGTGGGATTCCACTAAAGCATTACTTACAGGGAAATTACGGCATTACCTTTACATATTAGAAATGGTCTCAAATCAATGACCTTACCTTCTGCCTTAAGAAACTAGACAAAGAAGTGCAAATTATATCCAAAGTAAGTGGAAGAAAGAAAGTAATATCAGAGAGGAAATCAATGAAACAAAAACCACAAAAACAGGAAGAAAATAGTTCAAATTAAAAGTTGGCTCTTTAGAAGATCTGTAAAACTGGTAAGTTTTAGTTACCAATAAATAAATATCTACATAAACTGATCAAAGAGAAAGAGAAGATATAAATTACTAACCTCAGGAATAAGAGAAGTGGTATCATTACAGAGTTTACAGATTTTTAAAAGATTTAAGGTTCTCATCAAACAGAAACTCAAATAAAAAATGCAATTCCCTTTACTATAGCCCCAAGGAAAATTAAATATCTAGGAGTATACTTAATGAAAGATACGAAAGATTTATACAAGGAGAACTACAAAACACTTAAAAAAAAAGAAATTGCAGATGATTTGAACAAATGGAAAAATCTACCTTGTTCATGGATTGGTAGAATCAATATCGTTAAAATGTCAATTTTACCTAAAGTTATCTACAGAATTAATGCAATCCCCATCAAAATATCACCAGCATTCTTTACAGATCTAGAAAGAATAATTCTGCACTTTGTATGGAACCAGAAAAAGCCTCGTATAGCCAAAGCAATCTTAAGTAAGAAGAACAAACTGGGTGGCATCAGTCTTCCTGACTTCAAACTTTACTATAAAGCAATAATACTTAATCAGCCTGGTACTGGCACAAGAACAGAAGCATCGATATCTGGAATAGATCTGGGATACCAGAGATGAGACCATCAGTATACGGCAACCTAATATTTGATAAAGAAGACAAAAATATACAATGGGGAAAAGAATCCCTCTTCAATAAATGGTGCTGGGAAAACTGGTTAGCTACATGCAGAAGATTGAAACAAGATCCATATCTCTCACCTCTTACAAAAATTCACTCAAGATGGATAACAGACTTAAACCTAAGACATGAAACCTTAAGAATCGTAGAAGACAACGTTGGGAAAACCCTATCAGACATTGGTCTAAGCAAAGAATTTTTAAGGAAGAGCTCCAAGGCAATTGCCGCTACATCAAAAATAAACAAATGGGATCTCATCAAATTAAAAAGTTTCTGCACAGCTAAGGAAACCATCATTAGAGCAAATAGACAACCCACAGAGTGGGAGAAAATATTTGCTCTCTACACTTCTGATAAAAGCCTAATAACAAGAATCTATCTAGAACTTAAAAAGAATAGACAAGAAAAAATCAAACAATCCCATCAAGAAATGGGAAATGGAAATGAACAGAAATTTCTCCAAAGAAGACAGAATAATGGCCTACAAACATATAAAAAAATGCTCAACTTCTCTAATCATCAGAGAAATGCAAATCAAAACCACAATGAGATACCATCTAACACCAGTGAGAATGGCTTATATCAAGAAATCCCAAAACAACAAATGCTGGCAAGGATGTGGAGAGACAGGAACACTCCTACACTGCTGGTGGGACTACAAATTAGTACAACCTCTGTGGAAAAGAATATGGAGATACCTGAAACAGCTAGATATAGAAATACCATTCGACCCAGCAATAGCATTGTTGGGCATCTACCCAAAAGAGCATAAGACATTCTACTATAAAGACATCTGCACCCGAATGTTTATGGCAGCACAATTCACTATTGCAAAATCATGGAAACAACCCAAGTGTCAGTCAATTCACGAGTGGATAACTAAAATTTGGTATATGCTCACAATGGAATACTATTCAATTCTAAGAAATGACAGTGAGCTAGCACCATTTATGCTATCCTGCATTAAGCTTATACCCATTATCCAAAGTGAGGTGACACAAGATCAAGAAAACTGGCTTCACATCTACTTGCCATCAAATTGGTACTGACTGATTAAAACTATGATGCTCAAATGGGGATAGTGCCCACTAGGGTTTGGGGGAGGAGGAGATACACATCAGGGTTGTGGTGAGCATAGTGGGGGGGGGGAGGGAATACATCTAAACCTTCCAAGGGAAAGGCTAAGATATACAATGTAACCCAAAGGTCAAAAAAAGGGAAAAAAACAAACAAACAAACTTTATCGGGTGGTGGGCAAATGGGAGGGGAGAGGAGGGGAAGAATTTACACTTACAAAATAGGTGCGATGTGCACCACCTGAGAGTAGGACATGCTTGATGTTTTGGTAAGGCTGAGGGGAGGGCGTGGGGAGGAATGGCAGGGGCAATATATGTAACCCTAACAATATTTGTACCCCCATAATATGAAAAAATTAAAAATTAGAAAAAAAAAAGATTTAAGGTTCTGAAGAACTTTAATACCAATAATTTTGACAACTTAAATGAAATTGAAAAATGTTTTTGAATACACAAACTACCAAAGCCCACTTAAAGAAATAGGTAATCTGTACAGTCATATATCTACTAAAGAAATTGAATTTGTAGTTTAAAACTTTCCCAGAAAGAAAACTTTAGACCCACATGGCTTCACTGGTGAATTCATCCAGACATTTAAGGAAGAAATAATACCAGTTTTATACAAACTCTTCCATAAAATTGAAAAGAAAGAATGCTTCCAATTTGTTCTGAGGCAAGAATTACCATATTACCCAGAATCACCACAATATTTGCATAACAATATGAAAACCAAAGATATTTCAAGAAATGAACACTACATTCCAATATTTCTTATAAACATAGAGGCTAATATTCAATAAAATGTTATTAAATAAATCCAGCAATATATAAAAAGGATACTGCATCATGACCAAGTAGGGTCTATCCAAGGAATGGAAGGTTGATCTAACATTTAGTAATTATCAATGTAATTTATCATATTAACAAACTAAAAACAAAAAGCATATGATCATTTCAATGGATACAGAAAAAACATTTGACAAAATCTAAAATTTATTCCAGATGAAATTTAAAAAAAAACCTCCCAGCAAACTAAAAACAAAAATGAATTTCCTCAACCTGACAAAAGATATCTATGAAAAACCTAGATACTATACATACTCAAGGTTTTCTTCCCAAGATCAGGAACAAAACTAGGATAATTTTGCTCTCTCTCCTTCTATTCAACATTACTGCATGTTCTAGCCAGGGCAATGAGGCAAAAGAAAAATAAAAGTCATCCAGACTATAAAGAAGTAAATCTGTCTTTATTCACAGGCAATATGATCAGCTATGTGGAAAATCTGATAAAATCTACAAAAATATTTTTAAAAATAAGTGATTTTATCAAAGCTAAAGAGTCAAGTTCAATACACAAAAATCAATTGTATTCCTATGTACTAGCAGAGAAGGTTTAAAAATAATGCCATTTACAATAGCATTAAAAAATTAAAAATCCAGGCCGGGCGCGGTGGCTCACGCTTGTAATCCTAGCACTCTGGGAGGCCGAGGCAGGTGGATTGCTCAAGGTCAGGAGTTCAAAACCAGCCTGAGCGAGACCCCGTCTCTACTATAAAAATAGAAAGAAATTAATTGGCCAACTAATATATATATATATATATATATAAATTAGCCGGGCATAGTGGCGCATGCCTGTAGTCCCAGCTGCTCGGGAGGCTGAGGCAGGAGGATCCCTTGAGCCCAGGAGTTTGAGGTTGCTGTGAACTAGGCTGACGCCACGGCACTCACCCTAGCCTAGGCAAGAAAGCGAGACTCTGTCTCAAAAAAAAAAAAAAAAAAAAAAAAAAATTAAAAATCCTTAGGGATAATCTAACAAAAGCTGTAAAAGACTTGTACACCCAAAACTACATAATACTGCTAAAAGACATTAAAGAAGACCTAAGTTAATGGAGAGATCTATCACATTCGTGGATCAAAAGCTTGAATATTTTTAAAATGTTAATTCTCCTCAAATTGATCAAAGATTCAATGCAATCCTAATCAATATTTCAGCAGACTTTTTGTAAAAATTGACCAACTTATTCTAAAAACCATATGGCAATGCAAAGGACCTAGAATAGCCAATCAACTTTAAAATAAGAATGGGGTTGAAGAACTAACACTACCTGATTTCAAAAGTTATTTAATAATTAATGGTTGTCAAAACAGTATAGTATTGGCATAAAGATAGGTACACAGATCAATGGAACAGAACAGACATAAAAATGCTGGCGTGGATGTGGAGAGATAGGAACACTCCTACACTGCTAGTGGGACTGAAAACTAGTTCAACCTCTGTGGAAAGCAATATGGAGATACCTCAAAGCAATACAAGTAGATCTATCATTTGATCCAGCAATTCCACTACTGGGCATCTACCCAAAAGATCAAAAGTCACTTCATGAAATAGACACCTGCACTCGAATGTTAATAGCAGCACAATTCATAACTGCAAAGCTGTGGAAACAACCCAAGTGCCCATCAATTCATGAGTGGATTAATAAAATGTGGTATATGTATACCATGGAGTACTACTCAGCTTTAAGAAACAATGGTGATATAGCACCTCTTGTATATTCCTGGATAGAGCTGGAACCCATTCTACTAAGTGAAGTATCTCAAGAATGGAAAAACAAGCACCACAGGTACTCACCAGCAATTTGGTATTAACAGGTCAACACCTAAGTGGAAATATAGGAATAACATTTATCGGGTGTCGGGCAGGTGGGAGGGGGGAAGAGGGGATGGCTATATACAAAAACAACGAGTAAGAGGTGCAACGTTTGGAGGATGGACACACTTGAAACTCTGACTCGAGGGGGAAGGGAGGCATGGGCAATATACATAACCTTAACACTTGTACCCCCACAATACGCTAAAATAAAAAAAAAATACATAAGAAAAAAAATCTCTATGTATGGAAAACTGACTTTTGACAAAAGTACAAAAGCAATTAAGTGGTGAAAGGACTTTTCACCAAATGGTGTCAAAACAATTGGATATCCATCTGTAAAAAATGAACTTTAAGCCATACTTCACACAATATGTAAAAATTAATTCATAATGGATCATAGGCCCAACTGTAAAACCTGAAACTGAAAAATTTTTAGAAGAAAGCACTGGAGAAAACCTCATGACCTTGGAATTGGCAAGGACTTTTAGTATCAACCATGATCCTAAAAGAACAAATTGATAAATTGGACTTCATAGAAATTTAAAATGTTTCTTCCAAAGATGCTGGTAAGAGAATGAGACTCCAGTCACAGACTGGAGAAAATATTTCCAAGTCACAGATCTGATAAAAGATTTGTATCCAGCATGTATTAATATAAACAACTCTCAAAACTCAGTATGAAGGTAACAACCCAATAAAAAGTAGGCAAAATATTTGAAGAGAAACTTCACCATAAAAGATATATAGATGGCTAATAAGCCATGAAAAGATGTTCAATGTCATTAGTCATTAAGGAAATGTACATTAAAACCACAATGAAATGCTATGTGCATATAAAAATGGCTAAAATTAATAAGACTGGATTATAGTATATGCTGGTCAGGATGTGAAGTAGTTAGATTTCTCATACACTGATGGAAATGTAGTATGGTACAACCAATTTAGAAAACATTTTGGCAGTTTCTTAAAAAGTTTAATGTATATCTACCATATGATCCAGCTATTGTACTCCTAAGTATTAATATTTACCCAAGACAAATGAAAGCGTATGTCTACACAAAGAACTGTACATAAACATTCATGGCAGCTTTACTTGTAAAACGCCAAAAACCTAAAAATAACCCAAATGTTTATCAATAAGTTAATGGATAAGTATTATAAACGATGATATATACATACATGTATCTTCCTCAGCAATAAATGAACTATTGAAACACATTAACTACAAATATAAACCTCAAAGTAATTATGCTGAGTGAAAGAAGACAAAAAAGCATGCATACTGTATGATTATATTTATATAAAGTTCTAGAAAATGCAAATTAATCTATATAACAGAAAGCAGATAAATAGTTGCCTGGAAAGTGGGAGGAGTGATAGACCAGGAGGAGGGATTATAAAGGGGTATAAGAAAACTTTTAGGGTTCACAGTGATGGTCTCACATATGTAAATATATGTTAAAACTCACCATACTGTCCACTTCAAATATGTGTCGCTTATTGTATGCCAATTATACTTCAATAAAGCTGCTTTAAAAAACAAACTTGGGAGAGAGAAATTTAAAATGTTTTAATGTGTTTTTAAGTGAGTCCACTTATGAACTTCAATTATTTAAATGCTGTGACAGATTCTTTGTGACATGATTGGTAAACGATAATGACACAGTATTGCATCAGAACACTGAGACTGGGAATGTCTCCTCTACCATGTACAGTGGACTGGCACTACCAGAAGCTAAGAAACACATTTGTGGTGGATGGAGCACCTGGGAATGAGATCTGTGTGCTCTGACTCCAGATTTGGCACCTACTTGTGGGCACATTTCAGCAAGGCCAAAGCCTCAAGTCAACCCACACTTGGGTGAGAAGACGATGCAGAAATAGCTCTGAGCATTGGTCACAAGAGTTCACAGAACAGCGTCCAGTTCCCGAAGGGCTTGCTGTTCCAACATCAGGATGTGATCTGTGATCCAGGACATAACCACAGATGTGATGTCTTACAGTCCGGTTGCCTCTGTTTGCAAGTGTTTCTGAGACTGAAATGTATAGCTGGCATTGTGGAGAGGAGACTTAACAGCACAGGGCCACTTTGGACATTAAATAAACACAAGGAACTCACTGTTTCTGGTGCCCGTTTCATTTATCCACCACAGCACCTAAATGGGCTGTATGCCCATCCAGTCTGAATTAGTCCCATGGCACCTGACACCAAGCTACCTCTGTTACAGTTGGCCTTACCCCTGTCACATCACATAGGGTGGACTCTAGCTCAGGTATCAGTCACTGACCCACAACCAAGACCAGGATATCTGCATTTGTTCCCACTAGTGCACATGGCTTAAGCCAAAGAAACTTTTCAGTTATTTGGTGCTCCTTTTCTCAGAAGATACTAGGACATGCTAGGACAGAGAATGGTGATAAATACAGATAATTATAAAAACTGCAGAATGGAGAGTTCCTCTGAATATAAATAGTTACCCTTTTAAAGCACATCTTTTGTTTTAGCTACCATATGCTTTGTTTATTGCTACTGCCATTTTTGTTCTCTTATGTCAACTAGACTGATATCATACATTTTCTGTAAACACATAAAATTGAAATATCATGATTCCTGTGGTTGGGATAGTTTTACAGCTACCCAAATCATCCTGTCTCTGGACAATCTTTGAGCACCAAACACTACTTTAAGCAGGAGAGGGGAAAAAACCATAGAAATAGAATTGACTTCCCTAAATCCTCATCCCTTAATTGTAGTTGTTCTCACAAATAACAGTACAGAAAAGTCTCACAGCTTATCCTGTATTATAATATGACAAACATGGATTGTGTGTAGATTGTTATGATTATATTCCTGGCTTTACAGAATTCCAAAGACATTATAAGCAGAGCAAAGTGTTTCTTATTAAAAAGACATAATCTTTCTTCAGAACATTTAGTAATCTTTGAATTGTTTCAGGAGATTTTGTTGTTTATTAGTACACTTAAACCTCCCCCTCCAGAATAATATCAACAAGAGCTTAGCACATTTAAACCCCCATCCAAAACCATTTAAGAACTATCATTCATTGCATGATCATTATTACTAAGCAGTCTGTTAAGTATCTTAGTTATTCTTCTAACAACTATATCAGAGGGCTTTATTACTTCCATTTTTATAGAAAAAGGAACTGAAGCTTATACAGACCAAATGACTTGTCTAATTTCACACAGCTAGTAAGTGGTAGGGCTGAACTTGAGCCAAAGCCTAATTCCAGAGCTAAAGTTTGAGTTTTTAATAACAAAGCATATTTTGCCTCCCCAAATATACCTATCTTACATATAAGAGAGTCTTCTTACCCACATCTTCTTGCTTCTCCTACCCTGTAGGGGGTACGTGGGGGAAGTTAAAATGACATAGTCTTTCTGCTGCCATCAGGCAATGAACTTATAAGCTAATTTTTCAGTGTACAAAAAAGGAGCTAAATTCTAAAACAAATGTATTTCAAATTCAAGTGGTTTTAATCCAATAGAAGATATATCTTTTTACCAATTTGTAAAACATTGATGTTTATCTTAATCTATTTCTATTGCCTTTAGACATTTGTATAGCTTAGTTTCATCATCTTTGAAGCACACTCTAAAATATCTTTGAAAAAGCAGAGATAATGGTTATTCTTTGGAAATTGAATGTATTTTTTAAATGTCATTGACAGTAATAATAGTAATAAAATTTTGTTAAACGTCATACCTAATGGTGTCATGTTTTAAAAATTCACTGATAGACAGTATAAACAATGTAATATGGCTTACAATAAAATATAAGTATTTTTCTATAATACTAATTAATTCCAGTAGCTAACATATTGCACAGTAACTGCCAGAACACCTAATTCCTTTGCAAATCAACCTTTATTGCCCCTGATGCAATTTTAGTTTTGCTACCAAAATTGAAAATTATGAAAGTAAAAATAAAATTTATTAAAATTAAAAATATCAGATTAAACATCACCAATAGAATAGGTGGTGATTTAAAAATGTAACTGCTTTTACAAGACAAGCTCACATTTTATAACCACATTCATGTGTGCACATCAAGTTTTTTCATATTTCAAGTCAAAAGAATCATCAGATAAACCTAAATATTTGAGTGATACAATCAAATTTGGAGCCCGATCGAGGGTTAAACAGATGCCCTGGGGAGTGTACAATTAAGGCATAGAGCTTTGAGTTTTTCCCTCAAGTGTCCTAGATTTTGGCCTCGCTAGTGTTAACACTAATGCTATTGGCAGCCCAGCATTTTCTCTCAAGGGGAGAAATGTGATAGAACTGGCACAACAACTCACTCTGGATTTTCTAAATTCCACTTGAGCTATGCTCTTTTTGCTGGGCTTTGGAGATGTGAACTGTTATCAAAGAGGAAGTAAGATAAAACACTAAGTTCATTTTAGGCCACTGAGCTATCTGAATCGCTATTCCCAGAAAAGACATAACAAAGCAACCCCAGTCTTCATTTTTCTCAGGAGTCTTACTTGAGTTTGTCATTTCATCCCTCCCTGGTTACTAAGCATCTTGAAATCAGCAAGATTCCCTACAACATTTTCCGCCGCATGTACGCACCCTTCCAATGCCTATAGCTCTGCTTTACTGAGGCTATGTGAGAAAGTAGAAAGAAATGGATAAATATATAAATATGAGTAACAGAAAATTTCCTTCCACAAACGCCTAGGGTAGCTTCAGGACTTTCAGAGGTGGACTGCCCTGAGATGCCATTTGGCCTGTGGACCAAGCTTGCTTTTGAGGATTAAGCACTTTTATACAATGACCCTCCTGATTGAGGAATCCTTGTGTTTCCAAAGTCTTTTCACATTGCAATTAAACTTGTAAATGTCCATGAGGAAGGAGCAGAACTAAGCAAGGGTCAACCAGATTCCAAAAGTTAGGAAAAAAAAATTACACTAAAATTAACTGCCTTAGGCATATCAAAGCACTCTGGGAAGAACAGCAGAGTTTCTGGACAGGAAATTAGAAAACCTCCACTTTAATATTACCTGCCATAAGCAATAGAAGAAAGAGGAGAAAGAGGTCAGTAACATGTTTCTTTCAAACATTTATAAACAGAATTTAAAGATTATTCTCCCTAGTGTTATCCAGGATTTGGGCCCAAATGCATGTTCCCTTTTAAGCTAATTTCTGAAACCAACATGTGAAGAATTTAAAGGTATTTTTGTTTTATCCTACTGTGCTATGTGAAGTCCAATTTATAAAATGAAATGGCTGTTTCCTGAATGAAATGATAGTAATAACAGCCACCGTTTATTGAGGGCTTACTACTTGCCAGACACACATCTAAGCACTTTATGGACACTAACAACCATAGGAGGTAGTTACTAATTCTATCACCTTCGCAGGTGAGAGACAGGGGCTCAGAGGCAGTAGCCAGCTCCTCCTCCCGTCAGTGCCAGATTCAAACATCTTCCCCGAGCACCCTTCTGCCTGTCACCTCACCTGCTCCAGGCTTCCTCGATCACTCCTTCCTCTGAGCTGCACTGTACCTAGAACATTCCTCCCCTGGACAAATGGTCACACTGTATTACAATTATTTGTCCACACATCTTTCTCCCCAGCAACACTGAGAGGGCAGAGACCACGTCTTGGATTTTTTTTTAATACCCTCAGCACCCGTTATGCTGCTTGATATACATGGCAGGGATTCAAGAAATGTTTATGAATGAATGAGTGAATAAATGAATAAAGGGGGAAAGTAAACTTTTAGAAAGAGAAAGTATCACCAGGAAAGGACCTAGTAGGGAAGGAATATTTAAATTATGTAAGGAAACGTGCCCAAGTTATTCTAACTCATACTTTGGATTTTGTATGTGTATACTGCCATCTCCCAGTTCCCCTATCTGAATAGCCAGCAAACGCCGACACGCTTCTCAAACACAGAGGCACGGGGCTGCCAGGCGTGGTGAAAAGATTACTGCGTTTAGAGTCTAGTTTGATCTGAGACCTGGCTGTACTGAGTGTGGGCATATCGATCAACCATCTGAGCAGCCTTTGCTCATCTGTGAGATAGAATCACTCCTGCCCATGCAACATCCCTCATGTCCCCCTTAGTGATTTAGAAAAATCAAACTGTAAGCATGAATGCATTCAAATGGGGAGAATAACACAAATGTTCCTGACTATAGTAGATGGACATTATGAGGGACTGAACACACCGGCTAACTCAGAGTTATATTTCACAGGGAAGGTAGACAGGAGCTAGCTTCTACCGAGCACCTACTATGTGCCCAGCACGGTCCAAACACTACATGTAAATGATCTCACTTCCCCAAAGCTATCTGTAAGGGGTCAAGTCATGTCTTATTGATCTCCAAATTCCTGATCTTTTTACCAACACTCTGCTGCCTTCATGAAATATCAGTTGTCATTGTACAAAATTATCTGGAAGTTTGAATTGCTGGTTAAAAGTTCTAAGACGATTGAGGAAAACTTTGAAAATTTGTTATATTAAAATCTGTTGGCATCTTTCACATTTATGAGACTGAACAGTCCTTTTACTTTGGAGTTTAAGGGGTAGGGGCAATAAATAACAGCATTCTGCCCTGACAAAGCTCAGAACCGACAGAGGTAGACACAAACCTGAGCCCAGTGGAGATCATGACACATTTATTGCTGATAAGAGTGAGACTGCAGGGCATCTTGCCTCTGTAGCCTTAGTGAGCTCCCTTATATGCCGCCCCATTATGCAGCCTTCCCACTTTTTCAATCACTGGCAACTCCGTGTACCCACAGGCATTGCCCAGGGCAGACAACTTGCCACTTGGCAGAGAGCAGGTAAGAACACACCTTTAGCGAGCAGACAGATAGAAGTGAGACCGATACACGGGAGCTTAGCTGAGCATGCCCACCGATCAAACCCATTAGTCAGCATAGCCTGCCCTGATGAGCCAGAGTGAAGAGGCCAAGAGAACCTAGAACTGTTCCTCCCCCAATCTGCCTTCTTAGGGCAGGGAGTGAATTTCCTGTCCCTCTATGGAAATATGATGAGTGGGAAATAGAACCATTTTTGGCTTTTTGTGTCTTCTATTTTAGAAATGGAGAAAAAGAGGGCTTGTTTTGGAAATCTGGGCTAACGAGAATTTATTTAGTCTTATATTTATACTAATGAGAATTAATTAAAAGAGAAATCTTAGAACATGATTAACACAGATGCTTAAGGATCCCATTCAATGTGTCAGCCCAATTTGGGGATGGCTTCTGCCCTCAAAAGTCAAAGGCAAGTTCCTTAAAGGGCAACTGAGAGATTAGACCAATTGTTTCCCTGCCTACACCCACGAAATATGTGAATAAACCTTTTCTGAACCAGCCAACTTCCTTTTAGCTACTTCCCCTTAGCCATCTGAGCTTATGGTCAGAATGTGGCGGAGTCTCACTGCATTGTGAAAATGTCGGCTGGGTGATACATGTACATTTATTAAACACCTACTATTTGCCAAGCACTGGGAAAACAGAGCCTCTCCAAGAGCTTCCTTTCTCGTGAGGGGCAGATGGACAGTAAGTATGTAAGCAAACAAGATATGTTACGACACTAATGAGCACTATGAGAAAGAGGACTAGGATGTTACAATAGAGAGGAGACCTTCATTAAGACCCAAATGGTCAGAGGGTGGCAGCACATGAAGATCTGGGGAAGAGCAGTGCAGGCAGAAGGAAAGAGCACAGAGACCCTGGGATGAACATGAGCTTGATGTCTCTTCAAGGGGTGGCAAGAACGCCAGAGTTGGCTGGAATGAGGCAGGGGAAGGGAAGTGCAAGGAAATAAGGCCAGAGAGGAGTCAGGAAGTGGATGTTATAAGTCTTGTGGGCATTGTGAAGGGGTTTGGATTTTAGACTTGGTCTAATGGGAGGCCATTAGAGAGCTGAACCAGGAAATGCCTGGGTACAATGTACACATGACCATCCTGTTGCTGTGACAAGCACTGATGGCAGGTGGGCAGAGGAGTAGGGATAAGATCAACTAGGAGGTGCTGGTGACTTGGACCAGAGATTGTAACAGCAGAGATGATGCAAAGTGATAGGATTCAGGTGATATCTGAGAGGTAGTACTAATGGGAGATTCTGACAGATTTGGTCACAGTATGTGGAAAAGAGGGAAATCAAGGATAAATCTGAGATGTAGGGCCTGAATAATCAGTGGGGCCACTGACCACCACAGGGAACACTTGAAAGTCTCGGACCAGGGAGAGGGATGAGATCACCCTGCTATGGGCCATATCAACTTTAAGCTGCCTATTAGACATCCAAGAGGAGATGTTAACAAGAAAATTGAATATATGAGTCAGGCTTAAGGAAGAGTTCTGGGCTAGAAGTACACATTGGAGAGTTATTGGGGCCTGCTGACATCAGCTAGAGAGATAATAAAGGAAAGAAGCAGGAGTCAGGAAAACTCCACTATGTATAGGCTTACAGAGAAGAAGCCGTAAAAGAAACAAATATCATTAGAAGGGCCATTGTGGTAGAGTATGATGATGAGGAGGCCTAGACAAGGCAGTTTCAAGGAGGGGATCATCAACAGCATCAAGTGCTGCTGAAGAAGAGAAGGGAAGATAACCAGCCCCTGGTTTATCAACACACAGTCCTCAGGACCCTGCTATGATCTGCTGCAGTAGAGTATGGGGACATAGGTGCCTGGGCTTCTGAAGTCTTTTCCCATCTTATGGTTCTATGAGTTTGATGACTCACTTGACACAAGCTACAAATATCTCCTCCTTCATTTATCCCCAAAGCATCACTTGAGGGCTCTTTTTGCTGTCCTCACTTCCCCACTAATTCAACTGGGGAGGACACATTCAGACCATAGCAATGCATATATATGCATGTCCGTGTGTGTGCACGTGTACGTACACACGCACAAACTCTTATACACTTTTAATCCTGTGGGTCAGTGTGAATCTGATGCAGGTGTTTCTCAATTGGAGAGAAGGGCAATTTTGCCACCCCAGGGGACACCCCAGGGCACTGTCTCGAAGCATTTTTTGTCATCATAATGGAGCGTGCTACTGGCATCTCCAAGGTAGAGGCCAAGGATGCTGCTAAACTTCTACAATGCACAGGGCAACTCCCCTACAACAAACACTTTCCTGACCCAAAATGTTAAGCATGTTGAGGTTGAGAAACCCTGACAGCATAGTGGAAGGGCAGACAGCACCAAACTAAACTAGATATTCTATAGACAGTACACACAGCCCAGCAATTTTATTGGCCTGGCCAGATCTGTTCATGTAACTGATCTATAATGTAATCACAAGAATACTGTGAACTATAGATATGAGACACAGGCAATGATATACTTCACTAATTTACACAGTGCTAGCTGATGTCCACAGAACATCATTTTGTAGATTTAAAATGCCATCTTAATACATATCCCTCTAGCCTAGCTCCACTTGAACCTCACTAAATGGAGGGATCAGGCCAGGCGCGGTGGCTAACACCAGTAATCCTGGCACTCCGGGAGGCCAAGGCGAGCGGGTTGCTCAACGTCAGGAGTTCGAAACCATCCTGAGCAAGAGCGAGACCCCGACTCTACTATAAATAGAAAGAAATTAATTGGCCAACTAATATATATAGAAAAAATTAGCCGAGCATGGTGGCGCATGCCTGTAGTCCCAGCTACTCGGGAGGCTGAGGCAGGAGGATCGCTTGAGCCCAGGAGTTTGAGGTTGCTGTGAGCTAGGCTGACACCACGGCACTCACTCTAGCCTGGGCAACAAAGTGAGACTCTATCTCAAAAATAAAAATTTTAAAAAAATAAAATAAAAATAAATGGAGGGATCGGCCTCACCTCTTAGACTCAATTTCCTCTTTTCTAATTCAGAGTCTCTGGTATCACCTGTATGCCCCGGCACTTTAAGTGGCAAGCAGGCTTTATGTAGTAGTGACCACAGTGCTAAAGATCCTGCCTGCCAATTAAATCCCATTATTTCTCCCTATAGGCCTGGAAGGAGTCTTCTATGCTCCTCAGGCCAAGCACTGGAGGGGCTAACCCAACAATGCCGGATGGGAAAACAAGTGATCAAAGCAAAATTATCAACAAATATACAAAAGACCTAGCAACATCATATGGGAACTGTAATACCCTCTTCTTTTATGGGCCCAACAATGGCAGTATTTGAAAATATCCACCACCTTTCTTTAAAAAAAATACCTCTTTACTGGGTGTGGTGGCTCATGCCTGTAATCCTAGCACTCTGGAAGGCCGGGGCAGGAGGATTGCTTGAGCTCAGAAATCTGAAACCAGCCTGAGAACAAGATCCCATCTCTACTAAAAATGCAAAAAATTGGCTGGACATGGTGATATGTGCCTGTATTCCCAACTACTTGGGAGGCTGAGGCAGGAGGATCACTTGAGCCCAGGAGTTTGAGGTTGCAGTGAGCTATGATGACGCCGCTGTACTCTAGCCAGAGGGAGAACATGTCTCAAAAACAAAATGAAACCAAAAAGAAAAACACCCTCTTGAGACTCAAATCCCAGTTGAAAATTTATTTAACTGGCAGTAAAGAGCCTAACCACCAACCTCAAGGTCAACTATATATCTATTCTTTTTTCACAGCATGTCAAGGTTTTCACCCCATACTTGTAGGGAGGGGTTTATTTAAACAATATTTATATTATATTCTTAAAATAACCCTGAGCCTAGAGAAAAAACATAACTCAATATCCATATCAAAACCCCAAAGAGTTGCTGGGCGGAGAAGCAACAGCTTGGGTTTCAATTTAATTCTTATTTGCTCAAAGGCCAAAGTAATTTTTCCATGAGGAGAATGAGGTCATTCTTCACAGAAAGGGATCACTGTCTCAAAATTCATATGACCAGGAAACACAAGACCAATATAATGAGAGGTTTCAGAAATGGGAACTAAATAAAGTGGACTTAAGATGTACATGTGACTTAAGCCAGAGATATATTAACGCGTACAGTGAATCCTTTGCTTTTTTCCCTAGGAAAGGGCATCCTCCCATACCCAGCCCACCCCATACCAAAGGGCCCCCTACTGTTCCACACCAGTGGGCCTCCCTCTTCCAAACAAACCACACGAGAGCACCAGCTAGCTCCCAGGGCTTCCTTGGTGCCTTGGGGGAGCCAAGTCCCAGGTAGGTGTGGTTGGGTGTTGAAGCAGATTACAGCATGTGCCCCAAGGTATTACTAACATGGAAATCCAACAACAACATGCAGGCAGAGGAAACTGTGAAGTCCAACATCATCAATCTGTTTGTTTGCATCCTGATTCTTTATTGCCTTGCCTGCTTTTCCAACTCACACAGGTTTACAGAAGAGCATGAGAAGAAAGAGCAGGGGCCAGTTCAAATCTCAGCTTGTCTTTTCTCAGCTGTTCGACTTTAGGAAAGCTATGTGATTGTGACTTAGTTTCTCCATCTTTAAAATGGTAAACAGTAATGGTATATGTGGGCCACTGTGATCATTAAATAAGAATATTGGTATGAGCTAAGCATAGAACCTAATACTCGGTAAGTTTGTGACTACTAATCACTATTCACCACCCTTTTTTGGACCACAACTTTAATTCAAAGGTTCAAAAAAGCAAAAGACTAAAAGACCTCAGGGATTATCTAACTCAGACACATTTTAGGAAATAGGAGCTCAGAGAATTTACGTGCTGCATCTACAGTTGCACAGCTAGTTTGCAACAGTATGAGATTAAAACCCAGGTTCCCCGATCCCTAGACTAGTGCTCCTAACAGGGGAAATGGTGAAAAGTGTTTTGAAGAAATATATTAATCAATTCTCCTGCCAGAGAAATGGTGGATACTTCCATGTAGTGGAAGCATGTCTTCTAAAGTCTGTTGCCTGCATTCATTCAGCCAAACCAGGCGTTGGTTGCAAGGGAAACAGCTGGTCCAGCCGGGACTTGTCACACAGTCACCCCGAGCCTCTAAACAAGCCATTATCTGGCAACAGCAGATTGGGACCATCTGTCACTGAAGGGCACATATGGCCCCACTAGATTGTAAGAATAAGGTTGTCACAAAAGGTCGTTAACTATGCATCACTTTTCTGTGATGAGCTCTAAGCAGACACAATGATCCTCCCATTTTATCTCAAATCCTCTAATTCTCTTTAGCACTTACAGAAACTGAAGCCAAATAAATCAAAAGTCTTCCTGCTATGGTCCCTGGTAAATCTCAGAAAAGGGTCCATTTATTTGCTTCCTTTCCTTTTGATGAGTTTAAGTTCCTTTTAAAATATGTTTTACATTTTCTTCATCAAGAATCCCATAGGAGTGAAGGTTTGTAAATAGCGCCTAATGCAACATAAAGATTGGGTTTGCTTTAAATATACTTGAGAAAATTAAAGAAAGAAGGGCAAGCAAGGCCAACTGTTTGGGGTAGGTGGAATTGTAACCACAGAGAACACAGTCAAGAAACAATCATACTGAAAGATAACAAGTGTTGGCAAACATGCAGATAAAAGGGAATCCTTGTCCACTCTTGGAAATGTAAATTAGTGCAGTCACTATGGAAAACAGGATGGAAGTTTCTCAAAAACTTAAAAATAGAACTACTATATGATCTAGCAATCCCACCTCTGGGTATATATCCAAAGGAAATGAAATCAATATGTCAAAGAGATATCTGCACTCCTGTGTTCATTGGAGCATTATTCACAATAGCCAAAATATGGAATCAAGCTAACTGCCCATCAGTGGATGAATAAAGAAAATGCACTATATGTATACAATGGAATGCTATTTAGATTTAAAAAAGAAAGAAATATTGTAATTTGCCACAATATGAATGAACCTGAAGAACATTATGTTAAGTGAAATAAGCCAGGCACAGAAGGATAAATACCATATGATCTCACTCATGTGGAATCTAAAAAAGTTGAACTCATGAAGCAGAGAGAATGGTGGTTACCAGGGATTGGGGGGAGAAAGGGGTTGGGGAAATATTGATTAAAAAATAGAAAATTTCAGTTAGATAGGAGGAATAAGTTCAAAAGATTTATTATACAACATCATGACTACAGTTAATAACAGTGTATTATATTCTTAAAAATTGCTAAGAGTAAATTTCTAAATGTTCTCACCACAAAAAAATATGCAAGGTAATATGTTTGTTAGTTAGCTCAATTTAGCCAATCCACAATGTATAGATATTTCAAAACATCATGTTATACACAATGTATAAAATTTTTATTTGTTGACTAAAAAGTTTTAAAATTTGGCACAAGCACCAAAGGGAGGGAAAAAAGTTTTTAAAAAAAGAAAGAAAGAATCATACCTATGTAATTTGATTTCTGCAAACAAGAACAAGGACAATTACTTAAACACTACAAAAGAGACAATCAAGTGTTAAAAAAAAAAGCTTAGAGAAATAGGGTAAATAAGTAGTGCTTTTAAAATATGGCTTCAGATTCTTTGATATTTATTTTGTTAACAGTTAGGTCTCTGTATTGTTACCTTGATTATGGGCAGGCTTGTGACTGCTTATCCTAATGGAATATGGCAGAAGTGATACAATATGACTTCAGAGGCTAGATCGTAAAAGACCATGCAATGTCCACCTCGTTCCTAGGTATACTATAACTCTTACATCCCTGTCCCACCATGTAAGAAGTCCAAGTATCCTGAAGACTCCATGCTCTGAGGAAGCCCAAGCCACATGTTAGAGGCCACAAGTGGGTGCTCCAGCTGACAGTCCTACCTGAACTCAGCCCTCAAGTCATCTCTGCCAGGGCACTCCAGAACAGTCCCATTCATTCTAGTCTTCTCAGCTGAGGCCCCAGCGATAGTAGGGCACAAGTCATCACCACCCTGTGCTGTTGGAATTCCCGACCCACAGACTCTATGAATATAATAAAATGGCTATTGTTTACATACTTCTGAATTTAGTGAAATTTGTTATACAGCAACAGATAATCAGAACAAACTTAATGAGACAGCAAAAGCATCCCTGGCTATTTTTAATGAATATAATAGAAAGAAGAAAGAGAACTAGTCCTCTGCCACCCTATGCTTTATGTATTCTATCTCATTTAACATTCAGGGAAGTCCTATGGGCTAGGGGTTATTTTTCTTGAGGAAACTGAGGCTCTGAAAGTTTTAAAACAACTCACCCAGGGATGAAGCTGAAATCTGCACCTAGGACTATTTGACTGCATAGATCTTTCTACCACATCGCACTCCTTCTCAAATGCCCAGAATCAGACACATATTATATCCCAGAAATCACAGAACCACCATGAATAAAATCAGCTTTTACATTCAACAGCCACTTCTCTATGCCAGGAATGCTGCTCAGCGCTCATGACAGCGAGCAAAATCAACCCCTATCCAGTCCCTTCCTCCAATCTCATGTCCACCTCTGCTCACCCTTCCTTTTTCAAACCACTGGTAATTTTTAAAATCCACATCTGTCAGATACTCCTCTGCCTGAACTCTTGCAGGGGTTTCTCTCTCGCCCATGCCAATGGTGATTTACAAACCCGATCCAGTAACTGGTGCCAAGGCTGGCTGCATGAAAATCAACTAAGATTTGCTATAAAAATAGAGACTCCCGGGCTTTGCCTCCAGAGATTCAGAATCAGCAAGGGTGACTCCTGTATGCAGCCATGCTGGGATACACTGGCCAAGAGAAGAACACCCAAATTCTTTCTCATGGCGCATGAAGTCCAGCATACTCTGGCTCCTACTAACCTCTCCCTCCTTACTTTCTGCCACTCCCTCACCTCTGGTTCATTCAGCAAACATGTCCTTTGAGGCTGCCTAGTCTCTGTCTAGCCTGTTCCTTACACCAAGAAGGCACTTCTCCCACTGAACCGTCTGGTGGAGCATCTGCTTTCCGGGGAGCGTTCCCTGACTCTCGTCCCTACAGGCATCGTTGGTGCCCTTCCCCTGTGTTCCTATTGCCCTGGTACCTACCTCCAGCCACTTAACTCATGGCTAAGGGGCGTGCTGACGCCAGGGACCCAGGCTTATTCACTTTAGAGTCCCCAGTGTTAGCACAGTGCCCCATTGATCAAAGAGAGTCAACAAATGTTTGCTGAATGAATAACCCAATGTGTTTCCTTTCAGCTCTTACTGCCAAGAAAGGCAGAGCCAAATTCAGTTACCAAGTATAGTAATTAGCTCATCCCAGGTGCCTGGTAACATCTGCTCCCTGTTTCTTTGAGATGGTCTCTGTTCTCTTTTTAGCCATGATTGTCCTATTTCACATTAGGTTTAATTTGGTATGCTCTTTCAAATCCTTTTGAAAGAAGGTGGGATATAAATTCTGAATAAATCAATAGATACATCACTTCCTCAAAAGACATCTGTGTTGGGATAGCGTAAGAGTAAAGAGGAAAAAATACTGGAAAATATGCTACGCTTCTCAAATCAAATGATTAATAGTTCTTCATGTTTTCTTAAATGGGTAAAAATAAAGAACTATGAGGAAATACCCACTCAGATGAATGTTTGTTCATTCAACACGTAGTTCTCAAGCATCTACTTCATATAAGGCACCCTGGTACCACAAGTGGTGAACACATGGTTAAGATCCCAGGAATCAGAGCTTATTGTGCCAGAGGCTAGAGGAGACCTGTGCGTAAATATCATCTTGCAAATTATAAAATGGTAATGTCTGTATTAAGGATGCAAGAAGAGAGAGTATTTCTACCTGGCAGGGTCAGAGAAGGTGTCAACAGAGGCCATACAATCTGACCTAGGCCTTAAATGATCAATAAGCTTTAGGCGCATAAAGGAAGGGGGACAGAGGTACACACTCCAGGATGAAGAAACAACATGACAAAGTAGGGCAAACTGTAGCTTGGCTGGATAATAACATCTAACCTTTATCGGGCTCTTACTATGCACCAGGCATTATATTACATGGTTCATTATTGTTTCAATCTCCAAAGAACCCTAGGAGCTAAGCAGATAAATAAACTGAGCCTTAGAAGTTAAATGACTTGGGCAAAGTCACACAGCCAGCGCATGCCAGAACCGAGACCTACTCAAGGCAGACTCCAGGACTTTACACGTAAGCCGTCCCAGACACTTATTCAAGGAGCAAAGATTTGTACCTAGGAGCAGTAGGAGATGAGACCAGAAAGCTAGGCTGGGGTTGCATAACAGAGCCCTTCAAAGCCAGGACTGTGAGCATGATTCTGTTAGCAATGCCGAACTGATGACTTTTAAAGAAAAGGAAAAAAATAACACATTTTACAGATATTAAGTGCTTATCGAATGAATTAATAAGTGAATTAATAACAGAATTTTTAGTGCAGATTAATCAAGCAGCAGCATGTATGTTAATAACAGATTGGAGGAGAGATTTTGAAAGAATGAAACCAATAGATGAAAACAAAACAACAAAAAAGGTAACAGTGTCTTAAATAGGACAGTGGGAGAGAAAAGAAAGAACAAACATGGAGACTGATCAGACATGGAATAATGTCGTGCTCCTGATTAACTGGAAGGACAGTGATGTGAGACAGCAGCGGAGAAATAAATGCAGTAAATGTGTGGGAGAAGAGATACAGAGGCTGGCAGGACCCCCAACAGAGCAGTTCTGCAGGATGAGGACTCAGGGGAGAGGTCAGGGAGGAAAGGATGGAATTAGAAGACATCCATCAAAACCATGGCACGAAGGAAATTGCCAAGACCAAGTACACAAAAATAAAAGGGCCTTCCCCATAACACTGAGAAACACAGTGTAGGACGACATGAAGAGAATGAAGGAAGGAAATCAGAAAATGCCAGGCGGTGTAAATGAAGTCAAAAATAAATGTGTTTCACGATGAAGGGAAAGTGAGGGGGAAAGGCAGGCAGAGAAAGCTTTGAGAAAGAGAACCGGCATAAGGTTATCTAACCTATTAAGTGAGAAGAGACCATTGAGACAGATGATTGTGGATGAAAAGGAAAGAACCCACTAGCAAGAAGGAGAAGAGTGGTGGAGGCTGACAAAGCGTGGTACAGGTCAGGGGTCGCAAACCCAGATGCCAAAGGCGCCAGACAGGGAATGCGCAAGGATGAAACTGGGAGAGTACAAGACCATGCCACCCTCCGGGTCTATCATTCACTTTCCACATTTGACAGAAGCATCAATCCAGAGAAATATCTTAAAAAAACAAGAGTGGAGGCAATGATAAATGGCAACTGACACTTTGTCTCAGGGTTGGGGGCCATAGGGAATGGTAGGGTCTGCGGTGAACTGAAGAATGCATTCCCCGCCTTGGCAGAGGCGAAGATCGTCTCCAAGAGACTGCTTCACGTGAGAATGCAGGCCCAGCGTCGCCAGTCCCCTCAGGTGTCAAGAGAAAGAGATATCTGGATTTTTCCACAAACCTCCTAATTTGTAAACGTTGGAAAAAACATAGGATGGGCCAACCAGACTGGCATGTTTTTGTAGCTCACTTGCAACTCACTTCCTGCCAGTCTGAGGCCGCCCGAATCCACTCTGTCTTAAGCCTGGCAATGAAAGAATGACAAAGGTAGAACAGTGACTTGGCAGAATAGCAGAATGGAGGGAAGGGCTTTTTGTTTGTTTTCAGATTATAAAGAACTAAACATTTTTGTTGGCTGACAGGAAGATAGCCTGATGATCAACAGGAAGAGATCTGAAGTTGCATGAAAACGGATACAATTAAAATAAGAATTATTTTTTTTTACATTTTTAGTATACTTTTTGGATAATCATCAAGGGGACAAAGATCCTTGTTAAGTACAATTTGGAATTAATTGATCAGCAAGGAGTGATGACAATCGCACGACACATGCTATTATCACCTCTTCTTGTAAAGAGGCAGCTTCGATAGGAGGTTGACAATCCCACAGGTGAGACAGTCCCCACTAGTGGCCAGGATAATTGCATTATTGAAACAAGAGTTCCTGTGCATGTGATGTGCCAATGGGGACTGTCATCATGGATAAGAGACATGTCACTGAGCAGCTAGCACCCCTCCTTTCAAACAACAGAAACCCCCTTCTGTAACACGGAACTTGGATTTGGCATTCAAAATTCCTAAGTTTCTTATTGTTTGGAAACTTGTTAATGTCTTCCGTGCACCAACAAAACAAAAAGCCAGAATGTGTCCCATTGTCCTGGTAAAGGTTATTCTTCTTATCCAGCCTGGCTCAATGAAGGGGGAGGGAGGTGGCAGAAGAGAGCCACAGAGAGCCTCCAGATTTCAGAAGCCATGACATGTGGGACTTGACTGAGGTTAATGTCTGGTACTAGACTCTAAAAAGTCCACCAATATTTTCACTTTCCAGAGGAAACTAAGGCAAATTCAAATTGCATGAATGGATTATCAACTTAGTTTTATGTATTTTCTAACCCAGTGTCACAGAAAGACTAGAGATCTGGCAGAAAAGGGAAGGAGGGAGGGAGGGAGGGAGGGAGGGAGGGAGGGAGGGAAGGAAGGAAGGAGGGAAGGAAGGAAGGAAGGAAGGAAGGAAGGAAGGAAGGAAGGAAGGAAGGAAGGAAGGAAGGAAGGAAGGAAGGAAGGAGAGAAGGAAGGAAGGAGAGAAGGAAGGAAGGAGAGAAAGAAGGAAGGAGAGAAGGAAGGAAGGAGAGAAGGAAGGAAGGAGAGAAGGAAGGAAGGAAGGAAGGAAGGAAGGAAGGAAGGAAGGAAGGAAGGAAGGAAGGAAGGAAGGAGAGAGAGAGGGAAGGAGAGAAGGAGGGATCATGAAGACATGGATCTTAAATGTCTTTCCAAAACCTTTAAACTAAAGGAATAATTCTTCTCTACTAGCTCAGTGCTCTGAAATATTGACTTTCTTCTCCCTGGCTGTCAAGTTTCCCCCCTCCATACCTAAACTAACTCCCCATTATTTCCAACATATGTCCTTTGTTCCTACAGGCAAGCTGCCCTAAAATGGTGATATCCTACAAATATACCATCTGTTTATGAAATTGTATATAAATAACATATCATGTGCCAGGCCCTAGGCCAGGTGGTGGGATCTATAGAGAATGACTTGCATACCAGGTGTGGTTCTACTGCCATCACTCATACTCTCTTCTTTCTGAACACTTCCTCTTCCATGCTCTATCTGAAAATTCTCCCCATCCCTCCTCTTCCAACAAACCTTCCCTGTATATTATTGATTGGTTCCTTTTCTCTCAGCCTCATAAGCTCTTATGAGCCTGTAAAAGTATGCACCTTTGAATGATATACCACCCTGTGTCACCTGCTCTTGTCTCATGACTGCCATCCTTGTCTCCCCAGTTAGGCCATAAAGCCCTTGAGGTAAAAAAAAAAAAAAAAAACACATCCATTATTTCTTCTCTCCTTTCCATTTGGTCTAACACAGACCTCAGTGTATTTTAAAATGCATTGCATATGACTAGTTACTTTCCAAATCAAATTGAAGAATAGTTCATTTACCCTATGTAGTAGTTTCCTGTGGCTGCTGTAACAAACTACCACAAACTTGCTGACTTAAAAATATAGGAACGTATATTTTACACCTCTTTCTACACCTCTTAGGTGTAGAGGCCAGAAATCTAAAATCAGTATCATTGGGCCAAAATCAACATATGAACAGGGACCATACTGCCCTGGTAAGCTCTACAGGAAAATGCATTTCTCCTCTCTTCCAGCTTCTGGACACTGTCTGCATTCCTTGGTTTGTGGCCACATTATCCAGTCTTGGCCTCTGTGCTCACATTGTCTTCTCCTCTTGTGTCTGTGTCAAATCTCCTGCCTCTCTTTTATAGGGACACTTGTGATTACATTTAGGGTCCACCCAGATAATCCAGGGTAATCAGCCTATCTCAAAATCTTATCATATTTGCAAAGACTCTTTTTCCATGTAAGATATCATTTACAGGTTCCTAGGATTAGGGCTTTCTATCTTTGGGGGCCATTATTCAGCCTGCTATGCCCTTAGAATTAGGCCTTTTGATGTAATAAATCTGTAGCAAACAACCAAATAAAGTCAGTTAAAATCATGGAGAATATTAATTCTCTTATCCAGGAAATTTAAATACATAACAAACAGCCAAGAATCAAAAAATAATGCAAAATAGATATCACTGAGTCTGTAAGTAGATAAGACATTATAAGGTTAAAACATGTTAGAAGGATTCACTATTGGGAGATCAATAGTGTGAAATAAGTCAAACATTAGTTTCATTTTTAATATGGCCCACAGGATCAAAAGATTATTCCAAAATAAGATACCTGGAAAGACTGTAAATTCAGATTGATTTTTTTTCCTAGGAAGGAGAGACTTCCCTAGTGGCATCAACCATAAAACCAATCTTTTTTCCACCTAAAACTGCAGGTTGAGATAATCTATTTCCTTTACGAAATTAGTGAGACAATTAAAGCCAGTTAGACCACAGGCAGACTGTGTTCAGCACAACCAGAGAATCACTCAGCCACTGAGGTTACTGACTGTTTGGGAGTCTACAGTAGAATCTGTAAGAAGGCAGAAGCTTAGTTTTTAGAAAGATGGGCTCCCGAAGGAGGCTGCGTAAAATCTGAATACAGTTTTAAAAGACACAAATGACCATCGGAGAGTGTGGTCTAAAAAGTAGTGTCATCCTAGTTTTTAAGAGTTTGAGTTGTACTGGACTGAGTTGTATTACAAGAACTAGACATTATGCAAACACAGAGGTAGTTTTTAAGGCCCCTGCTACATGTACACACAAAGGGACAAACAGTGAAAAAAAACATCAGGCAACAGGCAACTCTGCGGTCCAGGAACAACTCTTTTACAAGGAGGCACTGCTGGTCAAGCCAACCCGGTCAACCTGTAATTAGTTGAAATGTTAACTTCTTTGGCTTAGTCATCTAGTTATTATTTCCCATAAAAGGATTTGAGTATTCTTAGATAGCATCTTTATTTGCAGTGTTCTAATGAAAGAATTGCATTCATGGTCTGGAATAAAAATATCAGTCCCAAGGAGTGCCCAGCCATCATGCATTCAGTCTGCAGGTTGCCCCAGGGAACTGGTGCAGGGATGGGCATCATTGTTTCAGAGCTGGTGGAGATAATGACTACCCTGAGTCATCAAGAACAGGACATGTGCTCTTGTTGATAAGGCAAGAGAGTGAGTGAGACATTTTAAAAATGATTTTCAACAGAAGCCCTTTTCTTCGTGTTTTTAAAAGAAATGTTCTTCAGTTATCTGGAAATTTTTCTTAGGAGAAATATCTTCTCTTCCAAAGAAACCAGATCAAAGAGGCAATTCTTCACTCTCATCAGTGTGACTCGAAGCCGTTTCCTCTAACTCCCCAAGACCCCAATGAGTTCTCCCTGGGATCTCGGTTTAATTCTCATCTTAGTGTGGGCTTTAAATCATTTTCACATCATAACATGTCAACTGTTTATCTACCCTCTTTAAGCTCTGTCTTGGAGCTAGAAACATAAACATCCTTCATGGAGACAGCTTTGTTTGTCCAGACCCTGTCCCCTGGAAAAGTTATGATCAGCAGGAAATGAAAACAACCAGCATTGCTTTTGTTTTCATTGATTTTGGTGACATTTTGAAAATGGAGCACCTAAGCCAAACCAAATCCCGGGCCTCGTTCAGACCAAAATCCGAAACAAGGAACTTCGCGCGGAACATTAAAAACTCAATTGTCTCGCGCTACAGCTGAATGAAAAGCTCAGATTAAAATTGGCAACGATTTACTTCCTACAAACATGCTTTGTTTCTGGCTAACTTGTCAGCTCATAAAAAAACGCCTCTGTACAAGCAGCTGTCTCATTCAAGACGCTGAGTCCTTTCACGGCCGTCAATACAAACGTGTTACACAGAACCCAGTCCGGGACCCTTGCTCTAAAACCCTGGCCCAGAGCGTGGGCCTCCCCGCTTCCCTGGTATGCCTTTCTTCTGATTTGATGACTTGCATTTTCAATAAATGGTTATAGAAAATGCCGCACTCTCCATGGAATCCCCTCATCCTCGCGTTTCCCAGAAGCCTGTGTGTGGAAAGAGCCGGCCCCAGAGGCAACACACAGGAGGTCTCTGAAGTTTCCAATTCTTAATCCCTGCTCTTGCTTTTAGCTGCTCTGGGCTAATTTAATGTCTTTATATCTTTAAATGTTTCCTTAGTGAGTTGGGCAACTTAATGCAGTGACCACCCTGAGGTAGTTTGCCGAGAGAAATCAAATCAAAATCACAGCAAACCATTTTGCAAATATAAAACGGCTGATGAATAACCATTATGTCTTTCCCAATGAGCCAGTAAATAAATTGATGACACATCCGAGATGCCTCATTATTTCCTGGATTGTTTAAAGAGGCACTGTCAACCCAACCTCAACATTAGTAATGTCTACCATTGTGTAGACCGGAGAGGGGACAAGAGCTAAAAATAAGGACCCTCTTTATTTTACTCTTGCTCGTGTTCCTCCACTCACCTAAAATGCCCTCTTTTCTCTTCTCAGTGCATGCTGCAAGTCTTCTCTGAGAACTAGTACACATTCATCCATTCAAAGCCCAAGCTCTGTTACTGTAAACTGCATTAGCTCTGACCTAATGGAAAGAGGATTTCAAGTGCTCAGAATTCATGATGTCATTATCTGACGCGCATTAGCTGTGTGATGTAGGATATGCCGCTTCACATCTCTGAGCTTCAGTTTTCTCAACAATTAAAACAGGACTAGAAGTGACCTTCTGGCAATCACAGGATCCTTTAGAAGTCTTTCCCACCCAGGTTCATCTTGGTGGGTGGGGTTAGGAGATCAGTAAAGGCTGAAACACTGCAGTTGCCCTGTGGTAGCGTCTGTTCAGGCCATCTGACCGAGTCTTGGACTCATTCCTAGACACAGAGCAGAATATATAGGAAACATTGTGGCTGAGCCAAAAGACATTCAAAAATCGTTTTTTGAGTGTATATTATGTAGTAGATATGAGGCCATAGTTGTTGTGGTGTTCCACTATGAGCAGATAGATACACACCTACCTTCAGAGGCCAAAGAAAGGGGTTGACAAATCCAGTTTCCCAGAAAGATATTACACATTTAATAGGAACTGACAAACAGAAGTGATGTCTCAAGCAGCCATGAGATGGTGACTCCCCACCCCCACCCCCCAGAAAGTATTTTTTATAGAACAAGCCTTTTTGTTAAGACAGGTGCAGCTGGTCATGTTTCAGACCCTCTTGCGTGACCACTGGGGAAGTTAGATTAGCATCTTTAAGAAGGGCTATCTATGCTACAGCATTGTTTCTTTATGAGGGGTTATCTATGCTACAGGCATTGTTTCTTGACCTTGCTACAGAAAGCCTTGGTGGTGGCTCATTATGGTGGGTTTGCTTCAAGATAGCATCAGTCTTGCCATGTAACATGCTGTTATCCTACCAATGGGCTGAACTGCACTCCCTTAAAAATTTATATGTTGAAATCCTAATCTCCAGTAACTCAGAATGTGACTGTATTTGGAGACAGGGTCTTTAACCCTGTGCACTCGCTTGCTTTTTTCTCGATTCCTTTATTCTACTCAGGATTTAATTTTTGAAATACCCCAGATTTTACAAAGCAGGGCAGTAGAATAAAAAACACGAGTTTCTTTTCATACAAACTTATTTGGATTTTTTTATATTTCAAATTATTGATACATTCAAAGAGTAATTTTAATCGCTATAATTTTTCATGGTGTGATATTTTTCGAAACATTCACCCACATGAAGACCTGGGTTACATACACATGTTTCGCAAATATAAGTCATCTCTCTTCTTCCTCCTTTGATTTTTTTCTGTTAGAACAAACAACACAATCTTTGTGTTTTTTGTTAGGGTGAGGTGTGATTATATGGAGCTTTCCATCTAAACGTTGCTCTAAGTTAGTGGATAATAATCTACCCCTGGAGGTTAGTGTACCATCTCTGCATTTACATTTTACTTGTCCTTTCATGCTAATGAAAATAAGAAAAGATACTGGAAAAATAGACAAAAATCCCCCTTCCCCCAGAGGTGAAACTATGTGTCGAGTGTGGCTCGACATATGAGCTGCTACCGATGCCAACCGTGTCGAGTCACACTCGACATCCGAGTGCAAAGGGTTAGAGAGGTAGCTAGGTCAAATGAGGTCACTGGAATAAGCCCTAATTTGGTATGACCAGTGTGTTTACGAGAAGAGATGATTAGGATTCAGATACATAGACGACAAGGTGAAGACTTAGGGAAGAAACAGCCATCTGCAAGCCAAGGAAAGAGGCTTCAGAAGAAACCCACCGTGCAGATACCCTAATCTTGGACTTCCAGCCTCCAGAATTATGAGAAAATAAATTTCTGTTGTTTCAGCCACCTAGACTATGGTACTTTTTCATTGCAGCGCTAGCCAAGTGATATAACATTAACCACCCTCTTCTCAGAAACCATCCCCCATCTAAAATGTCTACACAACTTAATAGACTTTGTTCATTGCTTTTAAATGTAAACAAAAGAGATGATTTGTTGAGTTTTTACATTTTTTTTTCTTATTCCAATCAGCCTCATTTCTTCATTCTTTCTCTGCCAGTATAAGAATACACCTTTGAGATCATGAATAGTAGGAAATTCATCCTTTCCTATTTGTACCGGTGGGGACAGGGGTTTATAGCAATCAGGTTTTATTCTTGTGCTAAATGAACAGGGGCTTGGCCCCATGTCTTCTCAGTAGTCTCAGAGACTTTACCAACTGGGGGGTTAGCGGTTGCCACGCCCAGTGGAAGAAAACATAGTGATTCTATCATTGGCCCTCAGAGTCTTCTTTCTAGAAGTGACACAAGTCATTTTCACTTATACTCTATTGGTCGAAGTAAGTCACAAGGAGTGGGGCATCATAAAGCCACCTGGCAGAAGATGCAGCATATTAGTGAGCAGGACTATTTGCTGCCACAGAGCTTTTGAGTAAGAATAGCAAAATTCTTACCACATTTAAGCAGAAGTAATGGAGAAGTTTTATGGATTTAGAGAGACAAAAGTCCTACCTGGAGGTGACATATCTTAGCTTGACTTTCTATGTATGAAACTAAAGACAAAACAGACTTTGAGATCAAATCAATCCCTCCATTTAAGCTAATGGCTTTAGGCATCTCTGAATCTATGTTTTTTACAATTGCAACTTTCCTCATTATATCCCTGTGGGGACTAAGTAAAATGACATTTGTAAAGTAACCTTCACAGTGCCTAAAACATAGGAGATGCTTTTCCCTCTGCTCTCTTCTTTGAAACTAATGTCCAAAGTGATATCTTTTTTACCCAATTTCTTATATTAATCCATGACACTAAGCTGTTTTACCTGGAACCACACAAGGGTTAGCTTTGCCTAAACTACGAGGTACCAATCCTTCCAGAGATTCTTTCTTCTGTGACATCTAGCCTGCCTGGCCATATATGTTTCTTTGCATATCACATTCTCTACTATGTATTCTCTCTCTCTCTCAAATCCTGTGCTGACCTCAGGCCTCCAGACCACAGGCTAGAAAAACAAGCCACATAAATTTGATGCATGAGATGATGATGACAATGATGATATTTCACTTGTTTTCTCCCGTGTTCATGACACTGGAGTTGTCTCCTCTATGCATAGGGAAGCAAGCCTGGGGAAAGTGAGTGCCTCTTACAGATGACTCATCCTACCTTCCACTCTCTCCAATGTCCCTGAATTAAATGAAGAGGAGGATAAGGAGGAGAAACAGAATTCCCATCTACCCACTCTGCCATCCCCTACTGCAAAGTGAATGAGAGACTCAGGGAAACTTCTGGGTAATTTGAGTAATTAACCCCTTTTAAAGTGAAGCAGCAGAAAAGGACTGGCCAGGACAGGCACTTAACCAGCCTCTCCTCTCTGGGTGAAGCTGGTGTGTCCTTGACTCCTCTCCTGGCTTTTTGCCATTAGCACTTGGCCCTAGGGCACTAATGGGCTAAGCCGGCCCACACTTCTACCTGCTAGGATGTCACGTCCACTTTTCTCCATCTCAAATCTGGAAGCATTGAGTGCATTCCATGGCTGTGTATAGGCTTGTGTGTGTGTGTCTGCTTTGATTATAAAGCAAGGCCAAGAGCTCTCCTGTTTTATTACTATTTAGATGAGTGTCCTGGAGCCATTGAGCAAAGCTGAATTAAAACCAATAAATATCATTCAGCTTTTTATTGTCACTTCCAATTGAAAGCTACTGCAATTGTCATGAGTACCTACCTAGATTAC
Organism: Microcebus murinus; assembly: GCF_040939455.1. NCBI lineage: Eukaryota > Metazoa > Chordata > Mammalia > Primates > Cheirogaleidae > Microcebus > Microcebus murinus. The sequence continues at coordinate 40,606,408 of NC_134113.1, read as the reverse complement.
ATTTTATGTTTGTATTATCCTTTACAGTTTAGAAAGCACTTTTGCACACATTTTCATTTTAGCTCTCTAATAACCGAGGGCAATTTTTCATCATGTTATTGGTGAAAAACTGAGGTTTAGGGAAATGATATCTGTGCTCCAAGTGTCACAGCTGTTAAATGACAGAGCTAGGACTCTACCACAAATTGTCTAAAGCTCCTGTGTTCTGTGACCTACAGCAGACTTTGGAATTTAGATATAGAGATCCAAGAAATACCTATGCTATGCCAGACATTGTAATAAGTGTTTTAACATATTTGATCTTATATTAACTCCACATTACCCTTTGATTGCCCTGCAATGATCACAGGACTATAAACATTTCTGTTAGGTAGACAGCGAGGGGATTCTGGGTCTCCCAGGAACAAAAGTGGACGCCATTGCTTTGGTGCAATTGCCCCAACTCAGAAGAAGGACAAGGGTGGGTCCCAGGCCCCCATTTGGTCCTGTCCCACCCTAATCTCCTGAGCGACTGCCATATCTGGGGGTGGAGGGAATACCCTACGAATCTGTCAATCAGAACTTGGTAGACCAGCTGCAAAAGAATGCAGAGGACTCTCTAGCCCACAGGCCAAGCAGCATAGGTACCATAGGGTCCAGAAATTGACCTAGAACAACCCGCATGCATAGTTAAGACTCAAGTCATACAACTACCACCTGTCCAATCAAAATGGTTCTGTGGCAAACTCTGAGCCACTAGGGAAGTCCTAACCCCAGGCACTATAAAACAAGACGCAGACCATATGCAGGCCCTTTCTTGCACCCTTCCTTTTGCTCTTTTTTCATCCTGCAACAATGGGTTTGGTTGTCACCTGTGGCGTATGTATCATGCTCTGTAAACCTGTATCTTGCTTTTACTCTATAATCTTATCTCTCTCTCCTCAATAAATCTCATTTTCCTGCTTGCTTTACTTTGGTGTATCTGGTCATTCTTCAGCCATGAGTGCACTAAGAACTGACATTTTCACACTAAACCCTAACATTTCCATTTATGCAGATATGTGTGTTTTGTGTGAAAGGGATTGGGGAAGAGAGTGGATGGTAGTAACAAATGATTCCAGAGAGACAAAGATAATTAGATGAGTGTTTATTATTCCCATTTAACATATAAGAAAAAGGAGGTTGGAAAAAGACCTGTGAATAGCCAACAGAGGAATTCTAGGTAGAATCAAAAGTGAAATCCAGTATTATTTCACAATATCACAACAGATGGATGAACGGCAAATCCACTACCAGCCACTAGCCTGCCAGGGGAGTTTTCTCCTCCAAAAGCGATGATTCAATTCACCAACACCTGGCTGAGCTCTTTTAAAATCTAACATCTGCACTTTTAGTAAAAGGAAGGGATGAAATGTAACCCAAAGAAGACCTGAAAATGATTGAAGTACAGATGCAAAAATACCAGCGAGCTCTTGCCTCACACACAGACAATTATAGCAAAACAGTCCAAGGCTGATGGCATTAACCTCATACCAACTAAGGGAGCAGCTTAATATCTCCTCTTGTTGGAGATTGTTCCACATGAAAGAACTAAAGACAGGCCCAAGTCAGAAGAACAATAAGGCAGGTAAAAACTTGTATTTAACAAAGGCAGAGACCCATTCTTGTGATTGGCAAGCCTTTGGTCACGGTTCAGTAACACAGTGAGATGGCCCCATTCCCTCTGTGACTCACATAATTCTCTAACACAAAGACAGTGCTGCCGGGACATGAGTAGCTAGCTCAGATGATTGCAGGGTGCTCTCTGCACTGGGGCTCTTGTTTCCACAGAGAGCATACCTTCCCCAATCAGAGGAGGGTTTCAACACGATCCAGCCAAAGAGTCCATGTCTTTGCTATCTCAGGCAAATTAAGAGAGATGTTTGAGAAACAAGTAAAGGAAATAAAGATTCTGATACCGCTGGTTGAATTATCTGAGAATATAAATGGAATAGCTAACACACCACTATCACAGTCCTAAGTCTTTGCTTGCTTCATCTCAGTTAATCCTCATAACAACCCCATGAAGTAGGAACTATTATCAACCACATTTTAAAAGTGAGAAAACTAAGACACAGAGAGGTTAAGTAACTTGTCCAAGATCACACAGCCAGTAATGGCAGAGCCAGAATTCAAACCTAGATGTGCAGAGGAGAAAGCAGACCCTGTTTATTATAGTACTTCGTGCCATCATCCTGGCTTTAGGGTCTCTGAAAAAGGAGAGAGAAGAGGTCTGAACAGTCAGTCCCATAGCACCCTGCCTTTCCCTAGGTCCTCTGTGAGCCCCTTAGAAATATAAGAGATAGAAGGAAGAAAACTAGAAATAGTGGGGGAAATAGAATAGAGCAGGGATATGACACTGTACACTCTATAAATTCATTTTTATTTTTTTGTCTCCCTCCCTATTCTCCTTAGTTGATAACAGAGAGAGGCCAAAAGGTTCTGCTAGGAATCTGTAGTTTAAGCAAGAAAGAAGCAGAAACTGCGTACTAAGTGTGGTGACCTCCATGTCTGGACTGGCGACCTCTCCCTGATCTACAAGGACCCCTGTTACTTAATATTCAGGGTATCCTATCAATCAGTCCGTGTGGAGTTGGCTATTCTCAGTCCATTTCTACAGATTCTCTACTTCATTTGCATTTATTTTGCCTGTTTGTCAGTTTCAGTAAGCACTTTACTTAATTATATATTTTAAAGTGCTTGAACACATGCCATATAGAGAAAGGGTACAATTTTTTAAATCAATGGGGGAGGGGGAAGTCACTTATAGGGCTTATCAACTGGAACATCTGGTGTTTCACATATAAAAGGGGGGATGAGAAAGAAATACTCCAAACCAGGAATCTATAAGTTCGCCTAGAAAGGGTTTCACCTTACAACGAGGTTTGTTGTAAAAGGCCCCAGAGGTGTAAGAATGAATCTGCCTCTAAAACAAAAGAAAACAAACAAAAAAAAACATGGCCGGGCGCAATGGCTCATGCCTGTAATTCTAGCTCTCTGGGAGGCCGAGGCGGGCGGATTGCTCGAGGTCAGGAGTTCAAAACCAGCCTGAGCAAGAGCGAGACCCCGTCTCTACTATAAATAGAAAGAAATTAATTGGCCAAATAATATATATAGAAAAAATTAGCCGGGCACGGTGGCCCATGCCTGTAGTCCCAGCCACTTGGGAGGCTGAGGCAGAAGGATTGCTTGAGCCCAGGAGATTGAGGTTGCTGTGAGCTAGGCTGACGCCACGGCACTCATTCTTGCCGAGGCAACAAAGTGAGACTCTGTCTCAAAACAAAACAAAACAAGAATGAATCTGCCTCAAGTAAGGAAACCTCAGGACAGTAGGAGAGAGTGATTGGCCCCCAAAAGAAGCAAAACCAGGGATGACAATCAAATATCAGCACATCTCCTGAAGGAAAAGCTTATCCTTTATCCCTGAAAGCAGCTAGTAAGGAAAAGCAAAAGAAAACCAAAACATGTATGCCAAGATCAGTCAACTAGACTAGTCCTGATTTCCTACATCCAGACAGGTCTGGGTATCCGGCAGGCTGGGGCTTCTGCTCTGAGATGGGGAGAAAGGAGGATGTGGGCATTTCCCAGCTGTGACCGAGAAAGCCTATGGAAGGAGGCATGGGCAAGTTATCCCAGCTGCTCTGTCCAGCACCCTGCACATGGGTTTCTCGCCTAGTGATTACACAACAGCTGTAGCATAAATAACAATAGTGGCAGGTGGCAAACAGAGGAGACAAATAACAACAGCAATAGCTACCATTTGTTCAGTGCCTGCTGTGGAAACAGGTCTTCTACTGAGAGTTTTTACATGTATTATTGTATTTATTCTTCATAATCTATGAGGTAAGTGGTATTATTCTTATTGTAAAGTTTTAAAAAATTAAGTCAAGAATAAAAGACCTAGCTCAGGGTTCCATAGTTAATATAAGGATGAGTCAGGATTCAAATTCAGGTCTTTGTGAATCTAAGGTTTAAGGGAAAAAACATCACCAGCTCTCAAGCGTGCCACTGCTTTCAGAGAATAAAGAAGTGGCATGAATCACAAGTCACTATCACCAGTGGTTAGTGACATAGCTGCAACACCACAACAGACGATTTCCAGAGGATTACCTAGAGGTTGCTGCAAAACCTCATGTCCCATAAAGCCTTTACGTCTACCCCCAACTTGTGAGGGAACAATATAGATCACTTTTGTCCCTCTCCTGCCTCCAGATCTCTCACAAGTGCCTCCCATTGTCAGAATCTAAATGGAAACACTACTGGCAAGAAATCCTGGAAATGTAGGCCCCAGCCTTCTAGCCCTGTAATTAGAGATCACAGAAGTGAATGATTCTGCATGGCCCAAGGGCATAGTCAGGGATGGGGACTACAACAATCTGGAATTTCAGAAAATATATGGTAGTAGTTATAATCCACTACCAATAACTCTATAATGGAGAAGGCGAGGCCACATTTCAATGGAAGCAGCTGATGAATCAAAGCCACAGAGTAAGTTTTAGCTGCTCTTTTGCACCTTGATCATATTTGTAAGCTGGTGAGGTAATTTTTCACAGATTCAAATTTTCAACAACCTCTGGAAGAAAAAGAACATATTGCAAAAGTCTCTTTCCAGCCCTTCTTATTCTGAGGAGTCCCTTTTGAGAAACCTTATCACTAACAGCTTTAATTGATGGTGTAAAAACCCTGGGTTCTGTTTTCCACTCTCAATGAAAATTCTTACCTGCTGGCTGCCTGACCATTATTTTTCTACTTACTCAAATTTCTTCAGGAAAGGATTTAATTTTAATGACTGAATCAGCTGAAATGACTTATGAAAAATTTTGGTTTTTAACTTAAATTACCACAATTACATTCTATCCCTATTTCCTGACAGCAATTACTTCCAATTCCCATAGCTCTTTCTTTTTTTTTTTTTTTTTTTTTTTTTTTTTTTTTTTTTTACATTAACTGGACCTGGGGACCCATAGCTCTTTCTTATAATACCTCCATATTTCACGATAGTAAGCTTATACTGCTAGTTTTGGATTTTTCAATTTAGATATTATCTATTGATTCTATACCATCAAAAATGAGGAATTAGCTTTCTTATAATTCAATACACACACACACACACAAGCACACAACTCTCACTTTTCTACTCATCCTCTCAATGTAATTTTTGGGGTTAAGTCAAAATTACAGTATTACATAATTATGATTATATAATATTTATTCACTGGTGCATCATGTAGTTTTCTGTATTTCTTTTCTTATAAACTTTCATTTTTTCTTAGAGTTAATAATCTTTTTCCTTTGCTTAATTTTTCAGTAATCACTAATTCACCTACAAACTCTCTATCATAAGGAATAACCTCCTCTCAGTAGGCTGAAACATATCAGTTTCATATTTTCCTGAAGCTATCCTTATCTCCCCACCGCGTCCACCCTCACGTTCCAGTTGGAATGGTTGCTCTCTGGGCTTGATGCCCGGCTACCATTATGAGATCACCTGTCACCATCAACCAGGGACTTGGACACTGTATCTCAAGTTCATGGGCAGCTCCCTTGAATCTTCCCCTGTCCCCATAATATGAAAAGTTGTTGTTGTTCGTAGTGGTGGTGGTGGTGGTGGTGATGTTTTCCTTCAGTTGGACCAAAAGCTATTAGATTCCCGTTCATATCGTGACTTCTCCCTGCCCTTTCTAGATGATCCTATGTGTGCCTCAGGCATGTGAAAGTAGGAGCCTGGTACATTCCAGAGCCTGAAAGTCTCCAGCTCTGTCCCTGTGGTCAGTCTGCCTGAGTGGGAAATAATGGAGAGATACCAAAATACAAATGCGTGGGAAGGGTTTCCAAGAAGAAGTTATCTAAACCATTTCTGGAAATAGATGATAACATTATTTCCTTAAACACAGGATGCCAGAAAAAGAGAAAAAGAGATTGTAATAAATGGTACCATGTAAAAATTACTTTCAAAATCCCAGTGTTTTTTTCTCTTTTTTAAGCCAATTGCTTTGTGCTAAGTGATATCACCAGGAGTCTATATGTGAGTGTTGTGTAGGCCCAGTGCCCAAAGCCTTTTTCCAAATCCATTTGCTAGAATCATTTATAAGGCCATTACACCAGAGTATAGAGCTTGGCTCCCTTCCTCAAATTCAAATATTAGATAATAAATACACTATCACAAAAATTTGGTTAGCTGAGGCTCCCTGGAAAGCCAAACAAGACAGAAAAAAAAACACACAACATAATTTTGTCATACATATATGAAAGCTGTCCAGAAAGTATCCTAGCCATTGTTAATAGTATTTTTTATATTATTAATGCATGGCTGGATACTTTCTTGACAGCCCTCATATTCCATGGAGAATCCAAAATGCAACCAATTTAGACCTGAAGTGAGCATTTATTTCTTCCCATTGCACACAGAACACCACAGAGTCCATCACTCTGTAAACATTATGTATATATATACAATATTTAATATATATGTCATATGAATTGTAGTATCAAGCTTAGCTAGCATTTTAATTACTAAAACATTCTAATTAACGGTATTTCTGCCCTACGAAGAGTACAAGATGAACCTTCTCCATCCTTAAAAGAATCATATAAATCAATAAAAAAAAGACTTTTATATTTGGAGTACTTCTTTTAGATGAAGAATAACTTACATACAGTAAAATATACAACTCTTAAGCATACAGGTTGATGAGTGTTAACATACAGAAACACCTGTGTTACCATCACGTAAATCAAAATACAGAATATTTCCATCATCCAGAAAGTCCCCTCATGCCCACATGCCTGTTGGTTGCATTTTTAATGGTAAATATACTTTATTCTTTACATATTGCTAATTTTTTACTAATTAGAATTTTTGATTAAATAGAACCCTGACCATTCCAGGAAGAAGAGAAAACTAACATTTATCAAGCAAATAAAATGTGCCAACCACTTTGACATTTCATGCTAATCCTGTTGGGCAGGTGTAATTATCCCTGTTGAGCCAATGAAGAAGTTTGGGTTCTGAGAGTTTAAGGGAACATCCAATGTCTTACAGTTTGTAAGCAACTCCAAACCCTTTGTTTTTTTCCATTTAACCACACTGCCAGATAATACAGCTTACTGAACTTTGCAACTAAGAGAGGGTTTTTTGGTTTTTGGGTTTTTTTAGCCAACTCTCATTTATTAAATATTTATGCCCAATACAGACAAGTGATGAAGGATAAATGAAATCCATAGAAAATAAAACATTTATCTATTAGGTAACTTTAAAAATAGCTTCATTTATTTACCTTAAAAATATCTTAATAATAGGAGAAAAAGAGAATGACAGTGCCCATATTCTAACTATGCTTTAAAAACAGAAAGGTATTGCTTTTTAGCTCTTTGAAATGGCAACTTTGGTATTGATTTCCAGATCAAGTTCAGGGCCAGGAACAAAAGAACAGTGTTAAGTAGTCTCTTTAAATGACCTGGAATTCACCTGATCACCAAAACCAGGAACCAACCGGCCCAGCTCAAAGTAGTAGTGGTTTTCGTGGGACCCTGGTCAGTGGTCCTTAAGGCCTAATTCTTGTGACCTCAAAGTTTGTCTGGGGATGTCACAGTTTTAGCAGGTTCCAGGAAACCTTTCAGTCTCAGGCAAACATAGCTGTTTGGTCAGCCTACTGCACAGTCACTGCCTTTCAAAGTACCCAAATATAATAGTGGTTTTGGTCTTTGGGATTGCAAAGGATATTTGGGAAAGCGAATATGATCATAAATGCAAATCATATCAAGTTGTTCATGAAAAAGAGTTACAAGACTAAGAATATCTATATGCCTCTGTTTATGCACATATAAGAAATCAGCAGAAGGAGACCAGGGAAGCACAGTCTTGTTGCGTCCAGGAAGAGGAACCCAGTGCTGACTGACTGGAGCAGGATGGTAATCTCTCACTGCATGCCCTTTGTGAGCCATCTGAATTAAACGGATCCATACGTGTGGTTGCTCTAGTTCAGTGTTATTGAACTGTGTTTCTCAGCAGGCCTGAAGCAGGTGCGGGGATGAGAGATAGGGAAGTAATGGAGATGATTATAGACACCCTCCACCTCCTTTAACCAGCTTTGTACTGAGCTGTTTCACATTTTGGCTTCTTCACAAGATATCATTTAAATAATAGGTTTTATGATTTTTTAAAAGTCTGAAAACCATAGCACTTATCTCTTTACTTGCATTCTGTAAACAGAAACCCTTTCTGAACAATCCTTTACAGAAGAGGTCTGCTGAGAAGCCAAGGAAGTTGGGTCAAAGGAACCAGGTTCTAATTCTAGGTCCATACTTGCTGTCTGTGTGACCATGAGCAAGTTTCTTTACACTCGCTGAGCCTTAATACATTCTTCTGCCTGTGTGTGTATGTATGTCTGTGTGTATGTATGTCTGTATGTATGTCTGTGTGTATGTATGTCTGTGTGTATGTATGTCTGTGTCTGTGTGTGTAAAATTAACTCAAAGGGCTGCTGTGAAGATTAAATGTTATAGTAACTCATGAAAGTACCTGGGTATACAGCCAATGCTCAATAACTGTCTAATCTGAAACACAGTCAGAGTGCCACAAAGCATTCATGCAAAAGCAGTCTTCAGGCTCCATGACTGTTTCTACATTGACCCTCCTGCCTTCATCCCAAACTCAGCAATTATAGAGACCACACAGATTATAGAGCTGAGGGTCAGCTCTTCCAGATGCCAGGGTCAAGAGCCAACTCCAGGCTTACTCTATTCTGGGGACTGTGGTTTGGAGTTGTCTTTCAGCTACAGAAACCAACATAGACGGCATGAAGCAAAAGATGGTGTATGTGGGAGGGTGGTCAGTGGTCCCCATGAATCATCACAGCCAAGAGAAGCAGGGTTGGTTCTCCACAGGAAAGGACATGCCAGTGACAAGAACCCCCCCAGGGATTCTGAATCAGATGAGGAAGAGGCAGTGTCAGAAGAGAGCAAAGGGAAGGAGGGACTAACAGAGGCAGAATATAGGAACGTAACCGCAGAGATGGGGAAAATGGACAAAGTTATCAGGGAGATCCAGCCATGGAAATACCACCAGTGAGTAAAGAGAGAGGCTTTAACATCATTTTCAGTTAACCACAATGATCAATGCTTAAAACACAGCATTCCTGCATACACACACAGGAAGATGGTGAACTTGTGGTTCCCATGTTAATGAATGTTAGCCTTCATACCCTGAGATCATTACCTGTATCTAATACCTACCTAAGGGGGTGTTCTACCAAGCAGCAGCATTATGCGGGAGCCTCAATCAAAGCCCTGCAGCAGCCAACGAGGCTTCTCGGTAGCTCTGGACCCATCCCCAGTCTTCACCAAGAACTCTAGCTTCTAGACAACTCCAATTTCAATGGTAACCAGTCATCAAGAGTTTATATAGCTGTTATCAAGTCAGCTATGATGAAACTTCAAATTCAATAAAAACTCTCTTCATCAACTGTTGCCTCCACTTAAGCAAACTAACTGGGTTAACCAACCTGAAGTGATCATATAATTTATTGTTCAGGACCCCTTGGAGAGTGAAAAGGGTGCTCTTAATAACTAAACCAGGACAACAGACACAAACTGGGATGTGTGTTTACAACTAACACTCTTGTCCCTCTTTAAAACCCACCGCCTGGTGATTGAGAATAAATTATTCTCCAATAGCCTCTGCATTTCTGTGTCCACCAGCTGAATCATATGCTATCAAGAATCACTCATTTTCATTCCTAGGCCTGTTTATGCTCATTGTATTTCTTATTAGAATTATGTAATTGTATTAAATTTTATGCAAAGTGATGAAATGTAAATGTCAAAAGGAAAGGTTGTTTCTGTGCAAATTTAGTCAAATGTCTCAAAAACCTCAAAAGTGAGTTGCTTTAAAATTGCTGTCGCAGTTCAATTCACAATCACAAAGATGTGGAAACAACCCAAATGCCCATCAATACATGAGTGGATCAAGAAAATGTGGTATATGTATACCATGGAGCACTAATCAGCCATTAAAAAAAGGATGATCTAGTATCTTTTGTAAAAACCTGTATGAAACTGGAGACCTTTCCTTTAAGTGAAGTATCACAAGAATAGAAAAACAAACATCACATGTATTCAATACTAAATTGAAACTAATCGATCATGCGCATATGGAAGTAAAACTCAAGGGATATCAAGTAGGTGGGAAAGAGGAATAGGGGATGGGTAAATTCACACCTAACAGATACAATGCATACTAACTGGGTGAAGGGCATACTTATAACTGTGACTCAAACTGTATAAAAGCAAATTATATAACCAAAACGTGTGTACTCCCGCAATATTCTGAAATCAAAAAGGAAAGAAAAAAATTGCTGTCCTTGCATGTGAGAAAGGCAACTACAAATGATTAGGAGAAAAAAATATATTAAAACTGCAGTCTAGACAGAGACTACGCTCAGTTTACTTCACAAGTGTTTTTAAGATCTTGCTCCACTTGAAAGAAATTAAAACTAGATTCTGTAAATGATGCATGACGAGAGTGGTTTATGTAAGAATGAGGACATGGAACTCCAAACAATGAACTCATAGCAAGGAAAAGTCAGTCCTTAGTGAAAAATTATCCATGCATTTTAAGTTTAAGTTAAAAGGTTTAAAGTATATATATGTTCTTTTTTAAATTCCCAGATTTGGCAGACTTTATCAATTAACAGGTTAACCTCTGATCTCTACCTTGACCCTTGCCAAAATTATAGCTGTTCCTTTGTCTTCATACCTAACATAGTACTATTCAAAGGATGAGAAGAAAATAATAATCCCACCTATAAATGTTTACATCAGACACTATTCAAAGTGTGTTATACTTATTAATTCATTTAATAAAACAGAGTGAAAGTTTAGAGATGAGTGAGAGAGCAGATTAAAGGAAGAGAAAACTGTCCCTATGAGCATATTGATGCTCAGAGGATCAGAGGAGGAGATAATGGTTTACGTTTGACAAATGGGATCTCAGCTGAACATCAAGTAGCAATTATTTAATCAAACACTGGAAAAGAGTTGGTTGGGTACTGCGACTCCAAAAGGCCATCTGCCTAGAGAGGGAGCCAAAGTTTGAGGAAGCCAGGAATGGGACAAGGAGGCACCCAGGCTAAATCCAAGTTGGCCCAGCTGAATGCCCTGCCCTAGAAGGAAAGCCGTAACCAAAATGCCAAGCCAAGGAACCACAGTGAGAAGATTGCCAGGTCACAAAAGCTGAGTCATGAGTCACGGGACCGGGCATAACACACCGAAAGAGCATACCAAAGGCAAGAAGGCCGGGTCTGAGAAAAGCCAGCTGGACGAGATGTTGACCTCAGCAGATTGCCAACGGCCCTGGCCTACATCTTTTGCAGCCATGCACTTCACTGTAAAGCAATCCTACTTGTGAACTCTGACCTGACACCCAGACTATTCCAGGAAAATGTACTGGGCTACCTAAGCAAATTATTTCTCGAAATGGTTTATTTCTTCTCTCTTATATCAAAACAGGGTTTGGACAATGTGATCATAATGTATCCACAAATTTTAGGATTCTGTGAAAAACATAGAAGAGATGAAAGAAAACAGGCTGAGATAGAGGAAAAGAATAAGACATTTTAAATGGCCATTTATATAAGTTCTATTTTTCAGTTTCAATATGAGTGACCCACCTAGAAGTGGGAATAAATAAGAAATCATACCACTGACCTAGTACAGAGGTTCTGAAACAGCAATCTATGCAGAGTAGATACATCAGAATCACTCTTTTAAAAAAATGTATTTCCAGCTATTTCCCCCAGACCTACTATATCAAAATCTCCCAGGAGGAACTGGTTATCTCTATTTTTTAAATCTCCTTGGGTGTTTATGATACACAGTAGACTTGGAAACTTGAATTTGTAGACATTCTCAGTATTTAGGGCCTTGTACCAAAAATGAGTGAGGGCTTTTTATCCCAGCCACCTGCTTAGGGTACAAGGACAGCAGCATTGGTTGATTCCATTTGATTCAGGTACTTCCTAACAGTAGGAGAAAATGAGGTTTTTTTGCTCAGGACCTCATAAGGAAAATGTTTAAGGAAATACAACCCCCTATAATGAAACAAATTGAATATATATACCTTACTTAAAGTTATCGTAAGTAGAAATATTATATGTATAATAAAATATGAGTAATTGCAGGTGTAAATGCCCTCCTGTCTACAACACTGGTGAAGTCCTTAGCCAGGACCACTTGGAAGAGAAACTTCTCATATGAGTCCAAATCTGCATCTTTTATTATTTTCATCCATGTAGGTCTTTTTAGGCAGTTTGCTATTGTCATTGTTAATATGCTTATTGTAAAGAACTCTCAGTTTTTTGTGTCTGCAATTACTCCAATTACTACACTGACTAACATACAAATTTCCTTCCATTCAAGTCATCAACTACATTTTTATTGCTGTTTCTATCTGTAGTCCTAATTGCTTTTGTACAAACCTGTGTAACCAAAGAAATTTCTAAAGGTACAGTTGTCTTATATGACCCATTTTGAATGAAACTCTGTTCTGCTCAGAGCTTCAGATCTTTCCAGGTGAGGGGTGGGGGAATCACTTCTGAATTAAGTATTTAACCTTTATTAATATTGCATATATCACAATGCACCCATAAATGGATCCCTTATCTTGTGTTTATCACAAGGTACTATAAATCTGTGTTTAATTGTGTCTCTCTACAGTGAGTTATAATAGATCTACAAGGACAGGGAGCATTTGTGTTGTCCATTGCTGAATCACCTATATCTAACTTGATTCTAACTCACATAAATGCTTTATAAATATGTGATGAATGGAAGGACATATGGATGGGTGCGTGAGCGGCTGTTTCCTGCTTTTACCACAAAATACGTCCTACAAAGGTACTACCTGCCCTTAAGCCCTCAGAGAACAGACATGATATCACATTCATTTCTGTGTGTCCTTGGTACCAAACCCAATGGCTAGCACAGTGACTAAAGGCAGAGTTGACCAAGCTATGTGATTCACTGCCTTGTTGTTCAATACCTTCCACAACAGAGTTGCTTAAGCTTGTATATAATCCAAACCAGATCAGAGGATTCTCTGAACATGAATAGTCTGGCTTGTGAAACAGCTAAATATCTAAACATTCCCAAGTTCCCAATTTGTATATAGACTAAATAATTTGCAATCAGGAATTGTCCTAGTTAGGAAGATTAGTGCTCAGAGAATCCCAACTCATACACTATTAAATCCAAGAAACAAATTATATGTCCACTGGCCAGAGCCATGGTTTCCTTGTGGCATCATCGGAGATGAGTCAGGACCAAAAAGGTCATCAGTGTCAGAAATGTAACCACAGATTTCCTGTAACGTCAAAAGCTGAAAAATGGAGTTTGGGAATTGAGATTTACAACCCAACTATTCCTTCCTTCACCTCATCCCCCTTAAACACATCCAATCAAGTGAAGTCAAGTTTCTCAGGCAAGATTTTCCTGTTTCTGCTTTCAAATATAAAATAGTCTCCTAGAGAAAATAAAACATGATTCACAGGTAGGCAAACACTCTGTTGTTTGTGAGCCAATAAATATAGATCAGTCATAGACCCATAAAGATATCCTGAAAAAACCTGAGTTGCTGAATAACAAAATAAAAATTAGAGCTAATATCTATTGAGCATTTGCTGTTTACCAAGCATCGCACTAACTATATGGAATATGTGATGGTTAATTTTAGGTGTCAGCTTGACTGGGTTAGGAATACCCAGATAGCTGGCAAAACAGTATTTCCAGGTGTGGCTGTGAGGGTGTTTCTGAAAAAAACATTTGAATTAGTAGACTGAGTAAAGAAGAGTCACCACCACCAATATGAGGAGGAATCAGACAACCCATTGAGGGGCCAGATAAAATAAAAAGGCAGAAGAAAGGCAAAATCACTCTCTCCTTTGAGGCTGCGATATCTATTAATATGGTTTGGATGTTTGGCCCTCACGTTGAAATTTGATCCCCCATGTTGGAGGTGGGGCCTGGTGGGAGGTGTTTGGGTCATGAGGACAGATCCTTCATGAGTGTCTTGGTGCCCTCCCTGCAATAATGAGTGAGTTCTCACTTTATTAGTTCACACGAGAACCAGTTGTTTAAAAGAGCCCGGCCCCACTTCTCCTTCTGTCTTGCTACTTCTCTCAGCATGTGTCACGCCTGCACCCTCTTCGCCTTCCACTTGATTGGAAGCTCCCTGAAGCCCTCAGCAGAAGCAGATGCTGGTGCCAGGGTTGTACAATCTGCAGAACCGTGAGCCAGATAAACTTCTTTTCTTTATTAATTATCCAGCCTCAGGTATTCCTTTATAGCAACATAAAACAGACCAACCCATCCATCTTCTCCTGCCCTCAGACATCAGAACTCTAGGTTCTCAGGCCTTTGCCTGTGGACTGAGAATTATACCATTGGCTTTCCTGGTTCTCACGCCCTTGGACTCAGACTGAGTTACACCATACCAGCTTCTCTCTAGCTTGCATCTAGCATATCATAGGCTTTCTCAGCCTCTGTAATCCCATGACCCAATTCCCATAATAAATTCCATCTTACATCTATATTAATATATTCTATCGATTTTGTTTCTACAGAGAACCTAATATAGAATATAGCTCATTAAATCTCCACAATAATCCAAGAGGTAGATTCTATTATTATCTCCATTTTATAAATAAGGAAGCTGACAATCATAGAAGTTAAATAACTTTCCCAAGAATATACATTATGTAAAAGAGAAGCTATGATTCAATCCTAGAGAGATGAAAAGGTAACAATCCAAGCCAATAATATAATATCTAAGTCAAGGAGCAGATAAAAATAAATGAACATCTTGGAAAGTAATTTTGGAATAAAAGGAGTCTGGTACACACATGTAGGACTTTCAGTTCTGTGTGGTTCAGATAGGGGAAGAGACAGCCCATAGTGGTAGGTATGGTTTGGAATATAACCAATCTGAACCAGAACAAGAGGAAAAAAAAAATAGGGTCCAGAATGATCATACTCTCTCTCTCTCCCCAAGACCTATTCCCAGTGAAGTTGTCCAGTTTTTGAAACTTTCTGTTAAGAGGTATTTCTATAAAACCAGTTTTTGGAGACTCTGAAGAGGTAGCCTTTTTAATACTTTATTAACTCCTGAAAAGAGATATCCTACTTACTAATCTGGTTACATTTTGAATCAATAAGAATCACTAAATAAAGGCAGATGTTTTAGTCATGATTCACCCACTACCCCAAAACCTCCAGCTTATTGGAATCTTCATTATTTCCATTAACACTTCTCTGCTCATGGAAACAAGAGACCTAATCACAATCTATTCTTCCAGTAATAGTTAATTTTTTGTGTCAACTTGACTGGGTCATAGGGTCCCCAAATATTTGGTCAGACATTATTCTGGGTATTTCTGTGAGGGTGTTTTTAGATGAGATTAACATTCAAATTGGTAGACTGAGTAATGGCCTTCCCCAATGTAGGTGGGCCTCACCCAATCCATTGAAGGCCTGAATCAAACAAAAGGGCTAACTCTCCTCCTAGTTATAATTTTCCCACCTTTGGACTCAAACTGAACCATTGGCTCTTCCTGTGCTCAAACCTGCTGGCCTTCAGACTACAACTACATCATCAGCTCTCCTGGGTCTCCAGCTTACCGAGTCATCCTGCAGATCTTAGAACTTTCCCACCTCCATACATGCATGAGTTAATTCCTTATTGTGATATTTTCTATATGTAAATATGTGTGTATGTGTTTGTCCACAATTCCTGGCTCCTAACTTTCATAGTCCTTGTTACGGTAAAGAGAATCTCTTTCCACAACCTTCTCCCACCCTCCCTTTGACCTGCCTAAGACAGGACTCTAATCTGACTGTAGGTCATAAGACCCTCATTCCAAAGGACGTCCTCCCATGCCCTGGAAGAAGGAATGCTGTGCAAAGAAGCCAAGAAGAATCTGGACAGACAGGCCTTGCTGGATTTAGATCATACCATTTTGTCCAATCACATTTCAATACAGTTGTCCGTGCTTCAGTCATGTCTATCCAATGAAGTCTCCATAAAAGGCCTAAAAGGACAGGGTTTAGGGAGCTTCCTGATAGCTGAGCACATGGAGGATCCTGGAGAGTGGGGCACCAGGGAGGGCATGGGCGCTCCATGCCCCTCTCTCCATACTTCATCCTGTACATCTCTTCATCTGTATCCTGTATAATAAACTGTATAATAAACCAGTAGATGTGCTTCCCTGAATCTCATAAGCCAGCCACTCTGGCAAATTAACTGAACCCAAAGAGGGGATTATGGGAACCCCAATTTGAAGCTGGTCAGTCAGAAGTTTCAGAAGCTCAGACTTGCAACTGGTATATCAAGCAAGGGAGCAGTTTTGGGGACTGAGCCTTCAACCTGTGGGATCTGAAACTATTCTCCAAGTAGATAGCATCAGAATTGAATTGGAGGACACCCAATTGGTGTCTGCTGCAGAATTGTTTGCTTGCTTGGTGGTGGGGAGAACCCCTGCACCCAAATTTGCTCACGGAAGTCTTCTGCGTTGATTGCTGTGGTTTGAGAAGAGAAGAAAAACAGTTTGAGTTTTTCCTAACACTTATAATATCTCTTTCTCTCTCTTATCTCTATCTCTCTCTCTGTCTAGATAGACAGACAGACAGACAGACACACACACACACACACACACACCCTATTGCTTCTGTTCTCTGGAGAACCTGGATTAAAATATTTCCCTTGCATTTCAGCCTCTCACACTCGTGACCCACAACCACACCTCTGGACCTTGTTATCACCTGGAGCTGAAATTCAGCACCTTATTCTGACCACAACTCCCTATCTCTTCAGCTCAGGAGTCCTCTACACCCACCACACCCTCTTTTTGACTCATTGAGACCTCCCATCCTTGACTTCCTCCTCCTAATTAAGCTCCTCTTATATTCACTTCCTATGCTTCCAGTCCAATACTCAGTGTCTCTTATCACTCACTGTCCTCAACTTCCTTGCCTATAGTCAGCCATTTTTGCCCAGCAAAGTCCAAATTCTGGATCAATCCCACTGCTTGCCTACCTTTTCTGCATTGAGAGCCAGGCTGCTCAGGGCTGTTGGAAAAAATCAGAAAACCACACATTCTGATATCCATACAAATTCTGGCATCACTGATAACACTCTCTCTAGTTTCTCCTCCTCTATCTCTAGCCATTCATTCTCTTTCTCTGCTTGGGCTGCTACTTCTTTCAACAGGCTCAGGGGTCCATCCTCCAGCCTTTTCTTCAATTGTCCCTTGGTATATACATAGGGGATTGGTTCCAGAACCCACCCCCACAGCCTACATGTACCAAAATCTGCAAATACTCAAGTCCCGAAGTCACCCGAGGAACCCACATATATGAAAATTAGACTCTCCCTACACATAAGATTCATACCCCTCACACACTGTATTTTCCATCTGCATTTTGTTGCAAAATATCCACATATAAGTGGACCTATGCAGTTCAAACTGTTGTTGTTCAAGGGTTGACTGTATACTCTTTTTGGATGATCTCATCCACCACCAAGCCTTTTAACCTCCACCTGTATCTTGACTACTCACTGATCTCCATCCCCAGTGCTGATCTCTTCCTGAATTCCAGATGCAGTTGCCTTCTAGGCAGTGACAGACACTCTAAACTTCACGCATATTAAAGGAGCTCTCATACATCTTCACCTCACCTACCAACAACCTATTCTTCTCCTGTATTTATTATCTCAGTGAATGACACTACCACCCACCTGGCTGTTCAAAATAGAAACCTGGGACTCACTCCCACACCCAGACACTAAATTCTGCATATTAATACCTCTTTAATATCTTCCAATTGGTATGCCTTTAATATAGTTTCCTTACTTCAAAAGCCTTTATTGTTTTCTCTTCTGAATCAATGCCTCTGCCTTATTTAACCTTCTCATATGGGCAATAAGCTGTCTGCTCATTCATTCAACAAATATGTTTTTAGTGCCTACCATGTGTTAGGAACAATGCTGGGATATAAGGAGAAGCAAACAGACATGGTCCCTGTCTTTGTGAGACTTTCACTCTCTTGTGTTCTTTTTCTAAAGAATAGTGTGATATGCATCCCTTGTGGAGCCCTTTGGTTTGAAACCCCCTTCCTCCACTATACCATGCATGCTTGAGCAAGTTAACGAGCATGTGCTTTGGTTTTCTCATCTGCAAAATGAGGATGATGAGAGTACCCACATCCAGGCCTTGTACTTAAGACACACAGTAATAATGAGTAGTGGCACTTCACAGCTTGGATCTATCCTGATTGGATGGCCATGGTGCCAATCATAGCCATGCCACACCAGTTGATAAATACTGTTGATTCACCCTTGCTTACCTCCTAAAGTTGGTATGAGGATTAAATGAGCTAATACATGTGAAATGCATACAATAGCACTGACACTGAGAAGTATTCGATAAATATTAGCTGATTTAAATTCAATAGGTGATTTCCCATCCCAAGGTATCCATAGCTCTCTATTTCTTTTACCTGATCATTTCACCATCAGCTCCGGCCATATCAAACTCCTTAGTTCCCTGAATAGGTCACTTCCTTTTTTCACCTTTGCCCCTTTATCCACGTTGCTCCCTCTACCTGGACCACCCTAACCTCTTCTATGTCTACATGCAAATACACACATGAACACCTGGAGAATGTCTTCTCTTTCTTCAACACTTAGCTCACATTTTTAAAACCACTCAGGCTAGGAATTACCTCCTCAGGGAAAACATCCCTGACACCTGACTCCTCCTCTCAGGTGCACTGCCCACGGTCACGGATTAGCAAATATCTATTGCTGAGTATTTCTCAGCCTCCCTTCCCTTAATGGCCTCACCCCTCTTCCCTCTGAGAAATGGCTCTTCTCCCACTACCCACTGTGTGAGTCTGCAGTGTCTTCAATCACAGTCTCCAGCCCTCCAGCCATGTTAGCTAGATCCAACAAATCACAGAAACCCGTGGTCCTGAGGACAGTGATTGGTCCAAGGAGTGGGCATGTGACACAAGCATAGCCAATAAGAGTCCTTGCCTTGCCTTGTTCTAATTGGAGCTAACAAGGAAAGTTTCTTGTCTCCAGGGTAATGGAAGCAGAGGGATGTAACACAAGGGTTATTTATAGCCACATTCTTCACCAGGCAACCAGAGACTCCTGATATATTTTTAGGATTTGGCTTACCTCTATCAAAGCCTATTGCCTCACTGATTAGAATTATCCATTTAGCAAGTACTCAGTAAATGTTTGTTGACTGAATTGCTTGCATTTGGAAATACACAACCTCCAAATGGAATACTGAAAGTTGGGTACATACATATGTCATCTCTGGTCGTAGTTGATGTCATATATATGTACCCAACTTTCAGTACAAATCTGTACAAATCTTGAAATGTAGGGACTGAAAACTAAGTCATACTTAAGCAGAGCTCAACTATTTCCTTTAATGTGAAAATTTTTTGCATATGTCCCTTCAGAGTTAAAATGGTAGGAGACATTAAAGAGAGCAACACAAGGATTTTTTGTATATTTATTATAGAATAGAAAAGAAAGAAAAAATTTAGTTAAGCTGGAAAATAACTTATCTCAAATGAAAAATACAGTCCCTAAACTTTGTTTAGCCATTGAGTCACCAGGAACATAGCAACTCTATTGTGAAACCTCTCTTCCTCCCCAACCAGATCTGTAAATTAGAAATAATATTATGTGTCCTGGCTAATCTCACTACAGCTTAATAAGATTATTTCTAGGAAACCCTTTGACTTCAAAAAAAAAAAAAAGTCATAGGAAAATTCAAAGAACTTCTCTTATAAAAGGTTTCAATTTGATTAAAAAGCCCTCCATGCCTACTTTGTGAGTCATGCAAATTTCCCACTGACTTTCTATGTGTCTCTATTATCAGCATTAAATATTTATTTAAAGTCTATTGAAGTAAAAAATTATTCTCCCAGCTCTCAGCCCAAGGTGATTTCTAATGACTATTTAGTTTTTATGATGATTTTTTTAAATTTGCATTCATAGAAGAATCTAATGTTAAATTGAAAGTTATTAACATTGGCCTCCTTTCAAGTTTTCTGAATGTTGAAAAGATCTTTCTTCTTTTTTTTAAACCACATTTTTCCTTAATTGCATGGGAATAAGGTTACACTTAATTATTATTTAGAATTTCTATAGCACATTTGTATAGGCAAAGACTTAAAGTTGTGCCTTAATTGAAGCAGCCATAACTTACCGCCTTCTTAACATCCACTTGCATGTCTAATAAGCAACTCAGATTTAACGTAACCAGAAAAATGACTGACATTCACTCCTCTCCAACCTATTTCTCCTAGAGTCTTCTCCAACACAGTTAATGGCAACTTCATTCTTTTAACTGTTTGGGTCAAAACCTTGGGGTTGTCCTTGCCTTCTTTCTCCTCCCATTTCACATTGAATCTACCAACAAAGCTTGTCGGCTCCACTCTCAAAATGTAGTCCCAATATGCCTCCACCCTGGTTCTACTTGCTGCCATCCCTCACCTGGATTATTGCAGCACCATGACGACTGGTTTCCCTTCTCCCACTCTTGCTTCTTCAGTGTGTTCTCAGCACAGTGACCACACTGAGCAGCTTGAGTTAGATGTCTTCTAGCTTATCCCTGCCTAGCCCCCACCACCATGACTCCCCACCTACTCAGAGCAAAAGCCAAAATCCAGGCAATGATGACAAGGACTCTCATCAACTCTAGCCTCCAGCCACCAGACCTGCTCTTCTTTGGGACCTTGTACTTTGAACACTCTCTGTGTTCTCTTCCCCCATATATCTGCATGGCAGGTCCTCTCACTTTCTTCCAGTCTTCCTCAAATGTCCCTTTCTGAGTGTGGCCTTCCCTGACAACTTTACCTAAAATTTCAACTCCTCACTACTGATATGTCCTTTCACCTTCCTTCCTTATTCCCTCGCCCCCTTCAGCACTATACATAATCCCCCTATGTACTTATTGTAATATGACATGATGCTGTTTGTCATCTGTCCTCTTTGATGTAAAAAGCAGGAAGGCAGATATTTTTGTCCTTTTTATTCACTAATTTATCTTCAGGGTCTGGCACAAAGTAGGGGCTCAACAAAGATTAGTTCTCAAAAAAATATGAAAGAGCTTCCAGCTTCCTTCACCATAACATGAGGAACAACATCCTCTGCTGTTAAACTCCCATTCTACCAAACATAGTATTTTTTTTCCTAGTGGATATTTCAGACCATGAATATAGAGGAGCAGCTGGGGCAACGGGGAGCTGAGTGGGAAGATGGGTGGTGCTTTGGCTCACGTGTGATCCCTCTAGATGGCTCGGGGTGTTCTACATTAGCCAGATCAAATCACAGCAGCTTTAGGCAGAAATATGAGCACCTAATCAGAACCACACAGGCCCTGGGACAGTGAAAACTTTTCAGAGGAGATTAAGTTGCTCCTGGAACCAATTTCTCCATTGATTATTGACTAGAATGCAACCCAACCCCAGCCTACAAAGAATATCTTTGTTCTTTCTAACTCTCACCTTCTATGATTCTGTGGCGTCTCTCTGTGATTACAGATAGCCTCAATTTCCTGTAGTGCATGTGTTCATTAATGCAGACCACCACACAAAATGAGAAACTGGTCCTTGCACGATGGGTTTTTTCAGTATAATCACCTCCACCATCGAAAATATTAACTTATTAATCATTCACTCATGGGTACTGCTATGCAGGTTACACAAGTCAACAAACACAGAAAATAAAAGGAGCATAGTCCTTACATCAGACAACTGCTACCAGCTGATATTTGTTGTGGGGGTTACCAGATCTTCTGATTTTTCAAGAAAAGCCAGACTTCAGATTTCACGTGAAATCCCTCAAATGTAGAAAGTTGGCTTCTTACTCAAAATTTTAAAAACCACCACCACCACACTGTGGGACAAACAAAACAGCTCCTGACCACATTCAGCTGAGACTCAGCCTTTGCTTTATATGCTGGTAAAAAACTAACCCCAATTGTGGAAGAATAAATCAATATAGCCAAACTTCTGCCTGCTGTAATACTGTTAAACTTCCTCTTCATAGAAAATACTCTTCATGGTCTTCTTGCACAGCTCAGAAAGCTAAGTCATAATATACTTGGTACTCACATCTTAAAACTCAACATCCATGTGAGCATGTTCCAACTCTCAACTTGCTGGCAAGAGCAAGGGGGGAACCCACCCTCCCCCCCCATGTGAACTTTACTCCCTTCACAGGAACCTGAGGTTCCTTGGAGTCTGTGGTGGCAGGGGTTGAGAACAGCGACAATGGCAGAGAAATTCCAGCCACAACATGGGAGGAAAAGAGAACTCTGAGTTTGCCAAAGGAGAAGGGAGGGGACAACCTATTTGAGGGTAAGAAACACAATCTGAGCTAAGAAGCGAGGGGTTAATTATTGCCCAAATCATTTAGTAGACTGAGAGCCTCTCAAATGCTTGACTATAGCTAATCCATCTATGAATTCCTAGACTCAATCACAGCAGCTGGCACACAGTAGGCACTCCACTAATTGTTGGATTAAAGCAAAGCTGTTTTCGTATCCTATGACAGGGTAAAAAAAAAAAAAATCCCAATCCAATCACAAATCAGTGGCTTCAAAACTTGCCTGGGAAAGTGCAATGTGAAATTTACCACTTCAGGGCAGGCATATGATTTGCAATTTCAGAATCACAGGCTTCATTGTTCTTCTTTAAGTTATCATAATATAAGAGAAAAGATGAAAATTTAAAATCTAGTGCCCATCATTTGTTCATTTTAAGAAGCTGAAAAAAAATCTAATCCCATTAGGAAGAGGGGGAACTAAGAATCCATAAAGATTGAATAAAACTGTTTTATATCATCATTTCCCCCCAGATGCATGTTTTTTTAAATGCAATGATTTCAGCAAGGCTATGAGAACTGTTATTTGTTAGATGAAGACTATGTAATTAAAGCCACTGTTCTGAAAGAAGTGCTTTGTGGGTACTTTTTTTTTTTTAATCTTCTATGGCTGGGCTGGTAATTTTTTCCTGTCTCACACCTACTCAAAACCCAGGAGATTTGTTCTTGATGCCTGGCATGAATATAATTATGGTACAGTTCTCTAGTGCATAGTTCAGTCACAGCAGACAGCTATTGATTTGTGTGCAAATCAGAATACATATAATTTTCTCTAGACTGGGAGTTGTTAAAATGCATTAACAGCCTGGGGTTTCATGTTTTGCATATGGTGACAGTGGGGGTGGAGGTTGTTTTGCTTTATATTTTTCATTTTCTTTCTCCTCTTTACCTTGAGAACTCAGATAAGCCCTTTCTGAGCAGGAAATTTCCGCCGACTTGTTTCGACAAATTCCCATTCAATTTCACACTGGGTCACACACAATCAGAAGGACGACATAACCAAGATTTCGGAGAGAGCAAGAAGGTCAAGGCTGATTGCACAGAAATCTCTCTCTCTCCTTGCTTTTACAAGGACTTTGCTAAAGACTACTTTCTTCTCTTTCATGACTGAGATAACTTCCTAGTTAAAATATATATATATATTTAATAATCTCAAAATATGTTTTTTCACATTTTTCCTTGAGTAGCAATAGTATAATAATAACACAAAGTATTCATTCTCTTCTCCTCTACACAAAACACCGGGACTGCTAAGAGACGTGCACATAGTATAATGGAAAAGGGCAAAAGTAGGCAAATGAAAAGACCTGGGTATGATATCGGGCATTTCACAGCCCTGAGGAAGTCCCACACTTTCTCTGGGCTCAGGTTTTCTGTCTATAAAAAGTGGACTGAGTATCAGTGGTTTTCAAATTGTGCACCATGAAAGTTTAGGGTGCAGATTTGGAGAAGAACACACGGTCTCTAGGCCTCCATTTCCACCATCACACTTCGGCCACAACAGGTCCATTCGTATTTGTTTATGTTTTGGATATCCACATTAGATTTTCCATAGAGAAAGGGTTTCATAGGTTTATAAGTCTGAAAAAAATCTCTGTCCTTCCCAATTCTCACCTTCCACGGCTTCTGTGATTACAGATAGACTCGACTGCCTGCAGTGCATTTGTTCGTTAATGCAGATTTCTGTACAAAATGGGAAACTGGCCCATGCATGATGGTTTTCAATATAATCATCTCCAACATCAAAAATATGAATTTATTAAGCATTCATTCATGCACATTGCTTTGTCGGTTGCTTTTTAGCACAAGCAAAGTTTTAAAATTTTGTTTTAAATCTGAGACTGATTTTACAAATTTTAGAAAAGAGAAATGTTGATAATCTTTCAGTGTAGTATAGCTATTAAGTAGCAGAGGCAGAAATGAAAATGAATAATGTATTTGAAAATTCTTTTGTAACACAATCTACAATGGTCAATAAGCACTTAAACAGTTTCATCTAGAACCACTGTTCCCAGGGGATATTCGTGGTACTCTGTAGTACCAAATGGGAAAGTATCATGGCTCTATGCAAATGAACAGATTTTAGCTTCCATTCCAAGTAGGAGGTGAATCTTCCCTGGAAAAGGGCATCTAAATACTTACCACCCATTACCACAGGAAAGAATATTGATGCCCCAGAACATGGGATATAAATTCCAAAGAGCAAGCAGCTACTGAGTAGGAGGTGAAATACAGAGTTCAGGGCAGGAAAATAGAGATCTGCAGCACTGCAAATCCACACAGATTTTGCAATTCACATTGGAAGGGAGAAAAGACTCTGTAGAAATTAATGGATAAAACCCCAGTATTCAAAATGCACTTTAAGAAATATTTAAGCAAAGACTAAGATTTAGCAATAAAGATCATAAAGCAAGAAGGGCATCTCTTAGACCTAACCACAAGGTATAAAATGGACCATATTAGAGTAGAATAGAGACTGTTACTGTAACCATATTGGTTGGTGTTATCACTGGCTCCTCTGTGAGTAGAAACGAGAGATCAATATTGGAATCGACCCAAATCTTTTTTTATACCATTATCCATCTACCTTGTTGAAGAAACATTGTTAGCAAAGCTGGAAAGCATTTTTTAAAAATCAAGAAGCCAAAAATAATAAATATTAATCTATCACTATTCCTTTTCCTTTTATTCATTTTTGCCTTAATTTTTCTACTTTGTGAGCTGGTTTGGCTAACAAATTGAGCAATTCAATTCTACTCTGGGTCTTCAGATTCAGCACAGTTGACATTTTCCAAAGCAAAATGCCCAAATGTTTCAAAACTAGGATAGAATATGAAAAGCTGTCTCCTGCCAAAAAAGAAACAGCCAAAAAGTTCAGATAATTTTGAGTGCTTTAATGGGGAAAAATTTAGACTTCTGATCATCTTATATACAATCACAAGTAACACAATTAGATTTCTTTTCAAATGTCACAGAAATCCATAAGTAGTAGCCCTAAAATTATTTAAAATCTATTATCCATCATGAGAGTTAAATATTTAAAATATGCACCATGTAGCACACAGTACCATAGTGTAATCCCCAACTAGGAAAGCATGTAATGAAAGAAAAATCACCAAGAAAGCAGACAGCACAAGGACCGGAGATTGGCTATACCAGATGATGGTTCTGTGGCTCCTACAGCCAATGAAAGAGGCTTCTTAGAAGTCCAGTTAAATCTAAAGCCACTCTTGATAGTCTTGTTTGCTGAATAGTTCTCGCTGCTTCCAGGCCCGATATAAGATTTCTTTTTCTGCCCCTCTCATGGTTGTGTGGAACCATGTGACCAGTTACAGCCAATTACTTGTGAGCAGAAGATGAAGATTTAATTGATAATGCAAGACCTTTAAGAACTCTCTTGTCCCTCTGGCACAGGGACTAGATGTGTTAATGACAGATAGTTCTCTATTTATCTAGGCTCCAGAGTAACTCTGATGAACAGAGCCCACCTCTCAGATGTGGGCACACAATGAACATATAGCACAAGAGAAGTAAACCTTTGTTGTTTTGGGCTGCTGAGATCTGGTGATAGTTTGTTATTGTAGCATTACTTAACCTATCTTGCATAACATAATGCTTCATAAGCTTGGATCTTCTCAGTTCAGGAGGAGTGGACACAAGAGTTTATACCCCCCAGACTCCATGAACTGACCTGATCTTCACTGGGAACCCCCCAAATCAAGGATGGTGCTAGATCTATCAGAGGGTCTCAGGCTGAAGACCCCAGTTCCTCAATCCCACAGCCCTAAGCAGTACTCTTATGCCAAAGGGACAGTCAAGGTCTGTAGGCTTCCAACCCACGTCTTGACCAACTAGATTGCTTCCATGGGATGGGCTACTCCCTGCCTTGTTTTCCCCAAAATATTATGAACACCTGCTTCAACTACCGGAATAAAATAACAAATCATGCAAAGTGCTTTGATGGAATTTAAAGTAAAAGTAATTATTTGTAGCTTCCATACAGGATAGAAGGTTTGACACAATCATTCCACTTTCAGTGCTAAAAACTGACTTATATCACTTAAGGACATCTTGACCTAGGGTATTTTTCCTTACAAAGCATTTATTTCAAGCTGTTCACAATTATTCAATAATTATCTTGAAAAAAAAATCTTAAATCCAGTGCTCGTATTTTGATGAGAAGAGGAATTCCTTGTGTTTTGTTTACATTCATTACTCATTTATCATAGCACTGGGTTGTCATAATAACAGCCCCTAAAAGCGGGACTCCTTGACATTTCACCACCACCATGGGGGATTTGGGATTATTACTCACTTTTTATCCAGATCTATGATTTCGTTTTATTTCAGAGAACTTTTAAGTTGAGTGCATTTCTTTCAGAAAAAAACTCTTCTAACCGGGCTTACCATCAAAACTAGAAACAGTTTTGGAAACAACCCAAGTGCCCATCAATACATGAGTGGATTAATAAAATGTGGTATATGTGTACCATGGAGCACTAATAAGCCATAAAAAAAAAAATGGTGAACT
Source organism: Microcebus murinus (assembly GCF_040939455.1). Taxonomy (NCBI): domain Eukaryota; kingdom Metazoa; phylum Chordata; class Mammalia; order Primates; family Cheirogaleidae; genus Microcebus; species Microcebus murinus. Next base: position 40,579,397 of record NC_134113.1, on the reverse strand, counting down.
AATACCTTTTGTAACAACCGGCATGGAACTGGAGGCCATCCTTTTAAGAGAAGTAACCCAAGAATAGAAACACAAACACCACATGTACTCAGTACTAAATTGGAACTAATTAATCAACACTCATGTGCACATATGGTAGTAAAATTCAACAAAAATCAAGCAGGTGGGAGGGGGGAGGAAGGGATGGGTGAACTCACACCTAATGGGTACAATGCACACTATCTGGGTGATGGGCACACTTAAAACTTTGACTCAAACTGTACAAAAGCAATTCATATAACCAAAATATATGTACGCCCTAATATGCTGAAATCAAATAAATCAATAAAACTAGAAGCAGTTTAACAGAGACCACTGGCTACCAGAAAAACAAAATAAAATAGGAAATGCTAAATTGTTGTTTCTTTTCTTTTTCTTAAAGCTGACTGAGTCCATAGGAACAACTTGAGAAAGATAGGTAAATCTCTTACCCTCAACCACAAGCTTCAGAAAATGTTATCTAAATATAGCATTTGGAATCGGGTTTTATATTTAGCTGTTTGTTTCCCTCTAGTCTTTTATGGCAGTGATGTTTTTTAAATGCTTAAAACCTTTCCTTGTACCTAAGAATTCCCCGAAGTTTCATGAATTATTGCAAATGGGTAATCACAAGTGCAAATGAGGAATTGGTAACACAAGTGCCCATCTGTGCACGCAATTAACCGCCTTGAGCAAGTAATTGCCTGTTTTTACAAGAGTCTGCTTAGAAACCTCAACTTAAGCATGTATTCTTTGAATAATTCTGTCATAACACACAGCAGAACTTTTTTCTGGGACAAATGCTTTTAAACAAGCTGCCAAACAACCTGTAATTTTTAGTCTTACAAAGATTACAGATAAGGAGCCAATCCCACCATAACTGATTTCAGAGGAGCCTGACACTTCTAAACATACTCGGGGCATTTTCTAAGCAGAAAAGATCATTTGTCCAGGAGAGCCCAGGATGCCTAATCTTCATGGAAACTGCTCCTGTCTACACACCTTTGGGAGATTTCTGAAGCTTTTGGCAATGTTTTCATTAATTCATTCAACAAACATCTGTTTGTTCAACAAACACCTACCATACACAAAGCCTTCTCTTCTAAGCACCATGCAGAATATAAAAATGAACTTGAAAATAGAATTTTCTCTTAAGGAACTTCCAATCAATCAGGAAATAGAAGACTTGAAGCGAATTATCCAGAACACAAGTAGTTCTGTAATTCAAGAGTTGAACAGGTCTACCCTACCTTACTAGGCCACACCTGCCTAGCAAATAGGCATGTGTTTGGAGTGAAAATCACAATTGCAACAAAAAGTGTGTTTGGCTGAGTCTTCATTGAGCTGTGTCACAGATCTCCTATCCTCCCAAATTGCCCTGCTCCCCTTCCCTTTGCAAGGTCTCCTAGTCTCTTTAATGGTCATCAACATTTTTCTTACCTGCTATTGACTTTGCTCCCTCCACCTGCTGCCAAAGCCTTAACCCATAGCTATTTTTGATCCTGTGCCAAGCTGCTACTTCTCTGCTATTGCCAAATTGTTGTTCCTCTTATCACCTGTCCCCTTGTCTTGCCTTTAAACACCACCTGTATACTGACAACCCCCAGATTAAGATGGTCAGCCCAGACCTCTCCCCTGAAGCCCACACCTGTCTATCTGATCTGCCAGCATCTCCATGTAGGTTTCTAACAGTCACATCAGATTCTGCTTCCTAGAACTGAACCAAACCTGTTCCTCTAACCATTTCCCCATCTAATTGTTGGACATTCTCAAACTTCAACGTCATAGTCATCCTTACTTCCTCTCTTTCTCTCATACCAGGCATCCAACCTATCAGCAAATCTTTTTGACTCCACCTTCAAAGAGATCTAGACTCCCACCACTTTTCACATCTCCCACCATTACTACCCTGGTCCAAGCTGCCAGCACCTCGTGCCTGGATTACTACAATCACCTTCCAACAGGGCTCCCTGCTTCTACCCAACCCCTCTGGAGTTGTTCTCCTGCATCAGAGTGGTCCTTTTAGAAGTCAGATAATGTCACTCTTCTGATCAAAACCTTCCAGTGGCTTCCCATCTGACTCAGAGTCAACGCAGAATTCCTTACCAGGATCTACAAGATTCTTCATTGACTGCCCTGCAACCTCATCTTTCTTTTATTATCTCCTACACCACAACCACCCCCCAGTCATTGTGATTCAGCAATCTGGCTTCCTGTTGCTCCATGCACACACGAAGCATGCTCCTGTTCTCACTCGCTGGGATTCCCTCCTGCAGGTGTCTATGTAGCTCATTCCCACACTTCTTTCAGGTCATCTTGTCACAGGAGTCTGCCCTGAGTTCTCAGGCAATACAGTTGCTGTCCACTACCACACTTCCAGCCCCCAAGCCTGCTTTATTTTTGTCTTTAATCCTTCTTGCCATGTGCTATATGTTTATTTTCTGCCTCCCCTACTAGAATGCAAGCTCCATGAGGGCCGAAGTTTTGTTCTGCTAAGTTTTCTAGCATCTGAAACAGTACCTGCCACACAGCTTTATGAGCAAGTGAATGAGTAACAAATGAACATCCCTAATGTGAAATATTAATAGGATTCTCTCCCCATCAGAATTACAATTCTTACTCAGCTTACAAAAGGACATCCTTGCCCTCTCCTTTCTTATTCCTCCTCTTGCAAAACAATTCTTTAAAAAGTCTCACAGATTACCACAACTTGAAGAGTTACTCTCAAAGACAATAAACCACCATTCTAGAATGTAGTCTGGGTTCCTCAAATCTCTTACCTCAGGTTGAATTCCTTGCCTTTGAGGGATATTCCCCAAGAAGTGAGGGAGCTCATTGTTTGAGTCTTAAGCCCACTTCTGTCCTGTGTCAGTCACCATCCTCTTCCTGTGCCCTCCTAGGCCAACCATCAGGTCTTCACCGTGAGAAAACTCCTGGTCAGCCCAAATCTCCTGCCTTAGGCCTACCTTGGGAAGCTCTCTACACACATGAGAAAACAGGCTGAAAAGAGCAAACTTTTACACTTAACTTCACATTTATCCCTCAAAACAAATTCAAAGCAACAATCTTGATTAATACTAAGCTCAGAATTCAGATACTCAACTTTCTCACCAGCAAATTGAAGCACTCTCTTCCTCATTAATTAATTAAAGATGCTGAGAAGGTGTGACAAAGTGGTTGGAAGAAATAAAATGGGGTGTAGTCTTCAGAATCTAACCACTTTACAAAAAAAAAAAAAAAAAGAAAAGAATACAAATTGAAAGGAAACTCTCCCAGATGCCAAGAGGGTTATAAAAACAAATTATGTATGAGTAGATGTGCTAAAAAGACTATATACTTTGCTGAAATTGGGATACCATGTTTAAAGATTTAATTTGATTTATTCCATCATTTCTAAGGTGGGAAAGTTTGAACTATTATCAAACCTTAGCAAACACTGAATAAATTTCAGTATATGGCTTTTAAAAATGTCTCCTAACTTCTAAGTTAATAAGCTCACTCTTTTAAATATGATCCAAAAATTTAACTGGATAAACATATTATTGTACATTTTCTAATTCTATACCAATTATATCACTCTCAATATTCTTAAGATACAGAAGATCACAGAGCACAATCCTGTTGTTCAACAAGATTTGAGGAAGAAGGGAATGAACATAGAAGAATTAATTATTAAAACAGTCAAAATTCTATGGCACAAAAGTTTCTTCTATGTAGCTTAAATACTGGCCCTTCTGCATGAAGCAAGAACATGGAATTTTTCTTATCATAAAACTTTCTCCAAATGTTTCTCCAAACAAAGCAATGCACAAAGAAAAAGGGAATAGGAAACAATAGGAGGCTCTTTTGTAATTAATAACACTATGGTTTTTGCTTTCATGCTAAAAAATCTGATAGCTGCAATAAAAGCACAATTACATGGGGTGCCGTGTGCCCGGGGAGCATTCAAATCACAGATTTTTCCCTCAAGTTCTGGTTCAACAAAAAGGACATTAAATAAAGTGCCACATGTTCACATTTTCGTTTTAATTACCTCTTTAAAATGCTGGGATTTTTGAGCCACGTGGGACTCATGTACATTTTCAATCACTCAATATTTTAAATCATTAAATTCTCATTACACCTTCCTGCAGTTCATATGTTACCCCATCTATATTTAATATTATGCATTTAAATAACTTGCCTGAGACCATTTAAGAAGTTAGTTAAAGAACAAAAATGAGACTTGCCACAGCAACTCTGCATACTAAGTGACCTTGAGTTGGAAAGAAAACCTCTGTGGGTCCCCAGAATAAAAGGACTGTAAGATCACAGCATCTCTTCTAGTCCTCCTAGTCAATGGGTTCCCATTCTTGATTTTAGACTTGAACCTTTCATCTGTCTATTGCAGGGCTCCTCAAACTTTTTAAACAGGGGGCCAGTTCACTGTCCCTCAGACCATTGGAGGGCCGGACTATAGTTTAAAAAAAACTATAAACAAATTCCTATGCACACTGCACATATCTTATTTTGAAGTAAAAAAACAAATGGGCAAAAACACCCGCATGTGGCCCATGGGCCATAGTTTGGATGCCTGATCAATTTTGTTTGAATCTAAGACTCTCAAAATTCAACATCATTAGCTCTAAGGACATCCTATCAGCCCTTTGAGTTCTATATCAACCACAAACTCTATTCATATGAGCACTTATTCTTTTCATAATTTCTTGGAAGAAACCTTTTGATATCAGTGAAAATAAACACCCTTTCTTTTCACATTATCCTATAACCCATAGTATAACCCTACTGTACTCATATATTCCTTAAGTTTTCTTCTTTTCACCTCTCAACTTTCATTGAGCTAAACTATTTTGATTCTTAACTTTTCCCCATAGTTTGTTTTTCCACACTTTTATAATTTCCTTCAACCTTTAAATTATCCATTTTTAGTGGCAAAATAATATGGAAGCCTGATTTATTCTGTTTGAGTAGAAAATGTCCTTGTTGTTCCTGCATGCTAGGAATTGCTTTTTTACCCCAATGCAGGGAAATGTGTTTTGTTTTAATTAACCACACGGAGCTATATCATTGCCTCATAATGCAGGGGGAAGACCATGTTGGGACACAGAGAGAAATCAGCCATCTGCAAGCCAAGGGGAAAGGCCTCAGAAGAAACCTACCCTGCTGACACCTTCATCTCATACTTCCAGCCTCTAGGATTGTGAGAAAATAAATTTCTGTTGCTTAAGCTACCTAGTCTGTGGCCCTTTATTATAGCAGCCCTGGAAAATGAGTACAGGTCTTCCTTTTGGTCATGACCTTGGAGGAGGAAATGACATTGCTGCCCTTCATGCTCACTGCTGCTAGGAGGAATAAGGGGATAAATGTGCCTCATTCCGGCACCACACAGTATTGCTGGCTCCCACAGTGTCCCACCATTGCCACCCTCATGCCCAGTCCCAACTGATACAGGCAGACAGCTTCAGGACTTCTGCAAGAAGAGAAGCACATTCTTTGGTAAATTAAACTAGACCTCTTCAGTACTCTCCTTTATTTTCTTTTTTATACACCCAAAGAATCATTAGTAGTCTAGTAAATCTCAAGCAGATAACTAAATAGCTAAACATTTTCTGGAGGAAGAACAGGACCAGATTTATCCTGGCCATCTCTCTCCTAATCTTTATTCTCGGTGTTTTTTAAAAGCTTATGTTCCAGGGATCTACCTCAGTAACAGCCCAAGGAAAATCAGCCCCCTTTTCAGAAAAGGCTAATATTTGAGCCTGGTACCAAGACTAGAATATTCCTAAAGAGAAAGGCTTACCCATTAGAATTTCACAAAACAGCTTAATATTTTGACCTTCTCATTTTTCCATTCATTCACTGTTTCAAGAAATATTTATTGAGCATACAGTGTATGCAAGGTTCTACAGCAGGGGCCAGAGCTTCAAATGATCATAACACAACACAGTAAAAGACTGTAAGAAGAGTCCACTAGAATGCTAGATCATAAGGATCTCTAACGAAGGGCGGGGCAGGGAGGAACACTGAGAAATCATACAACTCAGAATTTTAAGATTACGGGAGAAAAAACATTGCACAGTCCAGACGTCCTATTTTTCTAGGACCTTTTATAAGCTTAGGAAATCAAAACAGACACATCACACCTTTTGGACAGATATTCAGATGTGATGTGCAAACTGTAGTCACGTGACACCTCCCAGAGAGAGAAAAATCCCTTCTCCTTCCCTCCCATTCCTTTGCGACTCCCCCAAACAGATGCCATTTACATTCATTCAAGGCAGCCAAATCATTTACACGTTTCAAAGTTTTGAATCTTCTAACACCAGGCAATCCCTGTTACTTTCTTTGAAACAAGTTTCCAGTAGGCAGAAGGAATAAACAAACACACACTGTGCTGTTAGCAGTTGCTCTGTCGTCTGAGTAAAAGGGAACGGAGGTGGCCGCAGCATCCAAGGGGATGACGCTGACGGGGCCTCAGCCCACAGGGAACAGAGCTGCTTTTTCATGCAGCGCTGAGCGCGCCCCACCGCTGGCTGCAGGAAGGGGGAAGAGCCTGAACCCACTCGAGAGAGCGCCTCAAGGGCAGTGGTGTTCTCTCTTCAGACACGTGATCAGGAACAAAGGAATCTTTATTCATCTCTTTCTGCTGCACTGCTTTGCTTTATATTCCTTATAAGCAGCTGAAAAAGACCATGAGCAGCCCTTTCAATCAGCTGAGGAAGAGATGAAAGGTTTCAGAGTAGAGAAGCTGTCATTTCTGAGAATGGCTTATTCATGTTATAGAATAATCTTTAAAGAAAAGAACTCTACGGGCCTGATACTTTAATTATAGAGGGATAAATACATCTGTGAAATCCACCAATTTCACTTTGGATTATATACTTTTGTTAAAAGCCAGATATTCAGTAAATAAAGATCTCAATTTGGAAATGGTTTCTCTCCCTAATACATGCCTTCTAGCTACCCTCCTACCCGACTCCCACCCACCCCACCCCCAAATTTCAGTTGCTGTTTGAGAAACAGCAAGGGGAGAAGTACACAGCCCACCAGAGGTGGGGTTTGAGGACCTTAGATGTGCTCTGTTTGCTACCAAGCAAGCTCTGAATTCTCAAAAATGTTAATTATCTGTGACTAATTTATAATCACAGCATCTATTAGGGTATATTTTTTTTTATTTATTCGTAAAATCTCAACACATTTTAATCTTACTCACAAATTATATCCTAGTTCTGGCCAAGAAATGTAAGCCAGAATCACAACCCAGTTTTTGGTGTGCTTCTGCAGTGCCAAGGACAGGATAGGCACAGCTATAACACTCAAATATTTATTGGATTGAAATGACACCATTCACAACTCTGGGAATTCCACCACCCAAGACTTTAAATTGCAATTTCTTTTAGCTCCTTTTAGGGGTACAATAAACATAGCAATAGTGCCTGGCCCCTGGCTGGTTGTGTCCTTGCTGATTCATTTTTTACATGGTGCCTGCTATTAAGACAGCCCAGAAGCAACTCTCCCATCCATCCCCAAGTGGACCAATGGCTTTCTGGGGCCACTTTCCCTCTCCCAGTATTTCTGAATGAGTCGACCCTCTTTTGGGGGGATTGTGGAGACTTTTTCAAGTCCCCATTTCAGAAAAATCCTACTTCCATTTAAAACATTTATCCTAGAAACAAAGAATAACTAAAGGAAAGAAAAAAACCCTAGTTTTCTCAGAAACTATCTTCCATTGATGTTTGTGATAACTTTTCATTGAAATCCTTCTCTAACAAGATATTTACATAATGATTTCATCTCTCTCCTTTGTGTTATTTAACTTTGAAATAAATGAAGATCCTTTAACAGATGACACATACAGATGACATCTCAAAAATAGGTTGATTCTTCCTATTACTTAGCAAATTTTTATTCTGAAGCATTCTCGGTTTTTTTAAATTAATAATAATTTAATATTTCTTCTTTAATTGCTTTTTCTTCCCCAAAACAGGATTTCCTACAGAAAGAGCATTCTCGTTTTTATCTATTAGCATCAGTTAACCTATGGTTCCAAAACCTGGCACCAAATTTTGGTTCCTCCTGTTTGCAAAATCCTTCTTTCTACATGTCAGCTGTTCCTGGGGTAGGGAGGATACAGGCGCTCTCGACAACACTTCTGTGTCCATGTACCCTGTGGTGAGCCTCTCTTCCGTCCCTAGAACATTGGTGATTATTCTCAGATACTGCCCTTAGTAGTCAGAGCCCAGGCTCCAGGAATCATTACTTCCAAACAATCTCATAACTAGCTTCCAGACAAGGTTTCAACCACTTTCTTCTTAAATCTTCTTCACAAGAATTTTGAGGACAACCCACATAATTTTAATGTAAATAGGGAGATAAGATTCTTTGCTTACCCAAACTTTCTTCAGGCTCCTGAACCTTCTAGGCCCATCTGTGTACTTCCTTGTAAAATCCAGTTTTAGCAAAGAACCTGCTGAGTCCGTTCAGCAAGAACCCCCTCCCCCTGCTCTCTGATCATGCTCCATATCTGATCACGTTCCTCATCCTCCACTGTCCCCCAGGTGATGTCTGATCACCCTGGCCTGTCTTCAGCAAGAATCCTGTTAGATCGGTTTAACCACAATCCCCCTTACCCCTGATGTTTCCTCTTAGTAATTTTTCTAGCCACTGACCCTATTCTGAAACTTGGCTATGAATTCCCACTTGCCCATACTGTATTCAAAGTGGAGCCCAAGCTCTCTCCCCTACTGCAGAATCCCATTGCAATGACCTCTATGCCTCTCCCAATGGTCCTGAATAGTCTCCCTGCACCATGCTTTAACAGCTGTCACTGAATAATTTCTTCTTTAATAGAGGGGAAGAAGAGGAGATGGAATCAAGAAATTTTCCCTCCCTTTGATAGGAAAGCACGATTTTATTACATGTTATAACTTTCATTTCTTCAGCACTTCCAGGGGGTTAAGGGGGCTGGTTGTATAGGCTCAGGAGCCAGCTCTGGGCCAATACTGTCCTCTGTGCATAGAGGGGACAGAGTCAGCTCACAACCTGCCCCTCATATTGCCATTCCTCCAGTGTTACGCTGCCCTGCTACCAGGTGAGTGAACTAAATTGACCTTTTGAGCAGGTTTTATCCCCTGAAATGTAATGGATTCTCCTGGCATGGGGGGGGGGGTGGGAGGGCCTTGAGAAAAATTGGGTCATATTCTGCATTGTACATATTTTAATATTATATTCTTACAGTGTATTTCATATATTAGTATATAATTCTGTTTTCCTCTCTAAAAGATCCCCTTCATCACACGATGTCACCTCCTTATAAGGACTATGGTTCATCTATCATGGTTTTCCCAATGCCTTCTACATTGTGGATGCTCAACAAATAGTGGTCCCTCTTCACGTATTGTTGCTCCTTTGTAGGGTCATCAGGAACTCAGCAGAGGGGAGTTGAGACAAAGGGAAGGAGCATAAGAAACTTCACTCACAGTAATAACATTTGATAGAATAAGACAATCAGAGAGTGTCCCCTGAAACCATCAAAGGGGAAAAAAAAAAAAACGAAGAGAAGAGGAGGAGGAAAACTACAGAAAAGAGGGCGGAATTAAGAGCCAGATGCCAGCAGGAGGAGGTAAACATCTCAGAAAATATTGACCTAAACCCAGACCAGACCCAGAGCTTAGAGCAACTGCAAATGATAAGGAACAGACTTTATCAGCAAAAGATACCTTCCTCACCACACTCCCCTGTTCCACCCTGTATCATCCTGCCTAGGGGCTTGATGGATATCAGCTGTCAGCCTCCTTCCTTTCCTGGTGTTTCAATGAGTCGGCTTCCCTTCCCCTCCTTTACAGCCCTCAGCATGCATTCTTTGATCTTGACGGGGCCTTTCCTTATCCACCCCCACATCCTTTGAAAGATAACCCACCATTCCGAATGGCCGCTTCCTCACTGCTCTGTCGTGATCAGCTCCACTGCAGTCCACAGGCTTGCTTCACCTTACTGCCCACAGGCGTTTAAGCAGACCCAAAAGACCTAATCTTTACCAACAGCAGTGCCTGAGTAACTGATCTCAATGACCCAGATTTTATTTTCTAACCTGTAAGGAATTCCATGAAAGACCCCCAGACCTTTCTTTGCTGCTGGCTGCTGTGATGAATAGCTATGTTTATTTTTCTAGTGTCTCTGTCTCTCTTCTTAGTACATGGATATGCTGTGTTCTGGCATCTTTGTCTCTATCTGTTAACTGATGTGCTGTCTTCTGGGGGTTTGGCAAAGTAAAATTGTAACAAACGAACAAAAATGTAACAAACAAAAAAATTCTGCACCATCCTGAGGCTATCTTAAAATGAGAGCCATTATTGGAAGGATTATAGCATAGAAATATAGAGTTCCAGTATCCAGTCTTGGATTTGAATCTTAGCTTTATTGTGAGACTTTGAGCAAGTTACTGAACCTCTCTGGGCCTCAGTTTATCTGTAAATGGGGATGATAACACCAGCTTTCTCACAGGCTTACTGTGGGTTTCTTTCCACTCTGCACTCCCTACTACTGCAGTCCACAGAATTGCCCTCAGTTCTTCCCTCACTTATTACCCTCAGATATATGTGGTCTCTGGAATCCTGGAGTGAACCCCACTAGCCTAAAGGAGACACTGTACCAGTCCTGCTGCTTGTTTTTAACAATATTTAAGTGTATTCGATTCTTAACCAACTGCAGCCTGATTTTTTTCATATTCAGTGGAATTTCTTCCAGGACAAGGAGCTGGGCTAATTTATATGACTAATATACAGAGTGAATAAAGGTTTATGAAGCCAGTGGTTCACAAACTGAGCGCTGCACAGACCCTGGAGGCCTCAAGAGCCACAAATTCATACACTCACTGTATTTCATGTGAAGATTGAATGAACAATGCTACATATGCATATGTGCGCACACACACATGTAAACATACACAGATATAGCCACATAGATTTGTAGATATCCAGCATTGCTATGCTTCAAATGTACAGAGATTTGTATCTATAGATGCTATTAATAAGACATAAGTATATTTAAAAGCATTAATTTATAAAAGCTTTTATCACTGTATTTTCTCCATTTACATTTGCTATTATTACACATAGAGGTCCTTTCTACATTTTAAAATAGTAATATTTAATTAATTTTTGACATTGATTGTATTAGTAAAGCTTATGATTAACTGTTAATAATAATAGCCAACACTTACCATGTGCCAGGCACTGTTCTGATGACTAACATATATTAACTCATTAATTCCTCACAATGACCCTACAAGACAGAGTTATTATACTTTCCAATTTATAGATTAGAAAACTGAGGCACAGAGAGGTTAAGTAACTTGTCACAGAGCTAATAAGTAGCAGAGCTCAGATTTAAACTCAGGCATCTGGTTGCAGAGTCCAACTTCTCTGTGTTCATGCTCAATAGGTTGAGAAGTAAGCTATACAATAATATATTGGTGCCATTTTTTTTCAAACAAAAAATTATTTGTGACCTTGACATTGATTTCATTTTCTACGAAAATGAAAATATTTCTAAGTAGCTTCAAACTGAGATATATGTGCATACTCTGGCTTGTTTGTATATGACCAGGGAGACAATTAGGAAATCTGTGATAACTACAAACAAAACAATAACTATATTCAAACAAAAATAATAATAACAACACTTCATGCTGCCTGGTCTGCCCACATATACTCCTAGGAGGAGGTCACATAGGCCAGAATGAATTTCCATTAACGGCATTTCCTTTGATGTTCATTTTGTCACCATCTTGCCATTTTCACCCTTTTTCATCTTCACTCGGAAAGTGGCTTTCCAATATTGAGGTATTTGATCATTTCCTAAATTTGAAAGGTAACAACAATCACAACAACAGAAGCAACAACTACTGAGGAAGTTAAATGCAATAAAAATAGAATGATACATTTCAACTTTTCACCTCTGTACTGGAGATATATTCATACTCTCACTCATCTTCCTTTTAGTTGATTGAACTTTCAAGAATATTCATTGACTCTCTGCCATGTACCAGAAATTATATCTAGAGCTGTAAATATGTAGGTAGAACTAAGAATGCACCAATCCTTTTACAGCACAGTCTAGAAGATTCCAGGCAAGGCACTCACTCAACCTATAACTACATTGCAAGGTAGAATGTGATCAATACCATTCGAGGGAAAAATTCTATACAAGAATTCTTATTCCAAACAAGAAGAGGGGACTCCATAGAAAGCCTTCCTCTCCACTCTTTCCCAAGAGCTCTCTAGCATTCTCTTAGCCACCTGGAATCCATGTGCAGATCAGAAAGGTAAGACCTCCTACGTGCCTGCAGCCACCTTTACTTCTTGAAAACCAACTCATCTCAGGCCACAAAGATGACCTTCTGTTCCATGTTTTCTGCTGATCCCTCACCACTTTCCCCCAGTTTCTTTCTTTCTTTGATTTCTTCAAACATATTTGTCCTCACCTTTCTCTTCTTCATCATTGTCCTTCTTAAGATATGCTATTTCCTAGTATTATTCCCTCTAGGTGACTAATGTCACATTGTGTATGTCTGTTAGTTATTTCAGAAAGTGACATTTTCCAACCCTGTCTCTGAATTTGGGGGGTTTGTGCTATTTAGAAACTTATAGCCCCTTAAGCCTTAACTATTCTATATTTGATGGCCTCAAAGCATTCTTTCTTGTCCTTCTGAATCAGAATGAGTCAGAGATGTTCGATGGAGCAAAGTCAAGACTGACTTTAGAAAAAGTAAGAAATCTAAAAAAGGATTTGAAGAGAAGAAAGGCACAGACAACAAGACAGTCACCTACAGAACTCAACTGCACAGACACAGAATATACATGATTCTCTGGGAAAGTACACAACACAACAGACTAATGTCTATTTCAAGTGAATGGTTACAAAGGCACTGATCTGTACTCTTTCCTCCATAAATCCTAGAATTTTTACCTCTCTCTAAGCACTCCATTATTCCTATTTATTCATTCATAAACTTTCCATTTTGATTGAGCCCCAGTGTTTTGAGCTAAAAATATGTGTGCTTGTTTGGCCCGGGGGATATAAAAGTAAATGTTACATTTAAAGATCAGAGGAATTTTCCAGCTTAACTTTCTATGCTCCATTTGAGAGGATAATGTTGATGCTGACTTTTTTATAAACTTGGCTAGGTATGTTTAGGAAGTTAGTCTAATTATCCTTTGCATTGTTTAAAAGACAATGCAATCAAGTGAGAAGGTCACTTATATCATAAAAAGGTTTCTGTGTTCTAGACTCAACTTCCTCACTGACTAGTATTATGTTGGTGAAGTCATTTTACCTCTCTGGCTTCAGTTGTCTCATCTGTACTTATCATGTAGAAGGTAGTCTGTAAATATTTGTTGAGTGAATAAATAATATATACTACCTTGTAAGGTTATCATAAACTGGTAGACTTTAAGCTCCTAGTGGAGTAAATAAGAGTCACAGCTATGTTGGTTACCATTGAGTTCCCTAGCACGATGCCAGGTATATAGCAGAATCTCATCAAAAACATGGTGAATTAATGAATAAATACACAAATTAATAAATTTGATAATAGCTGCCTTACTGTACAAAATTATTAAGAATAGCTTGATTTTGCACAGCAAGAGCATTCCTGAAAAAAAAAAAAAAAAAGAATAGCTTGATTTTAGGTTCCCTGTGAAGACAAACTATGTTGATCATATTTACCACTGTCTGTATCTCTAATGCCTAACACTCTGGCATTTTTAGGTATTCAATAAGTAATTTTTAATTAACAGATGTGTGGCAAAAATAGATGTAGAATTATTTTTAAAAGGCAAAACACAAATGCCAACATGAGGCATTAAGAGTCTTTTTTCTTGACATACTGATACCGAAAACCTCTGTAGGGATATGACTGGCCAGAGTGAGGTATAATGTATGGCTGCTAAAACAGTTTATTCCAAAAAGCATGAGGCATGATTTAAAAGAGGATAAAACAGAACCTGCCAATTCACAACTGGCTCCAAGGTTGGAATCAGCCATGTAGTAAAGTTCAATAAAGTCCCAAGGATACGCAGTGGCAGTGGTTTCATGCCTAAGGAACATAATCCAGATGATATCATTTCCAGCTCCAAGTAACAGAAAATCCTGACTTAGTATGGCTAAACCACAAAGAACGCATATTATCTCAGGGAGGAAGAAGTCCTGAGGCAGAACAGCAGGGTGGGTAAAGTTTGGGCTCAACATCATTATCAAAGACCCAGGTTATTTCCTTCTTTCAGCTCTGCCATCCACTGGGATGTCAGTTGGTTACGCTCAGAGTAAAAGATATCTGTCCCAGACCTAGGCATGACAAGGTGACATATCTAGTGGAAGAAGAAGAGGGGTAAACTTTTCCTGTGACTTGTTTTTATCAGCAAGGAAACCATCCCCAGAAGTATCACAGAGCTTTCCCCACATCTCACTGGCTAGAATTATGTCATATGTCATTTCCTAAGCTAATCAGCATCAAGAAAATGAAATTATTATGTTTGGCTTAGACCTGTCAGGATTTATCCCTAGAACTACAGACAGGGGGTGTCTGTGGTGGAGAGGGAGGCAGCAGTCAAGAAAAAGATGGCGTCGGGGTCTGGCAATAAGGTGAGCAACATTGTCTGCTAGAGAGAGAATTACTGTGCTCTCAAAAGTGCTATTTAACGCATCTGATTAAGATTTTGTGGGCCTAAGACATTAAAAAATTGATATTTTGTTTTCAGTAAAAACCCAGAGGAAGGCAGCTAGAAAAGTTATACACTATTAAACTTTTCTAGTGGATAAAATTGCTCAACATATGTTGCTTCCATTCACAAGTCATACCTTGTCCAATGTCTCTCAAATATTATTGCCTTTGATCCACAGTGAAAAAAAAATACACTACACATGACAACCTTATACATACATATACATTTCACAACCAGGGAAACAGTATTTGCCCTTACTACTTGTCAAGCATACTCATGTTTCCTATCCTATTCTATTTCACGTTTTTTAACTGCATATTCCAACCTAGTAAATTAATTTTAGGACCCAATACTAGGTTGTAACCCACTGTTTGAAAAACATTGTTTATTCAAGCCTCTGGCAAGTCTCATTATTATTTGTTATAAGCAACATGATGTAGCATTGTTTACGAAATGCAACCATGATACCATTTCATTCAATTCTGCAAGTGTCATTATTAACTCCATTTTATTACTGAGAAAACAAACTAAGTATGAATGATTTGTTAGGATCACACAGCCAGTGAGTGCTGGGGATCAAAGCGGAGAGATGGGGCAGACCTCCCAAGTCAGTGGTCACTTAAAATAAGTGTTTTAAAAGAAACACATGTGCAATATTTACGTCAGTGAAATCTTTAGTTTTTTTTTCCCAAATGGCAGCTATAAAAATAAAAGCATAATTCTCACACTAGTATAATTAAAAATGGCCAAGTACAACTGTTCATGGCTAATTATCTCTGCCAGACCAAATGGAGAGTCGTACAGTTCATCAGACAATCCATTAGACCTAATTAAGGGAAATTATTTCAAGATGACACTGAGGCATATTAGAGAATGTTTCGTGCTAAGATTTCTAAAATGTTTTGGAGCAGACACAGCTTCTGAACCATAAGAGAGTTTGCAAAATTAGAACTCTGATCTGGAGAGATTAAAACACTTTATGTGCCCCATTCTCCTCTCTTCCTCTAACTCCAGGGATCAGGTTTTCTGTCAGTCATCAAAGTTTCCTTTCTGTACATCAGTAAAGTTATTATTTGCACTATTAAATACTAAGCAGGAAAATTCCTTTGAGCTTCATGTGTAACATTTACTTTTCCAGACAAAGGACAAAACCAGCTAAAGAATCATCAGCCCAAAGACACAAAGAAGATGAACAATGAACTCTCTGCTCCTCAGTTTAGATGACTGGGGCACTGCGGGCCAAATTCACATGTGACATATGACACACAGATGTCCTCTCCAATGTCCTTTAACAGAAAATAGAGCAGAGGCTTTTTGGCCTCAGTAATGCCTGGCTCCTTGGCTAGACTATGTAGTTTTCGAAGAGTCACAGGTGCACAAGCTCATGGCTGAGGACGAGGTAGCGGCTGTGGGAAGCAGAGGGAAGAGGAGGCAGAAGCCAGGCACAAACAATTAATTGCAGGATCACTCCAACTTCGTTCTTGGTCCTTCTGACAGATGGAAAGGCTGACAGGCTGACAATAGCTGGTACAGAGGTCACAATGCACCATGATTAACTGTGCCAAAGGCTCTGTTAAATCTGAGATATAAAAGCATTGGCCTCACTTTGAAGGAGACAGTCAGACTATTCTGGCTTCTTTTTCTCAGTAACACTTTTTTGTTTTTTAAAGACAGAGCCTCACTCTGTTGCCCCAGCTAGAATTCAGTGGCATCATCATAGCTCACTGCAACCTCAAACTCCTGGGTTCAAGCCATCCTCCTGCCTCAGCTTCCCGAGTAACTGGGACTACAGTTGCACTCCATGTCCAGCTAATTTTTCTATATTTTTTTGGAGACAGGGGTCTCACTCTTGCTCAGGCTGGTCTCAAACTCCCAACCTCAAGCGATGATCCTCCTGCCTCAGCCTCTCAGAGTACTAGGATTATAGGCGTGAGTCAGTACCACTTTTTAGAAACTCACAAAACCCAAAGAGCTCTGAACCAATAGTCCCACCTACTTGGGAGGCTAAGACAGGAGGATCACTTGAGCCCAGGAGTTCAAGACCAACCTGGGCACCTGGGTAACACAGGAGAACCCTAAATCTAAAATAAAGAAAGAAGGAAAAGAAAAGAAAAAAGGGATCCTGTATCCCAAAGATCATATTTGTAGAACCAAATGTCAGAATTTGAGGTCCATCAATGATATGTTATTTTTGATTCACATAAAAAGTTGTATACAACTAAATAAGTTGCACTGGTTATAGATTTAATAAATCACTTCTGTTGAATGGAATAAAATAATGAGGTAGATACTGTCTCCAAAAATCCAGGATATGTAGCCTTTAGGAAATTAAAGTAGTAAAAATATTGCAGATTTGCCTCTGTGAAGTTTGGTAGAGACTATTTCTACTCCTCACATCAGTAGAGCATTCAAAACAGGATCGTATACATTAAAAAAAAAAAGAATCTCATTTATGTTTTTCCCTGACTCCCCAATTAAAACACTGACTCTATGGAGGCAAATATAATTCTATACTATTTCTCTGATAACTTCGTCACAAGATTTTTTACAGTGCTTTATATATTAGAGAATACTGTTAGTTATGTTTATTTGATGTATTGTTTGAGAATATGGCAGAATCTTTACACCAGAAAAGGAGCCATATATAAACTTAAAACAAGGTTTAAGTTTAAAACTTGTTTTAAGTTTATATGAGTTACAACTCTAGTAAATTTACCTCCGTATAAAGGGAGATAAACCACCCACAATCCTGTGAGTTGTCCTTGTAAGCATGTCAATATAATTAGTTCCTCTGGCTCATCTGGGAAAGTTAGTAAGTCTGGGATCCCAAAGAATAAGAATCCCAAGAGACATTCACATCCCCTGTTGGAAAGCAGAGAATATATCAAGAGATAATCACTTCACTAGACTGTGAAGTTATAAACCAAAAGAGACACTGTATACTCCTAAAAGAGTCTGTAGAACTCAACCTGGGAAACCAGTAGAAATACAAGTGACTGAGATGGAGCCTCTTCCTCAGGTAGCTTTGGCAAGTAGATTAATTTAGAGATGGCTAACTCGCAGGACTCCACTCCTGTGGGTGCCCAGAGCTGTGGGAACTCTATTCATGAACTCCTTTGGGTAATCCTGCCCACATAATGACCTAGCACCAATAGAGGCAATTGGGGTGTGTCAGCCCTAGAGATGCTAGTATCTAGAAAAATATGATACCCAAGGGAGATCTTGATTCCAGTGGCCTAAGGAACATGTAAAAGTTTTGTTACCCAGGGCTAGGAGGGATAATAAATCAGAGCGTCTCTCATAAATCTTCTGACACTCAAAGTGTTGATACTGTTAGCAAACATGTGTTATAGACCAGGCAATGCTATCATTGTACTAGTATTAATGCATTTAACCGTCACAATTATCCTACGAGTATGGTAACCATTACCATGCCCATTTTACAGATAAGGAAACTAAAGTTTATCACGGCTAAATAAATTACCTGAGTTCAAAAAGCTATGATGGAACCAGAAGCACAACCCAGAAAGTCTGTCCACGGACCTCTATGCTCACAACCACGACAGTATATTGTATATTTGCATATCTATATATACAGTATATGTGTGCATGTAATAAAACAGTATTCAATTCATGCGTTCTGTCATAGAAACTGAATTATCTTAAGGTATATACTTTTAGCAGCAGTACTTCAGGGTCATAAAAAGAATGGTAAGCATAAGAAGAAACAAAAAATAACAAGGCCAAAGGATTTTCAAGGCCAGGTGCAGTAGCTCATGCCTGTAATCCCAGCACTTTAGGAGGTCAAGGCAGGAGGCCAGGAATTTGAGACCAGCCTGGGCAACACAACAAGGCCCCATCTCTATAAAAAATTTAAAAATTAGCTGGACGTGGTGGCATGAGCCTGCAGTCCTAGCTACTAGAGAGGCTGAGCCAGGAGGATTGCTTGAGCCTGGGAATTGGAGGTTGTTATGAGCTATGATCATGCTATAGCATTCCAGTCTGGGTGACAGGGCAAGCCCTTGTCTCACAAAAGAAAAAAGAAAAAAATGATTCTCAAACCTACAGTGCAGATTAGAGAAATTCTCCTACAGATTAAGCAGGTCTCTAGAGGATTCAATCTGTCCCAATAAACAGAATACTTTCCTCCAGAGAACTCATTAGCATTAATAACTATGAGCATAGAAGATAATTTTAGTTGACTGGACTTTGCCTACCATATATACTTCACTTAGTGCTATAGATTAGACTAAGGGACAAAAATCAATTTCAGCTTTGTTGAAATTAGATCACCAACTTTTCTGGTTGCCAATATTTACTAATAGGAGACCTGAATTACCTTACTAGAGAAGCACTCACTGCCCCCATCCTGATGCTGAGCACGAGAAAGGGGTGTCACTGAAGTATATGAGGATGGGACAATTCACTGAATACTGGCAGTGTCCTCTTTTGTGAACCAGTGTGCACTCCTTCAAAACCATAAACAAATTCAGCAGAAGGGCTCAGGATAAATTACCCAGTACCATTTCATGCCTTCAGGGAGATGGATGCTTAAGCCAACAAGATCAATAAGTTTTTGCTACATCTTTTGCATTTCCAGGGACTAAGGTTCCATCTTGTCCTTGAGTGCCCCATCTAAGTGTTTTACAGCACCAACAGTAAAGAAATTCTACTTTCTGCTCAAGCGTAACGTTTGCTTTAAATTAAATCCATTTCCCTTGAATGTTCCATGAACACGGAAAGCTGTTTTATGCCCTTCTCATAGGAGTGCCTATTACTATAGGCAAAGTAATATTATTTCTTCACACTTTTCATCATGTATCATTTCTGTTACATTTCTTGGGGACTTCTCTAAGCTTCTTGTGTATTTTTTTGTTTTGTATTTTTTTGATCATATGGAAATTTTACGTTTTCATGGTGGAAAAGTAAAAAATACTGAAAAGCCCAAAGAAGAATATTTTTGAAAACTCATAATTCCACATCCCAGAGCTAACGACTATTTTAGTGTATATTATTTCCAGTTGCATATCACTAATTACTAATTACTACTCTTAACTACAGAGTAGGAGTCTTCAACCTGAATCTGTGCATAGACTTATATAGTTCATGAATTCTCTGAAATTATGTACAAAATTTTAAAAAGGTATATACATACTTTCTTCCTGAGAAGGGATTTGACTACTTTCATCAGATTCCCAAAAGGGTGTATGAACAGTTAAAAATTCTCATTTAGCATCATGATTTTTAATGGCTATATAATATTCAACCATATTAACCCATCTCCCTATTATAAATTATATAGCAATAAATACTTTGTAGCTAAATCTTTTTCATCCATCTCCAGTGATTTCTTCAGGGGGAAAAAATCCTGAAATTGGAATTGCTCTAAGAATATTCATACTTGAAGGTTTTTAATACATGTTGTCAACTTGTCCTATAGAAGGTGGATCACTCAGACTCCCATCAGAAGTACATGAAAATGACCCTTTCTTCAAACTAGCATCAACACTGATTATTATTTTTTAACTTAACCAATGTTATTTAAGCCAAACTAAACTACTGTTTCAATTTTTTTTCTTCTTAAGGTCAGGAGACAATATTATTTGTAGCACACTAGTAAGTGTTTAAAGTACTCAGAGCACAGAGGAAGAATTACATGCATTCTGCCTGGTCTTAACTTTATTCCTCACAATGACAAGATGTTGCTGATTGATACAATGATCAGCTCTGACCCACAGGGCTTTTAAAAATAATGATTGTGGCTAGCCAGTCCTGTAATTCTTTTATGGTTTTTGGTTTCCTAAGTCGTTACTCTCTTTCTTGTGTAATTGTATTTTCTCCTGTTTGTCTAGGACTGTGCTTCCTATTTAATAACATCACATCAGTCTGTTTGATGTTGTATCACCTACAAGCTAAATACGCACAACATCTTTAGAGGAGACGTCCATGACTCAAAGAGCAGTAAGACCACTCAGCATACACCCCTCACACCAATGCCAGGTCATTGGAAACTGTGCTTCTCAGGAGGACCGTACAGTACATTTTCTACCTGCCTAATCGTACTAACTCTGGAACCAGACTCTGGCTAAACAGAACATAAAATTATACTGAAATCAATAAAGATAAGTGTGAACAAAAAAGCCCTTGTCATGATTAAGAGCGTGAGCATGTGCCGTTAGACAGTCTGGGTTAAATCCAGACTCCTCCACCTGCTGTCTGTGTAACCGTAGGCAAGTGCCTCCACGTGTCTAAGCGCCATCACACACGACACAGACTTTCAGATGAACTTGTGCATTGAGTATGCTAGGAGTTTGCCTTCATGCTGGTTGTTGGGGAGTTGCAATATTCTTTCTACACAATATATGCAGACTTCCCTACATAAAACAGCAAGCCCCCACTGCCCACGTCCACACACACTGTCTCCCTCACCCTGCCTTACTTTTTTCTCCATTGTATATCTCATCACATGACATACGACATGTTAACTTGTTTGTTTTTACCTGGTCTTCCTCACTAGAATGTAAGCCCTTTGAGGGCAGGACTTTTTCCATTTGTTCAGTGCCTTAGTGGTAGCATATGGGGGATAAATGAATAGGGTCCTTGTGAGGCTCAAATGACTCAATGTGTCTACAGAGTTGTACTCATTTCCTAGGGCTGCTGTGATAAAGTACCACCAACTGGGTGGTTTAACAACAGAAATTCACTCTCATATAGTTCTGGAGGCTGAAAGTCCCAAAGTGATGACAAGATTGGTTCCTTCTCATGGCAGTGAGGGAGAACATTCCATGCTTCTCTCCCAGCTCCTGGTGGTTTGCTGGCAACCTTGGTGTTTCTTGGCTTGTAGCTGCATCACTCCAATGTCTGCCTTCATCTTCAAGTGGCATTCTCCCTGTGTGCTTGTCTGTCTCTGTGGCCAAATGTCTTCTTTTTTTAACAACACAATCATATTGGATTAGGACCCACCCTAATGACCTTATTTTAACTTGATCCTCTGTAGAGACTATTTCCAAATAAGCTCACAGTCACTAGGGATTGGGACTTCAACATTTTAGGGAGTATACAATTCAAGCCATGGTGAATAGGTACCTCAGTGCCCAGCACTGGGTGGGCATGCAGTAACTATTAACTCTTCTTGTTTGCTCATGTTATAGAATCATTATCTTACAGAGAAAACTAACTTAGTCTAGCCTAATAGGTTCCAGCAAATCACTATGATTTTAACCTCACTCGGAGGACATGTTATCTAAACTTGCTACCCTCTGCCCCATGCCTTTGACTCTGAGTAACAACCCAAGGGAAGGAGCAGCAGCTATAAAATCAAAGCTTTTGTAACCATTCCCTTCTAACCATATTTTATAGCCAAGAAAGAAGAGGAGTTCTTACAACTAGCTAAGCAAAAGCAGGTCTAGAACCCAGGCTTTCTCACTCCTCGCTCCTTTCTTCCTTTATAGAAATCTATTGACATGTATTTCAAATAATGATAATAATGATTATGGACACATTTTAAAACAATCAGGTTGCTTACAGAAATATTTTGCTCGTAGATTAGTCTGAATGGTTAACATCAAATAGAAAAAAAAATGACTGGAAAATAAATTGAGAGATTTCTGACCAAAATTAACTAGTATATTTCATCAAACTTAAGACTTCATCCCTTGTAAGACACACCATTATGTTATCTACCAAAAAAGAAAAAAACATTGCTAATTAATGTATGGCATACATCAATTACAAGAAAAAAAATTGCTTCCCAACTTCTCAGATGTTAAAGTGTGAAAATGTGTGAGTCTAGCAAGCCGCAAAACACAGTAACATAACCCCCCAGTTATTACACCAAAACTTTCACGTATATAAATTGTCTTTCCCCAACGGGCTCAGCGTAACGCAGCTGACGGAAGGACAGACGGGTAAACCAGATTTTAAGACACGCAGCTACGCTAACCCAGACCCCCTCCAGTGACCTGACACATCCTCCTGATGTTTCCACCAGACCAAACATGTGTTTTGTACCTCCGGGGACAAGGAATAACCAGCAGGAGAGAACAACTGAATCAAAGCGATGCGAGGGGAGAAGAGAGGAACGCAGAGTGACTCCGGGCCAAAGCAAACATATAGAGGCAGAGGGAGGCAGGAGAATGACATTTCCTTTGTAGATTCTCTGAAGGAAAATTACAAAGAATTCATCTGGACCCGAAACAACAGCTGGAGAGTCATGATGAGCCCCATGTGAGGGCTAAGAACCTGCAAGATTTGCTCTCGCTGTCTGCAGCCTGGCAGGAAACCAAAGCCTCCCTTGGCTGGTATTTACAAAGAACTGGTGAGGGGCCAGTTGGCTGCTGGAGGCATGTTTCTGTATCGTTCATCACATGCAAAGTGCTCTGCGGCTGCAAAAGAGTCATGATCGGTGCAGCCAATCAAGCCCGGGCAGCATGTCCAGCCTTCCTGCCTTTGCTACCCTCAACCCCTTCCTCAGGAGAAAGCAATAGGCACAAACCCAGCAACATTCAATGAGAAAGGGACGGAGAAGACCACGGTGAGGGAGGAGGGGAGGGGTTAAGCTACTAGAGACGATTTGCTGTGATTGTCATTCAGGAAGTGTTTATTCAACACCTACTATGGTCTAGGTCAGGCGTCGTCCTCAAACTAAGGCCCGTGGGCCACATGCGGGTGTTTTTGCCCGTTTGTTTTTTTACTTCAAAATAAGATATGTGCAGCATGCGTAGGAATTTGTTCATCGTTTTTTTTAAACTATAGTCCAGCCCTCCAACAGTCTGAGGAACAGTGAACTGGCCCCCCTGTTTAAAAAGTTTGAGGACCCCTGGTCTAGGTGCTAGGGCTACAGTGGTCATAACCAAGACAGCACATACAGTCTGGCATTTGGGGTTTGGAATAATTTTGTGTCCTAGGCTCTTCACCTTCCAGTGGCAAGAGAAGGAAACTACCAGAGTGGGTCCCTTTGTTCAGTCTCCTCCACTGGTTCCCATTCCCCCACCATCCCCGCCCTTCCACAGGATCAGCCACGGAAACACTGGCTCAGCAAGGCAGCCCAAGAAAACTACCAGCCCTGCTAACTGGAGGAGTCAGTATTTCATCATAACCTTGAAAAATCTGGAAGTGGCTCGCAGGAGAGGAGGAAGGAAGAAAGATAAGAGGGGCGGGATTGAGATGAACAAGAAACAGTGTGGCCTCATAGCCTCGAACCATGTGCTGAATAAGTTGGTGCAATTATCTTGCGAGGATAAACACTGATGGCCATTCAAGCTGACAGTGGGAGCTGCACAGTTGACATTTACAACAATGCCCGATGCAGATCGAGGCACTTCCCCCCAGAAATGGAATTTCATAGATTTAGCCTTTGAAAGGCCATTTCTCTGACTAGTCTGGGTCAGCAGTTAAGCAGAGAGAGAAATATTTCTATCATTTGGCAGATTTTTTCCCAAAGTTCATTAGGCGAGAGAGGCCTTTAAAAAGTCTGATTCTGGTGTGCTTGTCGGGCAAACAGAATGCGAAAATATCAAAGAACAATCCCATTTCCAGAAATGATTAAAACTTAAAACAAATACTTCCTCTGAAGTCTGCGGTACTCCCAGCCATAAAGGGGGGGGGGGCGGGGGACCTCACAGCCCAGGTGTCCTGGCGCCATTCCAGCTCTGCAAATACCGTTCAGCATGCTCCCATGACCCTCACGGCTTCACCATGAAACCGCCAGACTTTCCATGCCCCTGCCGGCTGCTATGCCACAAGAGTGGATTAAAACCCAGAGCTGCCATTCCCAAGCTGGATGGAAGTCACAAAGCCTTGAAAAGTCACAAAGCCTCCATATTTTTTATCTGCCATCCCCCCGACTAAATAAGGGTGACCCCAAGTCTGCTCCTGTTAGATGCATTATCCTGCTTATTTTCCTTGTAGCATTCAGTAATATTTGAAATGATCTCGTTCTTGCTTTGCTTGTTTATCAGAGTCAGCTTCCTGAGAACAGAGACTATATCTGCCTTATTCATCCCTAAATCCTCGGCACTTAAAACGATTCCTGGTACCTAGTGGATGCCCAGTAAGTATTTGTTAAATAAATACATAAAAGATCATTCAAATTATTTCAGCCAAAGTTCTATGATAATAAAAAAAAGTTAATGCCTATCTTGTAGGATCATTTCAAAGATCAAGTGAGATCATGTTAATAAAAGCATTATAAGGTGCTCAAGAAATATTAAATATATATATGATCACATGCCGCATGATATTTTAGTCAACAGACTGCATATATGACGGTGGTCCCATCAGATTACAGCAGAGCTGAAAAATTCCATAGCTGTCATAATGTCGCAGCTCAACAAACACACTACCCACATTTGTGGTGATCCTGGTATAAGCAAACCCACAGTGCTGCCAGTTGTATGACTGTACAGCAATACATTATGCACACTACACAATACTTGGTAATGATAATAAACAACTATGTTACTGATTTACACATTTACTATACTGTATTTTTTATTGTTATTTTAGAGCATACTGCTTGTACTTATATAAAAAAAAAAAAAAAAGTTAGCCTGGCGTGGTGGTATGCACCTATAGTCCCCAGCTACTCAGGAAGCTGAGGCAGGAGGATGGCTTGAGCCTAGGAGTTTCAGGCTACAGTGAGCTATGATCATTGTAGCCTGGGCTACACTCCAGCCTGGACAACAGAGCAAGACACCATCTCTTAAAAATTAATTAAGTAAAAAGTTAACTGTAAAACCACCACTGGCAGGTCCTTCAGGAAGTATTCTAGAAGAAGGCTGGTTTCATAGGCGATTACAGTTCCATGCATGCTATTGTCCCTGAAGACCTTCCAGTGGACAAGATGTGGAGGTGGAAGACAGTGATATTGATGATCCTGACCCTGTGTAGGTCTAGGCTAACATGTGTATCTGTGTCTTAGTTTTTAATAAAAAAGTTTAAAAAGTAAAATAAATAAAAACTTTAAAAAATAAATTAAAACTTATCAAGTAAGGACATAGAGAAAGGAAATAACTTTGTACAACTGTACATGTGTTTGTGTTTTAAGCTAAATGGTATTACAAGAGTCAAAAACTTGTAAAAAAATTAAAGAGCTAATAAAGAAGTTACAGTAAGCTAAGATTAATTTATTGTCAAAGAGAGAAAAATATTTGTTATAAATTTAGTGTAGCCTAAGTGTACAGTGTTCATAAAGTCTATAGTAGAGTGCAGTAATGTCCTCGGCCTTCTCATTCACTCGCCACTCAGTCACCCAGAGCAACTGCCTGTCCTGCAAGTTCCATTCCTGGCAAGTGCCCTGTACAGGTGGTATCATCGTTTATCTCTTATACCATATTTTTACTGTGCCTTTTCTGTGTTTAGATATGTTTAGATACACAAATACTTACCATTGTGTTACAATTGCCTACAGTGTTCAGCACAGTAGCATGCGATGCAGGCTTGTAGCATAGGAGCAGTAGGCTGTACCCTATAGCCTGGGTGTGTAGTAAGGTATACCATTTAGGTTCGTGCAAGTACAATCCATGATGTTCACACAACAACAAAATTGCCTCACAACTCATTTTTCAGAGCATATCCCTTTCCTTAAGCCCTGCATGGCAATATATGTCCACACATTTTTGAAGTTAGTGGCAATATACAGACGAACAAGAACTCATTTTAATATGTGTAACACAAGTTTGCCAAAACCTTACAAAGCTAAGGGTACGTATGGGAGTCGGATTAAGAGTATTTACACAAATCCATTCCCTCTTCTTTCTACCTGCCCACCTCAGGACTCCAAACTCCTTTCCAGAATTGCTATTTCCTCCAAATAGCTCTGTGAGTCACTAGGGAGTGTCAGGGGGTATGAAAAAATGCTCTCAAAAAGCACACTCCCTTCTCTCTTATCTGCCTCCCTCACTTCAAGAGTTTGAGGCATAAGCAGAGGTGACTGCTGTGGGCTACATGACAGCCTGCCCCCTGTGCCCACCGCCCCCTGACATACACACACAGCCGCACCCCCGGGCTTACACAGGCCCCTGGGAGCTGCTGTGAAGAATTCCCCAGAGCCCCGGCTGTGTGGCAGGCATGCCGTGCCCCACACAGAAGTGGGAGGATGCCCCCAGTGCCTGCTTTGAGCCCAGCCGGGGCAACATAGCTATTTACAACTCCCCATGTCTGTAGTTAAAGGCAGGTGAGGCCTGTAGGTCTCCTCCCCATCAACCTCAATGACAGGTAGTATAACCAAACTCTGGCTCGCACACAAACGCTCATTTGTAAGCAGGCACAGCAGTCACGAAGTCTGTTCTTAAACTCAACATATCCCCACAGCTCTGTTGATTTAGGCCTCTGGAAAGATACTTGCCTACAAGTTTCACCAGCAGCAGCTGGGACAGTATTCTGGTAGCAGGAGAGTGAACTGCCTCTCTGATCAGAATCAAGAGGCAAAACCTTCCATTTAGCACCTGGCAAGGGACCCAGTAGACCCCAGGTCTAGAACACCAGTCCAAAGGATAGTCCTGCTGCTTTTACCAGATTCTTAAATCCTGTTCGTGTGACAGTGGAGGTGCCTGTACAATATTCTATCCAATTGACATTTCATGAACAGCTGCCGTTTCAGCAAAGGAAAAATAATTTCTAACATGCCTTACCCTAATTACCATATTCTTCAGGACTAATCAGAGACGAAATTAGCTGAAGTGATTGTATTAAGTAGATTCTTTCATATCCTTTTTTTATGCTTTAAGAAAGGTTTAATTATGGAAATCTCAAATACATTCTAAAGTAGAGACTAGTATAATAGCCACCCATCACCCAGCCCCAACAATTATCAACTCCTAGCCAATCTTGCTCATCTCTACCTTGCCATTCTCCCTCTCCCTTCATACTCAACCCAAATGATGACTTATTTCATCCTGGATAGAGCTGGAGCCCATTCTATCAAGTGAAGTATCACAAGAATGGAAAAACAAGCACCACATGTACTCACCATCAAATTGGTATTAACTAATCAACACTTAAATGCACATATAGTAGTAACATTCATTGGGTGTCGGGCAGATGGGAGCAGGGAGAAGAAGATGGATATATATATATATATACATACCTAATGGGTGCAGTGCATACTGTCTGGGAGATGGACATGCTTGAAGCTCTGACTTGGGTGGGGCAAGGGCAATATATGTAACCTAAACATTTGTATCCCTGGAATATGCTGAAATAAAAATAAATTAAAATAAAAATTTAAAAAAAGCAAATCTAAAACATCACATCATTTCATCCACAGATCCATTAGTAGGAAGCTCTAAAAGGTAAAATAACCACCCTTTAAAACAATTATCACATCTTAAAAATTAAGAATATTTGTATAATAAAAAATGCTTTCCGATGCAAACTACTCACAGTGTACTTCAAATGCTAACTGATTGGCCCCGGGTAGATATGAAGACAAATGGAAATGAAGATTATACTGTCCAAATAAAGCGTGTAAGTAAATTACTCTTTTTTAACTGTACCCCAGAGCAAACATGACCTCTACTTCTCAGAATCCCTCCAGAAAACCACTCTTTCGGCACCTATTTATGTGAGCCCCACCACAACTCCCCACCAAATGACAACACATTTTCTTCCTTTATCCATCACAAATTTTTCAATTTAAACAAATTATTCCCTACGGCCTTGCTACCCACCTACCAGACACGCCAGGACATGTTTGGATTCCAATTTAGGCGCAGTGTGATCCCTCCCACACTCATGTACAGGTATTATTAATATATGATGAATCAACCAAAGCAAAGCAAAATCCCATAAAATCTGGATACAAATTATGTCTTTAATTGTGTCCTTATATAGATTGGATGAAGTCCTATCTATTCACTAAAACACCCAACATTTATGTCTTAAGGGTCAGGTTCAATATTAGGTAAAAATTTGCAACTATACAGTTAAGCCTTGTAGTCTTGAACCTTCTAATTGTGTATCACTCCCTCTACCCCGACTTGCCTCTGAAAGGGATCAGAAGACAACACTGAAGGATTAACAGAAAGATTATTTTAAGCCAAAGGCAACTGAGAATCAAAAGATGCAGGAAGATACCTGTCTTCCCTTTATCTGCCTAAAAGTCTTATCAGTGAAGATGGGGAGTTAACACCAAGATGAGTTTGCATAAACGGACCTTACTACAATAGCTTGTGTCTTCCATTGGTTTCCTCCATGTATTTCCTAGTCACTTCCCCACACAATTTATCATCCCTCAATGCCCAAACCCTCTTTCCTTTGTTAAAAGGGTATGTAAGCCCCCAAGTCTAACCTACTTCTATGAGTTTCACTTCTTTTCTGTAAACTCCCATGCATGTAAATGTTACCAAAATTATGTGCCTTTACTCCTATTAATCTTTTGTTAGTTTAATTTACAGGCCCCCATGAGCTGAACATAAAAGGGTAGAGGAATAGTTTTTCCTACCCAACAGCTCCCCAAGCCTCCATATTTTCTAATACTAGGCTATTTCCAGCCCTCACACGCCTCCAGCATTCCAAATTCTGCAAAGCCCTTTCCTCAGGTAGCTTTCCAGTGACAAAAATTCTGAAATAATTTATACTTAGATATGATTAACTGCTTAATATAGTATATAATTAACATCCAATAACAGCTTAATAGAGTATATTTCTAATATTTAAAATGCATAATCAAATTACTAAAACTTTGTTGGGAAAAGCACTGCATTTATCACTCATAATGCATATCAATCTAAAAAATGTAGAAAAGGGAAAAACTATTTTTTTAAAATTATGATATTGCCTCTCCCAGGGAAAAACAAAGCTATGTTTTAAACCAAATGAATAACTCTCTAATGGTGCAATTTCAGGTGGTTTGATTGGGTGGCGGGAGAGAGAACAAAGAAGGAGCTGCCCCAATACCTCAAATCACTCCTGAGGATGCTACTTCCTGGCCTGAGTCTGGAGTGTGAGCAACTACTGCTGTTTTCATAAACAAAATATCAGGCAGATATACAATTAACTCTCAATTAGCCTCAGTAACCGGGGCCAGGAAATGCTTGACTACTCAAATACACTGAGAAATCAGATTACTAAAATGCAGTCACTGGAAAATAGAGAACAGACTAAGGCAGGCGTCCTCAAACTACGGTCCGTGGGCCACATGCGGGTGTTTTTACCTGTTTGTTTTTTCAGTTCAAAATAAGATGTGTGCAGTGTGCATAGGAATTTGTTCATAGTTTTTTTTAAACTATAGTCCGGCCCTCCAATGGTCTGAGGGACAGTGAACTGGCCCCCTGTTTAAAAATTTGAGTACCCCTGGACTAAGGGGACACCCTCCTTTTACCATGTGAGGAATAACAGTACAAAATTCTTTTTTTTTTAAGTACAGTCAGATTTGTCTACTCCCTAACGGAAATGCTTACGTGTTTTAACTTTATCTCCTCATCCTTTCAGCACTCAATTCCGGATCAGCTGGGTTAATGATCAAATAGCTAGATAAGAAATCGGGAGGCCTAGACAGCCCAGCAACTTAACAATCAAGACATAATTTATCCATGCCCTCAGCCTCATGAAGGCTCAGTGTTGGGGCTCAGGATACACCACCCCAAAATATGACTGCAGGAGACCAGAATATATCATCTCAAAATAGACTTCTTTGGCATATTTTAAGCTGAGTATTCTGAGAAACTGCTAACACAGGAGTAGCTCTGAAAAGATGTCTTTTTGTAAAAGAAATTTACATCTGGAAAGGAAATCTACACTAGTCAGTATCTGTCTCAGGAAGAGATAATTTTTATTACCTGAAGACTTTCATCTGCACAGCAGACAGCCTATGCTCCCCACACATTTCCTCCCCTCGCCCTCCCCACGGCTGGTTTCTGCCTCCTCCCAGAGACGCTGCCCCCCCACCCCACCCCGTTCCTTCCTGTAGCTCAGGATGCTCTGTAAGCTTCAATCATCTTCCCCTTCTTGGAGTCTCATATTTTCTGGGACTCCCATGCATACATACATAATTAAATATGTTTTTTCTCCTGTTAATCTGTCTTCTGTCAATTTAATTTGTAGCTCAGCCAAGGAAACCTAGATGGCTGGAAGGAAGTCATTTTTCACTCCCCTGAACCAGATTCTTCCACCAAATGGAAAGTTCTATGGGCCCTTCCATAGTGTATAATGCGCCTCCTCTTTCCACTTTCTCACTAACTACCACCATTGACAACGATGAGAGTTCAAAGACTCTGGAATAAAAGCTGGGATCCTGGGGAGAGAGGACAGGAGGCAGGTTCCTGTCAAAGCCCTGTCTCTGATGTCCATCCTTGAGGTGAATTCCTCCCATCGTGAGATGTCAGCTTATTTTTCTTCTTAGGTCTGCGCATGGAAAAGGAGTCAGACTGGCAGATAACTTACTCAAGGAGTCTTGGCTATGTGAACAGGGACGTCTTGTGGCTTGTTGGAGGTAGCCAGCAAGTTGCAACCTCTCATCTTGCATTTCTTTGTCCCTGGTGTCTCAAATAATCCAGACTGGGAGGGGAAGGGGAGGGAGAACAAGGACAAAATAAAAAGGTCAGTCTCCAAATGAGACGTCAATATATTTTCATAAGCCATCTGCCGACACCCGTGTCTGAGGAACCATCATGCTGTCTGAGAAGGATAAGTGGGCTAGTTCTTGGACAGAATAAAGAGTAAAACAGCTCCAATGGACTTTACCCATTGACCTGTCTGAAGACATGCCATTAGACAACAGGATTTCCAAAGATGGGATTCTGTACAAGAAGCACTATTTCCAAGAAAGGCAAAACCGGCTTCAGATGGAAAAATGTGGCTTAAGTTTCTTGATTTGTTTTGTTTTCCCTACAAGGAGTCTATAAATCACTGACTCCTCTGTACCTTCCTCTGTACCATCCGGGGCAGTTTGCCCTAAAACGGGGGAGAGGGAAATCCCTCTGTCCTTGTCAGATTAAATAGCAGCCCAAGTCTGGGCACCACACACCCAAAAGGGGACAGGCGGTGTGTGGGGCTCTTTCCAGCCATGCCAGCACCAGCTTCTTGTCCTGAGCAGTGGCCTGCTCTGGGCTCCCTAGCAGAGCCAGGCACATGTTCGGTGCCCTCCTCATCTCTAGCTGCGAATGACAGCCCAGCACGCATTTCCTGTGACACAACCGTGAGCCACAAGTTCAGGCAGGGGGTCTGGAGATACCCCATGCATACAACTGGCTGACCATCAGGTGGTCACCCAACCTGTGCCCTGCAAACAAGCCAGCTGAGTGTCTGTGAAAGGAACCAAGGATGTCACTGGGAGGTTTACTATTGTACTTTTACATTGTATTCTGCTTCGGTCAGTATGTATCCAATGCAGTTGAATATCCTGATCCAGATAAACCTGGTTCCTTCCAGAGCTCCCTGGGGTAAGTAAAAAACACCTTCCACCTCTGCCGACAATCCTTTTACTAGTATGATCTCACACCTGCCCGATGCAATACAAAAGGATTTTTTAAAGAAGCAGATGGCTTCTTCACAAAAAGCTAAAAGTCTGAAGCAGTGCTGACTGCACTGTATGTGCCACTTGCTCAGTGGTAATACAGTTGGTACAAGTAATCATTTAAACTTATATCAGCTCTTTTATCTGTTTTTACTTCTGGTCAAGTGAAGTAGTTTCTCTGGAAATGTAAGCTTAGTGATGAACTGAGTCATTTGAGATCTCAGAGAGACAGCAGATGGTACTTTAAATTGAGCCCAGAAAGCATGAATGTCCTACATCAGGATCCTCAAATTCTTTGGAGCCACTGTGAGAAAAGCATTTCATATTACACCCGAGTCCACACTCTCACATGGGTGTGTGACTGAAGCAACTTTCACAAAGCAACACTCACCGTTGCCACTTTCTAGTCAATTTTTACCATTAAAGAAAATGCTGCTGCAAGTTGAAAAACACTAAATTGAGTTGATGGCCCACTAATGGGTTGAGACTCACAGTTTTTTTAAAATGCTGCTTTAAATTATGTTTAGAAAAAAACTGCTAAAAATCTCCTTTCTATTCCTCTCCTATCTAATGCCTCTCACTAAAAGCATAGGCATCACATATTATTAGAAATGCATTGTTACGTTCTAGAGGTGACAGAAGTGATGAGGGGTGGGGAGGATAAAAAATAAATGGCATGACCAGAAAGTACGAGATGAAAACTGTTAGAGAGATTGAGGAAATGGCTCAAAAACACCCCCCAAAGTTGCCCCATACCCCTCATTCCACCAATAAGTCCTAAGAGTCCTCGCTCAGTTCCTCCCAGGGACAGGCTCTGTGGCAGGATCCTGGTGGGGTCGGCTGCACAGAAAATTAACTGGACTTTTTGCTGCCTGCATATCCACCGCCTCAGACAGACAGTGGACACACAGCTGGGGGCTGAGGGATTAGCCAGGGCCGGGGCTGCCTCTCTGTTCTTGCTTCCAGGAGAGGGATGTCCTGGTGCCCACAGGCTCCTACAACAGAGGCCCAGCCCGAAGCACCAAGAAATTTCTCCGGCCAAGTCCTGTTTACTCAGCTTTAAAACAGTTCTGATAAAAAGCAGAATAAGAGAAGGAAAATTGCTTATATTCAAGGGTTTGAATTTTAGTATTGGTAAATTGTAATGTATCTTACATCCTGGCAGGGAAAAGGAGTGTATAAAGCACATTCCCCAGCTCTACTGTTCTCTCTCCATTTCCTCTCATGAAAAGAAAGAAGGAAGAAAGAGAGAGGGGGAGGGAAGGAGAGAGAGAGAGACCGGAGGGAGGGAGAGGGAGAGAGGGGGAAGAGAGGAAAGAGGGGGAAGAGGAAGAAGAAGAAGGGAGGGAGGAAAGGAAAGTACTAAAGCTAGGTTCTAATCAGATCTCAACTCTGTTAAACCCAGAAAATTTTTCCTTATATCTTTACAACAGATCTTTTAAGGCCATGGGGGGCTAAAAATATTTGGCATCTTAGCTGGTCCTTTTTTGAAATGTAAAAAATAGAGTGAAGCTAATGTAATTTATACTAAAATGTAAAATACATTTTTAGTGCCTTTCTAGAAGTGATAAGAAATAATCAGTGAAAGGTGTGAAGACCAAACCATTTACCCTTTTTGTCTAAAATAGGCCCTGCGGATTTCCTACTCTTAAATCATTTTCATCAGTCATCTACCCCATTGGCTCAGTTTCTGTCTCTTTTTCAATTAATCCAAATATCCAAAAGTGACCACAGCCAACATTAGAATTAATCATTTCCTTTCCAAAATGACTGTGCTGTGTTTGGAGTGAGGAAGGCAGGCCAGTGGGCAGGGCAGGAATACAGTAATTTAGCAGAGATAGCAGGCAAAGACTACAAGTATTTGCTACAGAATTAAACACAAAGCAAACTCAGCCTCTCTCCATTTAACTCCAAAGGCCTTTAAATCTTCTCTTAATGGCATCTCAACGCTCATGAAGACATCGCTTCAAACGACTGCCTGTTCTGTTCCTGTTGCCAGCGTACGTGTTCGCAGACTCTATTTCACCTCCGGACAGGCAATGTTTTCAAGCCAATGTTTTCAAGCCAATCTTGAGGGAAGCGTTTAACTTGAGAAGTGTCTAAGATAAGTGTTTATACTCACACCCCATTTTGATCTCTCAGATATAACTTAATGTTTTATGGGTTATCAGCAGGGCACCCTTTATTGAATCTTTTTCTCCCAGTAGGAACCCAAGTTTACATAAGCTTACACTCACAATTTCCTGATATCAGCAAGTCATGACACATACATTCAAGTATATATATATTTTTAGAAGCCCATTAAAAACTTCAGCCAAGAGTCAAAACGAAGCCATATACCCCTTCTCCAAAGAGAGAACATTCTCAGTCATGGAAATTAGGTCGATGATAAGGAAAATGTACAAGTTATATCCACATTTCCAAGAAAAAGACCACTATCAATATGGCATTTGTCACCTCCCAGAGCATCTCCCTAGGCCAGGTTTTCTCTGAGAATAGCCATGGCATGAATATGCTACTAGCAATCAGAAGTAGTGGGTTCCAAAACACCAGCTTTGCCCTTGATTGGCTAAGTGTCTTTGAACACAGCAATAAACCTTTCTTGACCTGTTTCTTTAAACACACAGGAGCACACACAAAAATCTCATCTTAAAAATGCCAGTACATGATTAGATGAAACCATTTTCCATTTATAACATCCTATGCTAAAAACAGGAATCATTTTAACCCTTAACAAGTACATATGGGTTAGAAATCCCCAAATTGTCAGAGTTCCTCTAACACTTAGCAAATGCCTCTTGAATTTGGAACAAAGGTTAATTTTACACACCAAGGCTCCCAACTTTCAAGACAGGGTCATTCCTTCCTTCTTTTGTTCAGACAGTCAGTCAATAAAATTTATTGAACATCTGCTATACACCAAGGAACTATTTCAGGCCTAAATGAATCTCAGAGAGAGGGCAACAGATTTAAAAGTTAGCAGTTCTATAAAGAAGTGGGAGATAGTAGGTAGAGTGGAGAAGAAAGAGAAAAGGAACACATCAGCATACTCCTTCTAGTACAGGGGCCCCAATTATTTCTACCATAAATATCTATGATGTTGTAGGACACTAAGTGCTGAAAGGCACTAGAAGGTTTATTTTTTTAATAGACTTTATTTTTTGAGCAAGTGTAGGTTCACAGCAAAATTGAGTGGAAAATAGAGATTGCTCATATACTCCCTGCCCCCCACACAGGCACAGGCTGCCCCAATATCAGAGTGGCACATTTGTTATGTTATGATGGATGAGCCTACGTGGACACATCATTGTGTTCACTTTTTCAAAAGAGAGAAATTCATATATAACAAATGATATATATGTGATAATATCACATATTATATTATCACATATTATAATATCACATATTATATTATCACATAATATCACATATATGTGATATTATCACATGATAACACAAAATTGCCATTTAATCTTTAGGATGTTTAATCTGTTGCTTCCATTCTAAATTAATCCTAATCTTTAATCCTTAAGGAATCAGAGAGGAAAGCATTATGACCTAAACTGCTTTTGAAAGCCTGGGGTCTCTGGGTAAACCACAGAGGTTCATATCAGGTGAGGAAAAAGTCCTTCCACTTCTGGAGCAAATGGTAACAGTAAGGACCACTCTCAGCAACGAGGGCTATTTTGAGTTATTCTTCCAACTCTTCCCCTCCTAATCCACTACCCCCAAGACATACACACATACACACATACACACACACACACACACACAATATCATTCCAACTCAGAGAACCTCCATAAGATCTTCCTCTGACCAGGAGGTTGAGGGACCATTTTCTAAGGAGCCTTTCAAACCAGGCGTCCTCAAACTATGGTCCACGGGCCACATGCAGGTGTTTTTTGCCTGTTTGTTTTTTTTTTACTTCAAAATAAGATATGTGCAGTGTGCATAGGAATTTGTTCATAGTTTTTTTTAAACTATAGTCTGGCCCTCCAACAGTCTGAGAGACAGTTTTAAAAAGTTTGAGGACCCCTGTTTTAGACCCTTGATAATCCAATTTAGCCATGAACCCAACATGGGAACCAACAGCATAGGTACTCTCAGAGCTAAGAGACAACACACCTCCCACTGCACTGCCCATCCCTAAGATGTTACCTCTCTATACTAGTGACCCCACACATGCACACACACCTAGGTCCTCCTAGTCTGTAAGTAAAGATCTTGGACCACCTGCTCTTCAAGTCATTGATCACTTCCCAATTTAGCTAGATGGCAGTAATTGGAGGCACTGTGGCTAAATCCAGGCCATAGACATGTTATATCTGCCCCACATCATGTTTAAACATCCATGAAGATATCTAGATATCTACTCTTAAAGCCCTGGGTCCAAGATCATGGCAGTGATCAACTGAAGATGAACAGACCCTCCAGCTCCCCCCAACGCCCAGTCTGGGGGCAAGTACCATTAACTATCCCCCTGGGGCTGCTGTTTTTCCAGAACCAGCCCTCTTTACACTCCACCTGGTCCCCAGCACCGTTTCAAGTCACCACCTCAGATCTCCATGTTGGGAGGATTTCACATTTAGCTAGGAAAACTATATGTGGTCTAGGCAGGGCAAGACTGACTTTTTCAGCAAGTGTTACCAGAAAGACCACAAGGAACCCAAAGTTTCCATATCTTTTATGATTTGAATCATCTTCACAGACAAAACCTATTCTTTACCAAGACTGTGGATTTATTGAGCTAGAAATGACATCTCTCCTTCTGTATCCACAGACAATAGGGAAGGATAAGAACAGCAAAGGAAGGAAAGGGGGACGAGAAGAAGAAACGAAATTTATGGAAGACAAGTAGTAATCTCATTAGTGATTTCAAAAATTAAAATTTATTATACTTGCCAAAATGATATGAAAATACATAGTAAAGCCCACTAAAAATATGTGTTCTGCACTTGAGTTTTAACACACTACAAACCAACCCAGGAACAGATATAAGCAAACTTAACTTTCCTTTCCTTGTCCCCCAAGTCAATTATAAATGAGTGTTTACATTTACTAGGCACAGAATCAGAATATCTTTCTTCTCCTTCCTCATGGGCCTATGGAAGATATCACTAATAGACTGGGGCACCATTCTACACCCATCCTGGTAAGCCTTTAAGTTCCACTAACTATAGGATGTGCTGGACAATCCAACACCTGGAGCTGGCTGGCAAGGTGAAGCTGCTTCCCACCTGGCCCCAGGAGCCTCTTAACACCTTCTGGACGCTAAGGAACAGCTAACATGCATG
The DNA here is from genome assembly GCF_040939455.1 of Microcebus murinus. Taxonomy (NCBI): domain Eukaryota; kingdom Metazoa; phylum Chordata; class Mammalia; order Primates; family Cheirogaleidae; genus Microcebus; species Microcebus murinus. The sequence continues at coordinate 40,541,906 of NC_134113.1, read as the reverse complement.
GTAGCAGGGATATGGTGGGAGGAAACATTGGGGGGAAACTAGCAAGAAATGTAACTTTCTTTAAAGGAAAGTTAAATGCTTCCCAAACACAGAAAGGGCAAATCTTACCTGCTGTCACTGATTCTTGGAGGTAAGTGGGTTTGTGTTTAATTATGCTAAGAGAATTAGTTGTCTCAAATGTCTGGTTGATGATTGGAAGTAAGCTCTAGGGTAAAGGGGTAGATTGTGGGACTAAGAGACAGAAGGGCAAAAGAGGTACAATAGCTATGTCTGTGCAATCCACACAGTTTTCTACCACCTTACTTCCCCACGCCCACTCGCCCGAGTGGGGAGCATTTATATTTATTTAATACAACCTATCTATAGCTGCAATGGTTTACCTCAAAATATGTATCTTGGCAGGCAACATGAAGAGAGACTTGGAGAAGGAAGTCATTGTTAAATCACATAACAGAAATAACCATTTCTTCCTCCTAAGCTTGCCATTAATGTGGATATGAACTAGACAACCCAGTGCTCAGTTCGGTGTGAGGCTACTGATTCAAATTCAACCACTATTTATTGAGTCTTATTATCTGCCTTGCCTTGTGGCAGAGGCTTTGATATAAATTGTCTTATTTAACTCTCAAAACAACCCTATGTGCTAAGTCTTCTTAGAGCCATAATTCAGATGGTGATTCCAAGGTTGCCCAGTTAGTATAATATGCACCACAATTCTCAGCATGCAGCATGGAATTCTGAAATCAGCTTTGGGTAGTGGTGGCCAGCTGATGACTGAAGGGTCCTATCATCCCATAGACAGAGTTTGGCTCACACAATTGTTTTTTTAATGTGGTACTACATTTAAAATCTGACGTATTTCCTATAAAATATCAGGTTCACTATTTCTTTTGAAAACTGACATGAGGTCCACATGGAAACAATTAACTGGAGCTAAAGAGAAAGCAGCTGACTTGATTAGATGGTAAACGGTCGTAGGCTCCCTGGGCTACCTCAATTTCCAACACACACACACACACACACACACACACACACACACACACTCCCTCCCTCCCTCCCACCATGCCCTGGGAAGGCACACTCAGTAAACAAAATGGCCTCACTCACTATGCAAACAGCTTAGCCCCTGGCCATAGAACATACCTTTGTTCTTTGCTTATCCAGAACTTTAATTTAGTTCATCCTTCACTAATTGCCTCCCCAGAGTCAACTGTTAACACTCATTCTCACTCCTTTTCAAAGTCCTCTTTTCTTTAACAAGCATGTCACTTCTAGTTAAATTTCCACCATGGTCCTTTCCATACTGTTGACACACTGAGTGGACACCTCACCCAGCTTCTAGCCCAGAGTCATTGTTCAAAAGAAGAGCAGGATTTTCTGAGAGCTGGCTAATGTCCAGGCAGCTATCAAATTCCTGCGACACTATAACCAAGCATATTGACTGATAAGAGGTGTTTAACACTTTTGTAGCACCATCAATTCCTATTTTCCCACAATCACATTCATTGCTATTTACCTACTTTATCAGTCATTTTGCACCTTTCAGACCCAGAAAAAAAAAATGGCAAGTAAAAGGAAAACCCAAAGAATACTTTTTTCCCCAAAATTAGCAGATACACTATGTTAAAACAAGGCAGTGTTCAATAAAAATCTCTGCATTTCTTCCTACCCATTCTCTACCCAGCAGCGTGACATAAAAAATTACACACAAATGTAGAATCCAAAGTGTAATTCTCGCATAAGCTTTAAAAGCACTGCTTGATATTCAAAGATACAAAAAAAGAAAAAGTGCTATATTAAATGACAAGCAAAAACTTGATCACTGAGTGTTAATCATTATTCCAAAAAATACAGGAAGAAAGACTACAGCTGAAAGATCAAAAGTTGGCAGCATTGTTTATTGCTAAATTCTCTGTGAAGTAGCCTTAAAAAGGAGCCATTGGGTAAATTCATTAACTAGCTGGACTCAGTCTCAATCTGCCTTGCAAGGAATTTCGTTCATTGGCAAATAATGCTGGCAACATCCTAGCATGTGTTTACTCATATACATTAGTTCATTTAAAAAATTAGCAGTCCTAAAAGACTTAGTCCTGGGAGTCATACTGACGTATGGGATATAGCCTTCCCATATTTTCCATGTGAACACACTCTTTTCCGTTGCATCTGGCTGAAGGCACTATTTCAACGTTTGTGACTCATGTTGCAGAGGCAAAACGGTTGCTGAAACAAGTTCCGATGATTGAAACATAAGCCATCAAGCCCCTGGGCCTCCCAGAAGCTCCAAGTTGTCTTACTGTGCCTCTGCCGTCAGATATCACAAAACTCTGTTCACTAATTCTCTTCTGCCCAACCCAACTATCATTGCTTTAAACTTATTTAAGGATGCTGAGTAAAATTAGCTTTGTACATAGCAGTTTAGAAAGCAATAGAAGAATTAAGTGGATGAACAAGTGAATGCATGAATTTATCAGTAACTCAGAAAATGCAAAGAAAACTGGAACTTGTTAGAAGTTTTTAAAATAATTCTTTCATAGAAACACTAATGAATGCTCACTTCATCTGGCCTCATAAGGAAGGATTCAAGGTCAGATGAGGAAGATCTGATTATTAGACAACCCTTTTTCCACATTAATGGAAACAAATCAAACTCTCAAGTAATATGAAAGCTGTTTTTCTACTTTGGGGAATATATAAAAACCTGATTAGCATTGAATTCTTCTATGAAAGGATGCTTTGTCTAACACTGCCTGAGCACATGGTGACTGGATAGAGGGTGGGGATGAGGAAAGAGATGACAAATCCATAGGTAATGATCAAAGAAATTGAATGTAGAATTAGGAATTTGCTATATGTACCCTGCAATGCAGACAGTCTGTGTAAATAGTAAAGATCAATTATTGAAAGCAGCTAACTCCAGATTCAACAAATGGTATCAGATTCTGGTGTGGCAAAAAGTTTGCTAAAAGCTATACTTCTGGCCATAGTAATAGGGAAGGAAGCCGGCATTACTAAAGACAAAATTCACTGAAATATTTTGGTTTCAGTTGGAACAAAAACAACATTCTCTTTTAAGGAACTGATATTGTAGAGACTTGATGATATTCTAGGAAATGAAATGAGATAATGTTTTCAAAATAGCCCCATGATAATGTCAATGAGTAATTTCAGTTCTTATCACTGTATTATGTGATTCATGAGCAGTACTGATACTGAGGCAAGAAAAGGTGTCAGAATGTTTTTTAAAAAAATCAATGCTTCCCTCTCTCTAGCGGAAACAGAGGACGAACAGCCACTGCTAATGGATAAAAACCTAATACTTCTCAATCATGGCGGGGGGAAATGTCTGAAAATGAGTTTCATTGCTTCTCAGCAAATGCTGACCCAAAGATCTTGGTCCCGTGTCCATCAACATATAGATCTCCAGTTTCCCAATCAGAGGCAAAAATGGATCCTAAGTCATTCCAGCTGGAAGAGACTTAAAGGTCACCTGGCCCCTGCCTAAACTGACAGGTAGATACCCAGTATCTTCCCTCAGTTACACAGCACATGAATTGTGAGTCAGATCTGTAGAACTAGGTCTTCTCCTTTCTCCTCTTCTGTCTCCTATTTCTCTTCTTCTTTAAAAAAAAAAAAAAAAAAATATATATATATATATATATATATATATATATATATATACACCAAGGTAGAAATATTGCTGAAGCCAAGTTGAAAATCTACAAAAGTACCAAAAGCTGCCCACCCTGGTTCCATTTTCTCACCTCCCATTCACTTGTCACATGTTGTAACTATCTCAGGGACACTTTCTACCCCTGCCTACTTCAGAGTTTTCACATCCTCTTTGTTGGTTCCTCCTGCTACCAAGTCAGAGCCAGGGGCTCTCTTGACTCTGCTCCTAGAGCAACATGCACCTATGTGTGTCACGGTAGTTAATTCCTTGCTGCTTTTTAACCATCTGATAACCTTTCTACCTCTTACCACACCCACAACACTGTGATTTCTTGGAAGCTATGGTTTTGTCTTATTCATCTTTGTGGATGCCATTACACCCAGCCCTTAATGAAGATCAGGAACTATTTACTGAATAAACAAACAAATGTTACCAAATTTTTGTTACTCTGAAAGTTGGGGGAAAAAAAACAGACAGCCAAAGTAACATGATGACACAGGATAATATATTTAGGCTATATAAATATTTGTCAAATGGAGAAAGATTGCAATTTGGTGCCATATAATTTCTGTAATTGACGAAAAGGACCATGAAAGAGCCTGCTAACTCTCTGACAGATACACAGCAAAAGTCTGCACGTTAGTCTCTGCCTTTCCCTCACTAGTCTTGCCCCAAATGCCTTTCCCCTCCCCCCATTTGTTCCCTGCCCACCCATGGCCAAGCTGGCTCCAGCATTAGCACCCACAGGACTTCCTTTCACTCCTTTGGTGACCCCAGAGCCCGCTATCACACCCTCCTCTGGGGTCTCTCAGCATTTTATCTCTACTTCTCGTCTTGTTTCTCTCTTTATTGATTGTGTTTTACTGAAGTAGATATTTTATCTCTTCTACCTTACTAAGCAACTTGAGGAAAAGGTTTCTATCTTCATACTCTGAAGATGCCTAATATAGCACCTTACCCAAGGCAGGTTCTTGGTAAACAGTTATTTGAATGGCTAAAACAGGAAGTTTGGATTCCTTCGTTAAAGACAGCAAGCCACAAACACATCTTCATCTGCCAAATGAAGGGAAGGTCCTTTCCAGCTGGGACATCTCATGACCTGGGTATGAGCACTGCATTTAGCCAGAGGAGGATTTTTAGTGACCTTGGAAAGCAAAGCACGATTTCTGAGGAGTGACAGAAACTGAAGCCTGGCAGTGGGTCAGAGAGTACATGCCAGCTAAGAGAGTAGAATAAAATGAATATAGAGTATTTTTTAGAAGCATGGCTTTGAAAAAAAAATGAGAGATGGAATCAAAATGACAATGAGATACAGAGCTGAAAGATTGGGAAGCTAATATGTGATTTGGTTGGTTTACTTGCATAAGTGAGAGAGCCTTAATATGTTTATATGCTGAGAGCAAAAAGTCAGAGAGAGAAAGATACAGGAGAGAAACATAAAGGATAAAAAATGGAAGATATTCCCGAAGGAGGCAAGTGGGGAGGGGCCCAGGGACTGATGGAAGAAAGAGCCTTAGACAGGAGGGAGAAGGGACAACTTTCCTGGGAGACCAGCAGAGGAGGGGATGATAGACTCAGATGTTGATAGGGTTACAGACAGGAAGACAGGTAGTCAAGGGACACATCCCATAAATCCTGATCAGCTGTCAGGAATGACAGAGTTGGTCATAGTAATGTGGTAATGGTTTCAGAAACCAATCATGGGACCCAGTTTCTTCATACACACATACACACATACACACACACACACACACACACACACACACACACACACATTGACCCATTATCTTCCCACTTAACTTCCTCTACTTTCTGTGTTGTCTCTTTGTGAATGATATCACCAGCTACCTAGTTGCTCAAGCCAGAAATGTGGCAGTTGTCCTTGGTGTCTTCCTCTCCTTCCCTACTGTCTTTGCTCCCATTTCTGATAAATCATCAAGTGATATTAATTTTAATATTCCTCTCTATTCATGTTCTCCTTCCCAAAGCTCCTCCCCTTTTACAGAGATGCAGCAATAGTCATAATGGGTCATTATCCCTCCTGTCTAGGACCCTCCGATCCACTTCCCACACTGCTCCCTGGGTGATCATGTTATTAGGATGCATAAAATCCTTCAACAGCTCTACATTCCTACACACACATACTCTCTGTCACACTCACACATGCCCTGAGCAAGGAAAAAGAGAAAACGGGGGGAAACGTTTACTTTAAAAAAGACTTAGCTGGGCATGGTGGTCCTCGTCTGTAAACTCAGCAATTTGGGAGGCCAAGGCAGGAGAGCCAGGAGTTTGAGACCAGCCTGGGCAACACAGCAAGATCCTGTCTCTACAAAAATGAAAAAAAAAAACAATTAGCCAGGCGTGGTGGCACATACCTATGGTCCCAGCTATTCCAGAAGCTGAGGCAGGAGGATCGGGATTGCTTGAGCCCAAAAGTTGGAGGCTGCCATGAGTTATGACCATGCCGTGGCATTTCAGCCTCAATAACACAATGAGACCCTATCTCAAAATAAAATAAAAAAGACTTAACAGACATGTCAACCAATCATAATATATGTACTTCATTTGGATTCCTGATTCAAGCAAACTTAAAAAAAGAAATCCAAAAGGCTATCAGGGAAATATGGAAACTGTATGTCTAATGATATTAGGAAATTATTATTTAACTATGTTGCTTAGATAATGCTACTGTGGCTAATGTTTTAAGTGTCCTTATCTTTTAGCCTACATATTATTTTTGCAGATGAAATAAGTGACAAGGATTTGCTTTAAAATAATCTAGGGGTGGAATAGGGGCCCTAAATGAAAAAAGATGGGTCATGAGCTGAATGATAGATCTTTGGAAGCTCATGATACTCTTCTCTCTACTTTTATACATGTTTCAATTCTTCCATAATAAAAACTTTATAAACCAAAGAGATATATATATTTAAAAGCCAGAAGAAAAAAATAAGGCAATTGTGGGAAATGAAAGAAGGACATAACTGGAGACAGAGAGAAAGATTACTGTGCAGCATTGTAAGCCTGGCTGAAGTGAAAGACAATAAAGCTGTCATGGCAAAGTTGAGTGACTTTTTCTCTAGCAGCATTCAGAAGCTTTGATGTGAAAGTGAAAGTTGCCTTGGTACAAGGTAAGGATCTGGCAGCAGCAGAAGGTGCAAAGGAGATATGGTAGCAAGTAGAGAAAAACTGAAGCATGAAGCATCATCCCATCCAGACTGGATGGGAAGGGAAGGGAAAACATGGCAGTGACTGATAGACTAAAAGACAAAAGGAACTTGTGGTCTCAAAGAAAATGCATGGCTGGAAAGTGGAAGTGAAAAAGCTGGAAGGATGGGAGGCTGTGGTTAGCAACTAGTCTTTAGACTTTAAGATTTCAGTTCTGAGTGATGACAAGGTCAAGTGTAATTGTAAATGCCTATGAATTGCTTATGTAAAAGGATGGCTGGAGTGGAATGGAGGTGGAAGTCAAAATGAATTTAAAAATTATGAAATTGTGAGTCTTAGGTGCTAGATGGCTCCTAACGGAACCCTAAAATATAATGATGATGCTAGGTTATAAGTTCCATAAAGACAAGGAATCTCTCTCTCTTTCTCTCAATCTATTAATTAATATACTCCAGCATCTAGTACAGTACTTGGCACAAAGATGCTGCTTTTTAAATGGTTGTTGAATGCATGGCATGAATAGGACTATGTCAATAATTCCTTAACTTCAAGCCTTTAGTCTTCCACTCACCACTAGTGAGTTGATTAGCTGATTAGTTGATTAGAAGGGATGAAGAGAACAAATGAATATGCAGTAAAGCAGGATTCAGACAGCAAACGAAATATTAAATGAATAAAGAGTAGAATCTATGAGAAAAGCTCGAAGGAGTTCACTTTAATAGTTGTTTGCACCTGAACTAATGTACTAGCTGTGACTGCCTTAATAATTGTCTTTGAGTGTATGAGAGTTATTTTAAGGGAGGCGAAAACAAGAGAAGATTGTTTGCCGAGTGCCCTGCCCAGATGCTGTTTTGCTGGGAAGACTGGGACAGGCGGGTGTCAATGGGAGTTGTTCTGGATCACACCAGCCAGAGGTCATCTCAGGTTCAGAAGCCAGTGGGCAGGGCAAGAAATCCTGGCCTCTAGGAACCCCTTTAACTGTGTAGTTGAATAAACTCCTAACCATGCCACCATGCCTGCCCAGGAGTCGGGAACAAATTTGAATTTTTTAGAATGCAATAGGCTCTTACAACTGAAAACAGGAACCACCACCGTTCATTCATCACTGATTCATTTATTCAGCAAATACTGAGTAGATGGGCTCTCCACCTATCCAGACGAATTCTTCATCAACCCAGAAAATAATGAGGGGAAGAGGTTTAAATTAAAGCAGTCATTTAGAAAGAGCATAAAGAAGAACCCTAAAATCAAAAAAGAATTAGACGCTAAGTCAGGTTACAAATAAAATTCTTATTAATGGTAATCCCAAATATTGAGTGAGTTTATGCTTTATATAAATTCCCACAGCAGCCTCACAGCAGACCTGGGATTCAGGTATTATTATGATTCCTATTTACAGGTGAGGAAATAGGATAAGAGATTAAATGATTTGTCCCAGATTATACACCAAGCCAAGTGTGGCTGCCACTAAACCACATGCTCCTCTTTGCTAAACTGCTTTATTGAACCCTGTGAAGGGCAGAGTAGGATGTACACACACCAGAAGACATGAGATACCTGTGGTGGAACATCTGAGCTTTTGAGGAGCTTGAAATGTAAGATAGAGAAAGTATACTCTCTCCCTCTCTCTGGTCTCTGCTTTTACATTCATGAAATTCCTATTTTCAACAGAGAAAGGAGTGTGGGACATGTTATGGGCAGAGAAAATCCTCCTAGGAATCACGTAGGTCGCTGCCTATCAAAGAACAAGAACCAAAAGGGAGAAACTCCAAAGTCCTAGAGTCCCTCTTTGCTTGTGAATAAGAGACTAGTATGTAAATAAGAGCTTTGCATAGGCCAGACATTCTTTCTAGTCCAGTTTATCTGCAGTATGAGTCACTTCCTTTTTAAAGCAAGAATTAAAAGAGATACAGGCACATAATCATTACCCAGCACAAATCTCCTTAACAGACCTTTTCTTCTCATTCAAATAGCAAGCTCCTCCTCTGACAAAACAGCAACATCATTTTGCATATACTGTACACACTGACCAGTTAATACCCTCATTCACCAGACAGAAATGAACAAGTGCAATTGGCAGGCAGATGAGATTGTAGAAAGGAAGCCACAGGTTCCTCTAGGGTTAGCCTGACACCCACAAAAGAGTCAGAATAACAAGAAGCCTTTGAGTGACTCAAGTAAGGTCTATCTCCTCCAAAAGGAAATTAACTCCATGTTATTCCAGGCAGCAAAGTTACTCATAAACCTTTGGAGGAAGTCTCAGAGCAGTCTACGGGAAGAAAACGGAAAAGGAAACAAACCACAGGCTCATCTAGAGATGAAGACTCTGCACCTTTCAACCAAAGGACAAATGGAGTATTCTGAGATGGCATAAGAAGTGAACAGCAAAGGGACTGGCCTCTTCCCCACCCCAATGCCTACTGTAGGTTTCATCCAGCCCCTGCAACAGATTTATCAAGATTTATTTTTTTATACTGCTTTATTTTTCAAGAGTTAGACTGGATTTGAAGAGTGAAGCAGGAAGGAAGAAGGTCTAATTTAGTCTTCTTAGATATCCTGCATATGATGGTATATCCAAAGCCTCAGACTCACCCAACCTCTCCAGTGTCTGCATTCATTAATGCTCAAAGCTAACTGGAGCCACCAGCACCAAAGTTCAAAGGCATTGGGATGCCCGACATAACACAACAAACTTTTATTGAGCACATTCTCTATGTGCTAAGCACTTTGCAAAGTACCAAGGTTACAATAATAAGCAAAATAGATCATTTCTCTACTCATGAAGTTGTCCAATGGGTCCAATGGGAAGGACTGACAAGTTGTGTGACTCCAAAGCAGATGCCAGGTTTTAGAACTGTGGAGTAGGAGGTAGAGCTGGTTATTATGGGTGCTCAAGGAAAAGGAAAAGGGGGGAGTCTTCTCCAGATATAATGTCCAACTTAAAACCCACAGGATGAGTGGAAGAAGTAAAGAAAGGACTTCAGGAAGGGGATATTCAAGAGAAAGAGGTAGCTTTGACTCTAGGTATGCAAAGGAATTGGAACACCTTAGATCCATCTCATAAAAGAAAGGAAAACCATGTCACTTAAGAATAGGCATTTTTCTCTTTCTATTATCTTATTAAGTAATCTTCCTCATTTCTTATAACACCCTAGCCAGGAAAACTGCAGTCTTTTGCTCTCTAAACAGGAATTTTCCCTCACTTTATCTGGGATAATTTATAAACCTGAAGTAGACAGCTCTTAGGTGATAAGATTTCAGAGTATTAGGAAGACCCTTCATTTCCAAAATTCTTTCTGACTTACTCATAAATGTTTTTGAACGCACTGTTAAGACTAGATATGTAACTATCTCACACACACACACACACACACACACAATAATTTAAAAGCACATACATTGGCACAAACAAAACAAAGTTAAAAGAAAGTCCTAGGACACCAGAGGTGGAATTATGAAAATAATGACAGCTAACATTTATTAAATGCTTTCCTGTACCAGCCACTTATTTCTAAGTTTTTTATGCATGTTATGTCAATTACTATAATTTACACGGTGCAGTTGACCCTCAAACAGCACAGGTTTGAACCATGCAGGTCCACTTATATGTGAATTTTTTTCAATAAATATGGCCAGTCCTCTGTATCTACAACCAAACAGACTTGAGAAATGCAGAACTCATGAGTACGGACAGCCAAATTTCATATCTGGAAGCTCCCCAGGGCCTACTGCAGGATGGAGTATGCACGAATTTTGGTATTCGAAGATGGTCCTGGAACCAATCCCCCTGAAATTTCAAGGGACAACTGTAGTAGGGTCTACTGATATCTCTGTTTTACAGATGGGTTAAGAGAGGCACAGAGAGTCTAAGCTACTTGTCCAAGGTCACACAGCAAGCAAAGTGTTGAGTCAGAAATTGAACTCAGAGTCCATGAGCTTATCTAACAAAGTTGGCCAATCAGGGCCAAGACACTGGCCAATCTAGGTGGGCTGGAACTGAACTAAAAATCTTTCTACCAGGTATACCAAGCAATATGAACTGTCCCTGTCCTACTTGTTAAATCCTGAAGGCTGAAAACTCCTGAAATGTCTAGACTCCTACTGAAATTCCTTCAGCTATATTGTTTCCTTTAAGGAGGGGGGGGACATTCATTCATAGAAAAGAACAATTTTTGGTCATTAGAACTATTGCTTCAGGATGGCCATGATCATGTTATGTTGTATGCATCAAGCTCCTGACACAGAGCTTGCTAAGGTTGTTTTTCTGCAGAAGACTCAAAACAATCTTAAGTCATTCCTAAATCTTTATTTGTAGGAGAGTTAACCTGGCTGGTTGTATTGTGGGAAAGTCATCTTTAGATGAAGTATATAGTACTGGAAATAATGATTTTAAGGAAAAGTTTAAAATATTTTTCCCCCTTTGGTAATAAAAGGCCATATGCTGCTGCTATGAGAACAAAATGCTAGCATACCTAAAGTAATAAGAATTATAATTTATCTTTATCTTTTTTTAAAACTTAGTATCATTTGATTAATTAGCAAAAAAGAATCTGGGGGAAAGTTTTCAAGAATGCTTAGTTTATTTCTGGTTGCAAGTAACAAAAACCCCTACCCCAAAGTTGCTGAGCAAAAGAAAAATGTGACTCTGTGGCTGATCGTAGCATCCAGCCTTGTAGATTGACTTTGAGCCCTTACTGCTCTTTATTCTTTTCTATATCTTTAGCTAGAAATATGAATACAAGTTCCTGCTATAATTCTTTTCAAGTAACAATCACTGACAGAAAAAAAAAACTTGATCGACTTCAGCTTTCTTGTTCTAAGAGTCAATAGCTCTCAGAATATCATTTCCATTTTTCCCAAATGGATTGAAGCTGATGAGAAGTGCTTAGTAAAGGCCTGTGTAAACACTGCTTGTTTAAAATGATCGAGCCTTTCTGATAACATTAAATAGCGCCTGCAGAATTAGAAGAACCCTCCTGTTCAGACAAGCAGCGGTGTAGGCAGTCCATGTTCTAAAGTCCATGTTCCGAAGACCAAGGAAGAACTAAAGCCTGGGGTTAGAAGTGGTTCTAGAAACCGATTTCAAAAATTTCAAACCGCATTTTCTGATTTGAAGATATTTTATTAAGAGCAAATGATTTTTTTAAAATAACATTTATTTATAAGTTCTTACTAGTCAAAAGGGAAATAAATAATGAAAATCTTTATTTTTAGGGAGCTTTCAACACAAGAGTTAAAACTAGTTTTGTAAATTTGAGAAGTTTATTTGTTCATCTGTTTTAAAGTATTCTAAATTATAATTAAGATGCCTGCAAACATACAATACCAAGAATGTCAGCCTGAAAGATACCAGTAACTTCTGTACTGGTTAGTAAAATCATGATAAAAACTTACATCTCAATTCTCTATTTTTATTTTTTAACCAACTCTAATTTATCAATCATGAGACTATAGAATTTTTCTCTTGGTCTTAGATTTTTAACATACTGACTAAAAAAAAAAAATTAAACATTCCTAAAATGACCATACTGCCCAAAGCAATCTACAGATTCAATGCAATGCCTGTCAAAATGTCAACATTTTTCACACAAATAGAAAAAAATCCTAAAATTCATATGGGACCCAATAAGAGCCTAAATACCCAAAATAATCTTAAGCAAAAAGAACAAAGCTGGAGGCATCACACTACCTGATTTCTAAACATGTTACAAGACTATAGTAACCAATACAGCATTTTATTGATACTGGTATAAAAAATAGGCCAGGCCAGACACAGTGGCTCATACCTATACTCCTAACACTTTGGGAGGCCAAGGTGGGAGGATCGCTTGAGGCCAGGACTTTGAGACCAGCCTAAGCACAATAGGGAGACCACATCTCTACAAAGAATATAAAAATTAGCCAGATGTGGTTGGTGCATGCCTGTAGTCCCAGCCACTTGTAAGCCTGAGGTAGGAAGATCCAAGAGTTTGAGGTGGCAGTGAGCTATGATGATGCCAGTGCACTCTAGTTCAGGCAACAAAGCAAGACTTGTCTATAAATATAAATAAATAATTAAATAAATAAATAAATAAATAAATAGGCTAGGCACAGTGGCTCACCCCTGTAATCCCAGCATTTTGGGAGGCCAAGGGAGGAGGATCACTTTAGGCCAGAAGTTTGAGCCCAGCCTAGGCAAAATAGCAAGATCTCATCTCAACAAAAAATTAAAAAAATTAGCCCGGCACCAATGGCACATGCCTATAGTTCCATCTACTTGGATTGAGGGGTGGGGGATTGGGGATGACAGTGAAGTGGGGGTGCTGAGGCAGGAGAATTACTTGAGCCCAGGAGTTCAGGGCTACAGTGAGCTATGATCATGCTACTGCACTCCAGCTTGGGTGACAAGGTGAGACCCTATCTCAAAAATAAATAAATAAAAATAGACACACAGACCAATGGAATAGAATAGAAAACCCAGAAATAAATCCATGTATTTATAGCCAACTGATCTTTAACAAAGGTGCTAAGAACATACATTGAGGAAAGGACCTCCTTTTCAATAAATGATGTTGGGAAAACTGGATATCCATATGCAGAAGAAGGAAACTGGACCTGTATCTCTCACCATATACAAAAGTTGACTCAAGATGGATTAAAGACTTAAATGTAAGAGCTGAAACTGTAAAACTAGTAGAAGAAAACAGGAAAAACTAGGCTAAGACCGCAAAAGCACAGGCAATAAAAATAGATAGATGGGATTATATTAAACTAAAAAACTTCTGCATAGCAAAAGAAACGATTAACCAAGTGAAGAAACAATTTCTTGAATAGGAGAAAATATTTGCAAATTACTTACCCAACAGGAGAATAATATCCAGAATGTACAAGGAACTAAAATGATTCAACAGTAATAAAACACAAATAATCCCATTAAAAAGTGGGCAAAGGACGTGAATAGACGTGCCTCAAAAAAAGACATGCATACAAATAGCCAGCAACTATATGAAAAAATGCTCAACATCACTAATCATTAGGGAAATGCAAATCAAAACCACAATGAGATTTCATCTCACCCCAGTAAGAATGACTACTTGTAAAAAGACACACACACAAAATTACAGATGCTGGAAAGGATGTGGAAAAAAGGGAGCTTATACACTGTTGGTGGGAATGTAAGTTAGTATAACCACTGTGGAAAACAGTATGAGTATTTCTCAAAAAGTAAAAATAGAACTACCATACAATGTAGCAATCCCACTTCTAGGTATCTGTCTAAAGGAAAAGAAATCAGTTTACCAAAGGGACACCTGCACTCCCATGTTTATTGTAGCACTATGCACAACAGCAAAGCTATGAAATCAACCTAAGTGTCCATCAATGAACAAATGAACAAAGACACTGTGATACATACTCACATACACACACACACACACACACACACACACAGCAGAATACTATTTGGCCATAAAAAGAATGAAATCATGTCATTCACTACAACGTGGATGGAACCAGAGGTGTGATTATGTTAAGTGAAACAAGCCAGGCACAGAAAGATAAAATACCACATATTCTCATTCACACGTGGGAGCTAAAAAAGTGGATCTCATAGACATAGAGAATAGAATGATAGATGCCAGAGACTGGGAAGAGAGGATGATTATGGGTATAAACACACAGTTAAATAGAAGAAATAAGTTCTAGTGTTTGATACAAGACTAGGGTGCTTATTCTTAGCAATAATATCATATATATTTCAAAGAAAAGAGGATTTGAAATGATCCCAACACATACAAATGATAGACTCAAGGTGATGGATACTCCAAATACACTGGCTTGATCATTACACATTCTATGCATGTAACAAATACTCATGTGTACCCCATATGTAAAATATGTATCAGTAAAAGAGAAAAAAAATCAAACATTCCTCCTCTGTTGTACATTGGTTGATATTTCATCTTGGAAATATCTGCTAAAGAAATACTATAGTAAGGAGCATAATGCTTACCATAATTGTCAAACAAAGGCAATGATCCATTTATAAATGCAGATTTGGAGAACAAAATTGATGAATATAGCTTTCTAAAACAAACAAGATTCACTTGTTATTTTCTATCATTACCCACTGCCCTAAATGAGAGGGGAAAAAAAACACAAAAACCCTCTGATAGTCCATTTATACGTGGCTTGAAGTAAGAATTTAATTACTTAACTATAGAATGGGTATTCTAAAGAAACAAATATTAAGGATCATTAGTACTTTTATTCTTATTTTAAATATTGAAACACTAAATGTTCGGATCTCATTTTTCATGAGTTTTATTTGCAGCTTCAAGATAGGTTTATATAACAAATGCAAATGTACTTCCTTTCTGGGTATCAGGTACTTATTTAAATAAAGGGATCTTACCGGATGGAAGTGACTGAGACAGAATTGTCACAGTCCCAGATACGTATATCTGTTGCCTTTAAAGTAGCACAGTTTCTCGTGCCTGGCTTTTTATATATATACATAAACAATTAAGACGATTTGAGGTCATACTGCATCTCCAAAATTTCAAAGATGCAACTGTATCACACCAAAAAGTAGTTGAATTCAAGTGGCTCATTTATTCAAGGATAAGGGGTCAAATTCACACAGGCCATGAACAGACAACTCTGACTCAATTTAGCTGTTTATGGTTCAGATTATTTTCTTTTTGAAAGTGCTGATTGTCTTTCAAACCAATTCAGTCTTTTTTCCCCAAACATTTATGTGAGTAGATACAACTTTTAACCCAAAAGCCAGTAAAAACTGTATAGTTACAAGACCGCTTCATTGACAATCAATATTGAACTACATTAAAAACTAATTTTTTTAATCTCATTCACTCTAACTTCCTTTAAGAACAAGGATGGATTTACACACTGATTTATTTCAGGAAATAGTTTTGTTGGTTATTTACAAATGCTTTTGAAGAATATAGGTGGGATTACACAAGAGGCCTCCACAAAAATGAATGTTAGTAAAATCATGACTCCTTTCAGCATCAAAGAGAAGTTATTGTGAGAAATCTTCGCAAACAATAAAAGATCAAATTCCACTGTCAAAGTGTAATTTTAAAAAAGTTACAGACATGAGTCATACAAATAAAGAATGAACACATGTTAACTCATTCATTTCATTGACGGGGAAGCCAACAGAATGATCGAGCTGGTTTCAAGGGCATTTGAGGACCTGGATATTGAGAGAAATTTGTGAAAGAGAATGTATGAATAAGATTACTAGGCTAAATTAAAACTGGCTAAATTAAAACTGCCCCTACAGGGCAATGAAACCATATTCTTTGAGGTCATCTTCTACACCAGACATAAATCTAAAAATTAACATGGAACCTTACAGAGTCTGGGCCCTATTGGTAGTAAACAGTGCATCAAACTATTAAATAATTATATAGTACTCGGTGACCTTTTAAACATTTCCTCAATGTGACATTGACAGGACATGCTGTCCTCTTTTTCCTTTATTTACAAGTTTTTGGGGGGGTTGTTGATACCCCAGAGGTTGTGCTTAAAACAAAATGGGATTTTAGTATTGCACATCAGAAGAGCTATGATTAAAGTCATTCCCAAATCTGGGATGTGGAAGCAATTTCTAGAAATAAACTTTAACTTGCATTCTTCTCACCCCTCATTTGAAATAACTACTCTCCATCTCCTGAGCCACTAAGTTCGCCTCCCTTTTGTCTCTCCCTATTCTAGTTGAGGCTTGAAAGTTTACTGGCAAAGCCATCTGGTTCTCCCCTCTGCACACTGGCACAAATTACACAAATTGCTTTCCTACTTTCAGAAGAAATATCACATTCTGCCACATTGACATTCAAAACATTTCATCTGGAGAAAAAAACGCTTCCTTTAAGCAAAAGTTCTTGTTTTCCAATTCTAGATTCTCTTTTGGATCCCATCTTAAACTGTTAGATTAAAATGCTCCCCTCAAACTCCTAGGACCAAGTGGTCCCACCAATATTGTAAGAAATAAGATTTCATTTCTTTTGCCTATTTACACCTCGTCTGCGAGTAAAAGATTAGACTTTAGTAGTAAACAGGTTGAAGTTGGGTAAAAGATGCAAAGACTCAAAAGAATGTACATGAAAAACAAGTGATTAAAAAAAAAAAAGTAATTGCTTTGGGCTGGCGATTTGTCATTTGTTGAATGTGCTGGATTTTTGGTGTTGTATAACGGTCCTGCCCTGCTAGAGGAAGCACCAGCCTCTTTCTCCAGTATACACGCTGGGCTTCCTCACAAATGAGTCCCACGAAGACCAAACTGAAAGGAACGGCCCAGCATGGAAATGTCTCATTAGCCGGGTCTGGGCTTGCTGCCCGGCTCTGATTGGGTTCCCAGTGACTTCTTTTAGGCTTGGGGCCAGGACTTATTTTTATGTTAGATCTCGAAGCAATTTATTCTGTTCCCACAAACCCCATGGTATTGGTATTGTGAAAACTTCAGATTCAACAGTGGCCGTCTTTAAGAAGGTTGTGCGTGGAGCAGCCAGAAGGAAAGGGCAAGACAAACGCCACAAAGCTACTTAATGAGGTGTACAGCCGTACTCCTTAGCTCAGAACACTCCAAGTTTCCATCTACCGGTCAATCTCGGGAGCTAAATTCCCACGCCAGCTCGAGATAATTAGGGGCTCCAGCCTCATAGGGGAAACCTTTCATGTAGGGGGCCTCGAGAAGACAGAGGACAGTGGACAGGGGACTCCCATTCACTGACCACTAATGCACTCCTAGCTTGCGCCAGGTGCTATGTAGAAGATCTATTCTTCAAAATAGCCCTCTGAGGAAGGACAAGAAACAAGAACCTGTAGCCACTACGTCATCGACTCCCCTGCTCACCTTTAATTCAACAGACAAACCCAGGCCTGTATAAAACTTGGGAAACCAACTACAGTGCCAGGATTCACTATGGAACTCGAATAAAACCAGACTCAATGCTTTCTTTGCACTTGACGCCCATCACAGACTCGTTAGTAAGGATAGAAATTTACCCCAAAGTGAATTGCACATATGAAGGGCTACTCAGCCTTCTGAGAGGATGGACGGGAAATGCCCTCCCAGTTGCCTAGGGACACTGAATACATAGACAGAAATGGCTCAAGGAAAGAATTTTCTCTCTCTCCAACCTTTGACCAGACTTGGGTTGAACACCAGGGGCTGAGCTCTTACACGTATCCGTGACTCTCTCACCCTTTCGGAGGAAGGTCGAGTGGATTAGCCAAGGTGCAGTAGCCAGCCCTCTTCAGCACACAGGAAACATCTGTGCTAAAAGAAAAGTAGCACATAACAGGGTGCCCAAAGTCACAGGTGATCTTTCTTTTTAAGGGAGTT
This sequence comes from Microcebus murinus, assembly GCF_040939455.1. Lineage (NCBI taxonomy): Eukaryota > Metazoa > Chordata > Mammalia > Primates > Cheirogaleidae > Microcebus > Microcebus murinus. The sequence goes on along the minus strand of NC_134113.1, from coordinate 40,523,715 downwards.
AATTTAAAAGAAGTCATATGTGATCTTTGAAGAAGAAAGGAACTATGTTTTTCAACACGTGCTACCAAAACTCCAATCTGTGACCCTAACAAGCTAAGGACATCAGAAAAATTTGTTAATAACAAGGAATTATTAAAGCCTTCTTTACTGCTTTCCATTCCCAATGGAAACTATGACCTTCAACATTTATTCATTCAGTCATTCCTCCGGCAGGTATTTACTGAGAGGCTACTATATATTAGATGTCATTCCAGGATCTGCGCAGCAGTAAACAAGAAAACAACAGTGACAAAAAAGTTCTTTGGTCTTTTTTATTAAAGTAATATGTACTTGTAAGAAAAATTACTAAATGGAGATAAACTAGAGCATCACCTAAATCCCCCCAACCAGGAAAAAAAAAAGAAAAAACCACTGTTAACTTTATGGAATGTTCTCCTTTTCAATGTATTTTCAAGGTGCATGAATCCATATGAACATATTATTTTTCCCCAAATAATACTATATTGTATATACTGTTGTATCAAAACTCCTTTTTTAAAATTTTCATTTATTTATTTTTTAGAGACGAGGTCTCACTCTGTTGCTCAGGGTAGAGTGCAGTGACCCACTGCAGCCTCGAACTCTGGAGCTCAAGCAATCCTCCTGCCTCAGCCTTCCAAGTTGCTGGGACTACAGGCATGCACACCATCATGCCTGCCTAATTTTTTTCTTAAGAAATGAGGGAGTCTCACTATGTTGCCCAGGCTGATCTTGAACTCTTGGCCTCAGGCAATCCTCCTGTCTCAGCCTGCCAAGTAGCTGGGATTACAAGTGCGAGCCACCACACCTGGCTCCGTAACTGCTTTTTTCACTTGTCATATCATTAGTCATTTTAATATGTTGCAGTCTGGCTAAAGACTAATTTCCTAATTCCAAAAGGAGGACCAAGAAGCATTTTTTTTTCCTTTTAACCAGTGGCCTAGACTCGATAGATAGGAGGAAAACAGGGAAATTGAATGGCTCCCCAAACCCTCTTCAGCCTCTGGGCTGCTAGCCAAGAGAGCCAGTGCTGCGGCTCCCACCGCTCCCAGATGACTGCAAAGATGCCGGGCGGCATCCCGATAGCTGCAAGTGCCTGCAGGCCCTGGTGCACAGCCCTGGGCTCACCCGGCCCAGGCAGGGGGCGACAGCAGTTCCATCGGCAGGTGTAACAGCAACACATAGTTCAGAATACTTGACCCTTGGATCACGTTCCTGGGGGGGAGTCCCAAGCTTAACGGTGTAGTTATGGCCCTTATGGAGAGCACAGGTCGGGTGTGGACTACATAGTCCATGTATAAATAACCTGCAGTATCTTCCACATTATATATTACTTAAAGCTAATCACATTCTTATTATTCAAGTTAGCACTTGTGCTTAAATTGGATCTATGGCACTTTGGCAAAGTTACAAAACTTAAGGTCCAAGTCTTTAAATAATTTAAAGAGCAGTGTGATATCCAAAGAAAGCAAGCCTTTACAAGGTGAAATTTGCTTGTGGAGACCAGGCCCTACACAAAAGAAAATTATCTCAGCAACCACACCACAGCATCATTTGTAATGACTGCCTCTTATTCCATTGTATCAGTGTGCCAAAGTTTATTTTATCAATTGTCCTTTTTAGAAAAGAAAATTATCATCTAATCTTTTTACTGTAACAGTCCTTCAGTGAACATCCTGGTTGCTAAATCTTTGTGCACCTGCTTTATTATGGCCTTAGGATAAATTCTTTCAGGTAGAATTGTCAACTCAAGGGGTATATACATTTTTATGGCTTTTGAAATCAAATTGCTTCCTCAGAGAAGTTGTGCCAATCTTTATTCCCACTGGTCTTGGATGGAGGTATTTATTTTCCTGTAACTTTCTCTACATTGGGTATTCTAATACCATTAAACAAAATTACTAATGTATTAGGTGAAAAAAATAATTTCACTGTGTCCTTTGTATTCTTTTATTACTAATGATGCTAATGCTATTTTTCTATGTTTGTTTACTATTTGCAGTCACCTACAGAGGATTAGTCCTAGGACCTCCCTCAGATACCAAAATTGCTGGATGCTCAAGTCCTCGATATAAAATGAGGTAGTATTTACATATAACCTATGCATTTGCTCCTACCCACTTTAAATCATCTGTAGACTACCTAATACCCAATACATTGTAAATGCTATGTAAATAGTTGTTACACTATATTATTTAAGGAATGACATGATAAAGTCTGTACATGTTCAGTTTAGACACAATTTTTTTTTTTTTTTGAGACAGACTCTCACTCTGTAGCCCCTGGTAGAATACCATGGCGCTAGCCTAGCTCACAGCAACCTCAAGCTCCTGGGCTCAAGCAATCCACCTGCCTCAGCCTTCCGAGTAGCTGAGACTACAGGTGCATGCCACCACACCTGGCTAATTTTTCTATTTTTAGTAGAGACAGGGTCTTGTTCTTGCTCAGGCTGGTCCCTAACTCCTGAGCTCAAGCAGTCCTCCCACCTCAGCCTCCCAGAGTGCTAGGGTTACAGGAGTGAGCCACCTTGTCCAGCCCAGACACAATTTTTAAAAAATATTTTTGATCCACAATTGGTTGAACCCACAGATACAAAACAGAGACACAGAGGGAGGGTCGACTATACTTGCTTTTAGAATTAGGTATTAATATTCTTTGTAAATGTTCTTCATACAGTACAGCTGTTAACCCTTTGCATGTATATACACCACAAAGAGCAAGATTTTATAATTCACATACTATGCCTAATAGTCTTTGTCCTCTTTGCCCTGTAAGTCATTTAAATTTTTCCTTTCTTCCCTCCTTGACTGCACTGATGACTTTCCTAATCATATTTCTAAAAGACCATATCATCTTGAAAGAGTGCAGTATACAATCCATGACACAGGGGAGTCACAGGTTTGCAGTAAGCAGCCCTTTTCCATCCGTATGATTTAGTCTTATGTTTTTCACTTTTCTGTGCTCGAAATAAGATAGTTTGCATTGTGATTTGATATACCTTATATAAGTATATACATAAATATACGTGTGTAAGCACGTAAGCATACATATAATAACATAGAAGTATGCATGTATAACAGAAATAAAAATTTTATAAAACAGTACTATCCTTAATATCTGCCTTGTGTACAGATATTTTTCCTTTTTTCTTAGGCTGTTTGATACCCAAATAAATTGAGTTTGTAAACTATTAATTAAACCCAACCCACAGTTGAAGAAACAACATAATAATTGAAGATGCTCTGGGCCCAGGAAAGAGATATAAACACAAGCACCCTTCTGTTTTTGGAGCCTAATTAATTAACAGTAGGGATTATCATTATCGTAGCATTTTTGAGTGTTTACCATATGCTTATTAAGTATTGTACACACATTATCTCATTTAATTCTCATGACTTTTAAAGGTAGGGATTAAAACTGTCCCTACTTGACAGAGAAGGAAACTGAGGAAGAGAGAATAAAAAATCTGTTCAAGTTCCCATGCCTACTACATAGTAGAGCCAGAATTTGAACTAAGTAACCCAACTCTGGAAACCCTTGTTTCCACCTCCTCTGGCCTTCCACTCACTCTGCTGCAGCCCAAAATGAGTTCAGGGGCACACTAACTCCTAAGTGTGGAAGTAAACAGATTACAAAGTTTGGCACCAAAGCTACAGACATTTTTGAGGGTTCTAATAAGCCAGGAGGCGCTGGGGGAGGAAAGATCAGGGAACAGAGGGTAAGGGTGAATACGGTTCTACTATCAGAGTTGTCATAAGCAGTTTGCAAAGAACTTGTTCTGTTCCAAAATCTTTTCTCTCCCTGCCCAAGGAGTCCTAGAAGAAACAAGAAGCCCATATACACCAGTGCAGAAGGACTATTATGACATCAAGTCTGGTTTATCTGTCAGCACTGCACAGAAGTTGGAAATGAAGCTACACCCTAAGCACATGTATGCAGATATTTGTTTACCCTATTTTTTTTTAAGACACCAAGACTATAATCTTTTTCAGAATATGCAGATGAGGGTGAGAGAGAAAGGGAGCTGAAGCCAAATTTGAGCGTAGGAACTGTAACAAAGGCTACCCCAGGTAAAACTGGCCTTTGTGCTGTTAACTGAGGCACAACTTCTTGCTGCCCAGGACTCAGCAGAGTCTAGAGCCTTCAAACAGTCTCCCAGAATTTGAGTTTTCCTAGTCACTCACTACAACTCTTTTTTTCTTTTCTTTGATGCATTATTAATTGTGTTTAAGTCAAAGTCTCAGCCTGTTCTACTGGAAGAGGATGATGGTTTGGTTTTGTTATGAAAAGGGAACCACCAAAATGCCAGAAACTCTTTAAAAAACTCTTCACAAAACTCTTTAAAAACTGCCACTGTAATTCAGACTAGCATTTAATAACATCACAACCAGGAAGTCCTTTTTTAGATCTAATCTACATCCATCTTTGCTGCAACTTATAAATAAACTTTGGCTTCCCACCCCAGCCCATGAGTGCTGGATGCACAAGGAAAATTTAAAACAATAATTGAATGCATACTGAGCAGAACTGTCAGGAAGAGTTCATTAATTTGCATCGCATTGTGATCCTCAGATAAAAGATGCCACATCTGTACAAAGCCTAATTTTTTTTTTTACAAATTAGTCCCATAATTAAACTCCTGCTAATAGTAATTGCAAATACTTAATTCATCACTAAATAATTCCTATTGAGAAAAGAATAATCCAACTCATTTACTTATTTTATTGTTGGATAGTCAGGTACAATGGATCTTTATCTAAAGACACAGGGCACTGAGCTCTTACTGAGATAAAGGAGGAACAATGCTTTCAAATCCCCTGCACCAGAGAAAAATGTGCTTTGGCACCACAGGTGTTGGTTGGCGGTGGGAGGCTGAGTTTCACGGTTGCATATTAACTCGCTGACCTCCCCTAGATAGCCAGGTGACAGCTGCAGTGAGGTTTCTTTGAAGTGTGACATTCCTTCGGCACTTCAAAGGGCCCAGGCCTCTCTCTGAGGCAGGTATGTTTGCTGGCCACACCTGGTACCTGCCAACCCGCTACAGCAGCTGTCGGACAGGAAGCTCCTAAGAACCAGCCCAGAGACTCCATAATGAAGTGCATCTACCCGATCCTGTTCCAAGGGGAGAGAGCAGGGCCCTGAGATAAGTCAAGAGCTTCAAAGCTCTGTCCTTTTCTAAGGAAATAATGCCTCCTCCACCCAGGTCAGAACCTCTCAGCTCATAAAACATGGAGTATGGAATTTTGACAGGAAAAATGCCCTTTGTGAAAATCGGCCCTTATTCATATAGGCAAGAGGTCTGAGCGCATTGCCAAAGGGAGGCTTAGTTAAAAGTGAAATGTGAGCAGAATGCCAAGGCTGAAAACCCTGCTGGGAAAGGTAAATGCGAAACAACTGTAATAATTGAAGCCAGCCTGCCAAAGGGAGCACTCTGAGGTCAGATCTAGAATAGGAAAATAACCCTGGCCTCAATCCAAGTTGGTTTAAAAGCATTTAGCACATACATTATGCTCCACACCATTGCTGATCACCCTGAAACAGTCACCTTTCTGCGGTTCCACTGAGTAGCAAGCATTACTGAGTCCCTACTATTTATAGATGGGAACACTGAGGCATCACGCTGTCAGGAAGGTGAATAAAACACAATGCTCCTGATAGAATTTACAGTCTGGTTGAGATTATCCACTGGAGTCCTCCTTGTCAGGCATCTTGCCCCTAAAAACAGACACCCTTAGGTTTGAATCAGAGCCCATTTGCCAACTGTGAGACCTTGGGCAAAGGGACTTAACTTTTCTGTCTCAGTTCCACCCTCAGAGAGTAGCTGTGGGGATTAGATGGGAGAATGCATGCACAATGACTAGGACAGTGTCTGGCACTTAGCAACAGCTCAATAAATATTAGCTTATATTCTTACTGCTACACAGAGAAGAAAGGTAATCAGGTGGGATGTGGCCCTGCAAAAACCACTGTCCCTCCCAGCTTACGAATCATATTGACTTATCAATGAACTGTGTCTGCGCTCATAACTCCCTGTTTCCGGAGGAAGAAAGGTCTTACACTAGCTGTTTGTGGTCAGGAGGAAAGGGAACACTGTGACCCGAGGAACCAGCGTCTCCAGTGTATGTTCCTACAGCATCCGGCATGGGAGCAAGTGCCATGGACCTCACCCAGCTGAGGCATGGCAGTGAGCTAGAAGGCGCCTGTTCTAATCCCAGCCGCTGCCTCCCAGCAGCAGGCATGCCGAGGGCTCAGCTCAGGGGCTTGTTATGAGGATTAAATGAGATCATGAAGGTGGCACTCTTAGCATAGTGGCTGCCACATATTAAGGACTCCATAATTGTTCACTCCTCTTATGTTAAGATACAGCCACTGTCCCTGAAAAAGCGAGGGATTATTTTCCATCAACACATCTATTTCTGTCACTGAGCTAGCTTTTCCACATAAGGCAAGATCACTACAGACAGAAGAAGACAAAGTCAGGGAGTGAGGGGCTCATTTAGCTTTGAGGCCTCACATGCATTAAAGAATGTTAGAAAGACAATAGCTTTGGAATTCAGAGAGACGTGGGTTTGAATCTTGACTTCACAACTTACTAATCAAGGTACTTAAACTCTCTAAGTGCCAGTGCTCCCATCTATAAAGTGGAGAGAGGAGTTGTGAAATATAACATATGTAAAATATCTAGCCCAATTCCTAGTTTAACATAGGTAATAAAATATTCAGGGTATCAACTTTCTCTCTTCGTTCTCCCTTCGTGCATTTTTATAAATGATCCCTTTTATCACGTACTTTGTAAATTATAAAGGCTGTGAAAATGGCTTGCAAAAGTAGCCTAAGATCACATAACAGCAAACTATGGCTTTTCTCTAGAAAGAGTGATAAGTTAGCTTAAGAGCTAGAGAACCCGGTGTGGCATCCATAGGTAAGGCCATACAGAAGGCTGGCCCCAGGCAGAAGGGAAAAAAGCAGGAATTTACTTTGCTTAACGCCACCCCTTCTTTTTCTCCCACTGACTCCCCACAACTTTATCTCCATTACCAACCAGAAAGTACCTTCCAGGCCTTTAACATACATACATACATACATACACACATGCACACACACACACACACACATCTGCATCCTTGGATTGATCTCACCCTGCATTCTTTATGTAGGTAGGTGTATGTGGCACAATGTGGTAGAAATGGCCTGACATACCTATGACTTTCCAAAAGCCAATCTCTTGTTCAAATTGACCCAATTTTGCTAAGGCCACACCCTAGCCATTTCTACCTTCTTTGGCAGGGCCAAGGCATGTACAACCTCTCACCTAAACCTCATAAAATACCCCCTTTCCAGACTCTATACACCAGTATAATCCTCCTGTCAATCTTCACGGTTGCTATAAGGATCTATGTCTAATATTTTAACCACCTCCTCCCCTAATGAACAACAACTCTGTGAGTATGGAAGTTATTAACATTAACACTGCTACTACCACCATCACGATAGCTTGCCTTTATTATAAGGCATTGTTAAGGGCTATAGATACATTAGTTTTATTTCTTCCAACAACCCTGTAAAGTAAGTATTGTATTTCCAATTTTGCAAAGAGAAAATTGAAACTCCAAGAGCTTAGGTAACCTGACCAAGGCCATAGAGTTGAAATATAGCAGCTCTGGGACTTCAAGCAGGTTTGTTCATTTATTCATATATCCACCATCTCATTCCCTCAACATTCAACAAATAGCTATTGAGTGTGTTCACTGTGCAGCAACAGAGCTAGATATTGGTTATCAACAGATAAGATGGATGCTATTCCTGCCCTAGAGGGATTTGTCTTCAGTCTAATTTCAAATCCTGTTTCTTTACCACTGCACATAGATCGTCTCCCAAACTAGAGACCAAACAGTTGTCTGAGTTAGGATAGGGTACCTTAACCTAAAAAAGGACTGGCTTACCTGATATACCTCATCACCACTGTTCACAAGCAAAAGGAAAAACTTCCACATAGTTCTAGAAAATTCAGACTGTATTCTGGAAGTGCCACCCTAGAAGGCTGGGATCTCTATATTCAAGTTCTGCTCAATTTGAGCAGGGCACTGACAGTGGAAGTCTGTGAGCATCTGTCACAGGAGGTTGACCACACCCCCAATTCCTGCTCATGGTTCCATCCTGCCTGAGGGAAGCATTTCTAATAGATACTTCAGTTCACTTCCTTGTCGGACAGGCTGTTTCCTGCACAGAGCCAGGCAAGATCTTATTTAGGACTTGAGTATGATTTCAGAAACACTGAGAATCCAACGGCTCCATCTCCTTCTCCCAGGCTGCTGCACAGCACATCTCCAGGGACACAGAAAACATGACGTGATAGGTGGCCCGAGATGGGAGGCTCTGTCTCTCCTCCCCACAAAACACCATCAATTCCTACATACCCCAAATGCCCCAGCTTTTCCTTCTGCACTTACTGAGACAATTTTAAATGCACATAGTTTTCTGAAAGATCATATGCACACTGAGTCAAATCTTTTCCTGGTGACAGTGGAGGGTGGGAGTGATAGGGGATGGGGTGGCTCTCCTTGTGGCAGCCAGAATTGGAGAGAATTTAGAACACAGGAAAAAAGTAGTGAGGATACCAAGGGACAGACATTGCTCATGTCGCACTCCGTATCCCAAATTTGGGCCTGGTTTTTGAAATCACAAGTACCTCAAACCAAGGGCAAAGTGGTTGAAATATAAGATACTTCTTTTCCTTCTCTGCTCTTCTTGCAACATTCCCCCACAGATAGAATGCTGACACATTTTAGAGGGAAAAAGAATATGATTTCATGGCACCACGCCATCATATATTTTCTAGTTCTCAGAAGATTTATTGTAATGTGCTCGCATGCATATCATTTTAAGGAGACAACCCAAGTTTCAGAAAAGAGACATTCCATGGTAATGTTCATAAGAAAATACAGCCTGTCTTCCACAAATAAGATGGGTCTCATTTAATATTCATTGAAGCATGACTTGCTTTCAGCTCGCAAATCTTGAAAGCAGATTCTGCCCTCCTCCCCATTTACTGTTTTAGTTGGCTAAGTCACTTTTTCTTTCCCTGACACTTTATATTAATAGTTTGTTTTTAAATATGAGGTGCAGCTGGTTTTGCCAGTGGGGGGTTTCTGGTTTGACTTCACAAAGAAACACAGAACAAAATCCTCAAAGATTTATAAGAGGTGTTCTATTTTCACCTCATGGTAATGCAGTAATGAAAAGGGAATGAAAACAGTAAGACAATGAAATATCTAGCCTTGCAGTATAGAAAACCCAAGACTTGGCTGAGTGGAAGTTTTGGACAGCAGTCGTATTGTAAAGGAAAGGTGCACATCTCTATATATGCACTTAGTCTCTCTGTCCTTCTTAAAGAATCACCAATGTTAATGAAAAACTTGAGAGAAAGAATATTCAAACTCAAATTGCAGACATAGTGTATGTTACAAAGTTTTGGGGAGTGGTGATTACAAAAAAATGGCCATTTTTAACAGAGAGATTATTTTCAGGACACAAACCCCATTTTCCTTTCTGCTCACAGGACAGGTATGAAATAATAACATTCTGTATGGCCTAATAACCAACCAGGTCAAGCTTCAGTCAACCCAGAAGGGACAGAACAGCCAGAGAATTGAGCACAAAGGACACTATACTGTTACAGCCAGCCTTGACATGATATGTGAGTAATACCCTCCCTATATGGGGCTTAATTTCCAGATAACTCTTTAACTAAGAGAAATAATAAGAATGATGTTGACCATGATAGCTAAGATATATCAACCGCTTAACATGAATTAGGCACTATTCTAGGCACGTATCGTAACTCTTTCAATCCTAACAACCCTATGTGCAGGTGTAATGATTATTACCATTATACAGATGAGTAAACCAGAAGCTGGGGAGCTAAGTGACCGGCTCATGGTCACACAATTAGCAAGGAACAAGCCAGGATGAAACAGCTAAGGAGGAAAGTTTCAGATGGGCTCATGACTAGACATCATCATGAATATTATCTACCCTTTAGTTAATGCTCTCTGCAATCAGGAGGCAGAAAACATAAGACCTCAACAGGCCGGGTGAGGTGGCTCACGCCTGTAATCCTAGCACTCTGGGAGGCCAAGGTGGGCGGATTGCTTGAGGTCAGGAGTTCAAAACCAGCCTGAGCAAGATTGAGACCCCGTCTCTACTATAAATAGAAAGAAATTAATTGGCCAACTAACATATACAGAAAAAATTAGTTGGGCATGGTGGTGCATGCCTATAGTCCCAGCTATTCGGGAGGCTGAGGCAGGAGGATCGCTTGAGCCCAAGAGTTTGAGGTTGCATTTTAATGTCCATCCAACCCATCTGTAGATCCTGCTGAGAGACAAATTCTGATTTAGCAGGTCTGGGACAGAGCCTGAGGTTCTATATTTTTATGATAACATCCCAGTGATGCGGATGTTCTTAGCCATGCACCACACTTCTAGAAGAGCCAAGCTCTACATCCCTTCACTGTGTACAAACAAAGGTCAGTTGAGGGCCTCACTCAGCTTGCTAGACCGAGTTCCTTGTAAGCAGGAGCTCTTTTGTACTCTTATTATATCTAGCACAAAATTCTACTTGAATTATTTCAAAGCACTCTCAAAATAAAAGGGAGCTGTTGGCTTCTCATCACAATCCTATGAAATTCAGAGAATCAATTTCATTATCCTGCTGAGGAACCTTGGAGAACTTGAAAAACTTGGCCAGGGTTACCAGGTTATCGCAAGCTCTTGCCTACAGTTGGATATCTGGGTTTGATCACTTCAGTCCTGCCTTGAGAGCCGACCATTAACTCTCAGTCAGTAGCACACGCCCACGGGGCACTAGGAAATGGGCGTGGATGGACATCCTAGATGGTCACAGTGACCGGGAAGTACCTGGCAGTCGGTGATCAGGACCTGTGGGAATACTGCGGAAGACAGGCCAACACAATGAAGAATTGTTTCACCCCAAATGCCAGGAAGGGAAACTCAACAGAAGATAGCACTCATGCAATCACTAAGATTATTCCCAAATCTTGGCTTGAGAAGCAGCACAGCTTATGGTTAAGAGCTGGGACTGGGAGATCCAGGACCTCCCCCTATTGGCTCCACGGCCATGGGTAGGTTACTTTGCCCCCTTTCTGCTCTTTGCTCTGCAAAATGAAGGTAGCACCAGCTGATGGGAAGATTTAAATGAGAAATTGCTTATAAAGTACACAATGAGTTCTCAATAACTACTAGCCATTTTATGATTACTATCACATTTTTTTTTGTTCTGCATGCTGCTCATTTCAAACATAGTAATGGTTTGAAATGCTCAGATTATTATTCATCTCCCACCTAAACTAGAGAAAAGCTATTTCATCAAAGCCAGGATGGCTCAGGGAGTAATGTTTGTCTTCAGTGTCTGTTTGGGCCCTATTTCCCCAGTCCTGCCCTCCACATACATACCTTCCCTCCCTCATGCCCTCTGGCTACCCAAGACCACCATTTCAGCCCAAAATAGGGGTAGAAGTATAGGTGGGGTGGAGGTTGACCTCCTAGAGGTTTAACAAAACTCATCCAGTATATCCCTCTGAAACTGCTGCTGCAAAATAATAATACCTTCCCAGGGAATTTGTGTTTTGACAGGAACCTTATACAAATAGAATATCTCACTCTAAGAAGAAACTCAAAGATTGGGGGAGTGGTTATTCTCTAAGGTATGGGCCCTCTTACTACAGAAAGTTCTTTTATCCTTAGATGAACTTCTACTCATATTTTAGGATTAACCTCAGACATGAAGAGCCTGGCATGTGCCTATAGTCCCCCGCTACTTGGGAGGCTAAGGAAGAACCCTTGAGCCCAGGAGTTCCAGAACAGCCTGGGCAATATAGTGAGACCTCATCTCTACAAAATAAAATTAAATAAACTTTAAACACCCTCAGACATGTGCTCTGTGAAGTTTTCACACCTCCAACCCCCACCCTTGCCCCATCAAAGGGGCAGATTCTCCTCTAAGATCCCATCAGCACATGACTCTACTGCATTATATTGTAATTCTTCACCTCCATATCTGGCAAAATATCCATGCACCTCACCCTTAACAAGGTTCTCCTTTCTCTAACAAATCTGGGGAAATGTGGAGGTAGTGGCTGCCTAGGGTCAGCACAGGCTGCACCCAGCTTCCATACTCCTGTGCCCAGTTGCCTTTCAGGCACCAGGTGACAGTCCCCAATTCTTTCTACCTTTATTTTGCAGAGCAAAAATCTCTTTGTGAATCTCATTTTCTTCTTCTAAACCACAGCTCCTCCCCCTCCACTGAGGAGGAGAGATCCACTATTCACAAAGAAAGAGTTCAAGGTCAATTTTTAAGTGAAAGAGCCATCACCCCAGGTAAATTATGTTAATCTCCTAGTGTGTGAAATGGCAATGGTTAGTTTTTGTTCTGATTGCAGCTTTTTTTCCTTCCTTTTTCCCTTACTTGCCCAATAGCTAGCTCTGAGTCATACATAGATCCCTCACCCAAACTAAGCCAGGAGTCACTCAAAGCCAGAGACTGTGCCATATTCATCTTTCCATCTCCAGGCACTGATAGGGTGCCTGGCACAAAAGGCAGTGAGAAGAAGACACGGCCACAGAACTCTCCTAGTCACAGGTCTTTGGCAACCAATTCTCCCAAGTATGGGTAATTCCAGCCTGCCGGGAACTTCTACTTGCCAGACTCTGAGGCAATCTGACGGATGAGCTGTGCCAAATATGAGACAGTTAAATAGGCCTCGGCTCTTTACCACATTTGGATAATTACTTTTAAAATTTGATTTTGCTCTTTTAATTTTTTAAGAGATGGGGTCTCATTGTGTTGCCCAGGCTGGCCTCAAATTCCTGGGCTCAAGTCATCCTCCTACCTCAGCCTCCTGAGTAGCTGGGACTATAAGTACACACCACTGAGTCCAGCTATTGATTTTGCTCTTTTTATTTAATCCAAGATGTATATATCAAATTCTTTTGATTTGGCCATCCTTTACAATAGTGACATTTGCATTTATAGTTTTGACTTCCATATGCCATGTTTGGTTGGGCTAATTATGCTGTTTATTTGAAATAAAAGAGATGATTTGGTAGTTATGGTCAGGAAAAAGGATTTAGTTTTTAGTTCAATCGTTAAATGTACATAACTTTATATTTAAAAGAACAAGATATAAAAATATAATACTTTGCACTAAGTGTTTTTATCTCAAATATTGAGAATTTTAATCTGAATTTCCACTTAACTTTTAGTCACTATCAGGCAGCCTGTTCTGACTAAGCATGGACCTTGGAATCAGGCAGTCCTGGGTTCAAATCCTAGCCCTTCAATCTCCTCCATGTGTCACCCTGGACAGAGGAGTCACCCATACAGAGTTCTGGGTCATATTACCCTGGAAAATTCTAATTTAGTAAGTCTGAGATGGTGCCTGGCAATTTATTTTTCTAACTTCCAACTTTGAAATAATTTTATACTTATAGAAAAGTTGCAAAAACAGTACAGAGGGTTTCCATATATTCTTTGCCCAGCTTCCCCTAACGTGAGCATCTTGCATAACAATCATATAATTTTCAAAACTAAGAAATTAACATTGGGACAATGCTATATTTGCTTGGGATAATACTTATTCAATTGTCACCAGTTTTCCACTAATATCTTTGTTTCTTTCCAGGATTTCATGTTGCATTTTATGTCACGTCCCCTTAGTTTCCTCCAACTGTGAGAGTTCCTCAGCCTTTCCTTGACTTTGACCTTGACACTTGAAGACAAGAGGTAGATAATTTATAAAATATTGCTCAATTTGTGTTTGATATTTTTTTAAGATGAGATATTTGACATTTTTGGCAAGAATAGCCACAGAAGCAGAGTGCCCTTCTCAGTGCGTGGCATCAAGGGGTGCAAGGTAGCATGGCATGTCGTTACTGGTGACGTTAGCCTTGATCACCTAGCTTAGGTGGTGTCTGCTGGGTTTCTCCACTGCCAAGTTACTATTTTTCCATTTGTAATTAATAAATATCTTAAGGAAATCCTTTGAGACTTCCCTAAATATTGTGTTTCTCCTCATATGTTCACCCATTGATGTCTGCAACAATTATTACTATGGTATTCTAATGGTGATTTTCTATTAATATTTCCCTCATCCCTCTACATTTATTAGTTGGAATCTGTAAGGAAGAAGTTATCCCCTCTCTTCATTTATTTTTTTCATTACTTAACAATATCAGTATGCACTCATGGATATTTATTTTAAGTTTTAATTCAATGTCACCCATTATTTTGTCATTCAAGATAATCTAATTTTTTAAAGCTCCTAAGGGAACCATTGCGTTAGCCTCTTTAACTCCATTTCCTCATCTGTAAAATGAAAATAGCAACGCTGCTCTTAAAGTGTTGTTGTGAGGATTAATAATGTTATGTGTGTAAAGCCTTCAGCTCACTGCATAGTATACAGTAGTCTTTCAATATATATTACCATGTCGTCATGATAGTCACTACATAAATATAAATGTCAGACACAGAGACAAACTTGTAGCGTAGTAAAGTTTGGTCAGTCGTGAAATAGATGTTAGGAAGACAAATCAGGCAGGAATTCCATTTTGGATTTAGAAGAACAAAACTAATTCTGCCACTAACCAGCCACCAACATTGGGCAAATCACCTCTTCATCTGGAATTCAATTTTCTCATGGATAAACATTGGAGGTCCTTTCTAGTTCTATCTAGATATAGGAAAATATTTGGTAACTCACGCGAAGTCTGGAAACAGATCAATGATGCTTCTACAATGACTTGGGAAAGAGACTAAAATTCATAAAAACATAATGCAAGAATTAGCTGCCAATATAGAAACAGCAATGAAAAAAACAAGGAAAATGACTTACATGCCTATTGTCTTATCAGGCTTATGCCCCATCTCCTAGCAAAAGCCATATTATTTCCCATCTTTGAGTTTTATTTATGGCATTTAAAAAAATTATTCCTATCTATGGCAAACACAAGCAACTTTTTTCATAGCATAAGCAATCACATAATTGTATTTTAAAGATTCATGGAAAAAATGAAAACTTTTAAAAATAAGCTGTACTGCTCATCTGTATTGCTGTGTATCACCAGGGTCTAAGACGGTGCCTGGCACTTAGTATGAGCTCAAAAAATATTTGTCGATTAAATGAATCAGGAACGACCAAATGAACAACCATAGACATCACAAAAGAGACAAAAGTATTTCATAACAGGAAAGCAACAACATGATCACTTCAGAGGAGCTGTGGAGTAGAGCCTGGGTTAGGGAGAAGATGAAAAATCGCTCCTCATCTCTGACAGATCAAAAGGGCATGATCCTGGAGATGAGTTGAAGCTATCGCTGTTCCCTCTCCAACTTCCTCTTCTGAAAAAAAAAAAAAAAACACACATACACACACCCTTTGACATTGGCACTGAACCCCACATGGTGAGCAAAAGCCACTGGCCCGAGGTCCTGGCCTCTGTGACAGGCTCCGAGCCTCGTTCAGGTTCCACAGTTAGTGTGACACAGATGTTACTCCCTTCTAAAATTAAGGACACACATTTAGACAATTCATAAGAATCTCTGAAAATAACTTTTACGTGCTCTGGAAACACCACCTCCAGACAGACTCCAGAATTAAATTCCCAACTCATTTGTTCTCCCAACACCTGCACCTTCACTGGCTGAACTGTTTCCTGTGATCATTTAACCAGGTCTCTTCTCACAGGGAAACACTGGCTACAGGACCCACAGTGGGGAACTGCCTTACAGGAAAAACAAACACATAACAAAGTCCTTGCATTGCTTTAGTAACATCCCTTGGATGAGGTCCAAGTTAGACAGGCATTTTACCAAACTGTTCCTTACAGTGGATAGCAGTGTAGCACAGCAGATGTTTCCAGAGTAATCCTCCTCCACGTTGTCTCCAGGGAGGGTTGGGGAACCTGTGGCCTTCTGGATCCTTGAGTGTGGCCTTTAGACTGAATCAAAATTTTACAGAAGTTTGGATTGGGTTAAGGGGCTGCACTTGGGGACCTGGGGAACCACAAGTGGCCTTGAAGCCACAGGTTACCCATCCCTGGAGGAGCACCAGGTCAGAGAGGCATGTGATGTCAGGAAACACAGAAAGTGGCCTTGGATCAAACATGAACTTCAAAGACAGGTGGTCCACCCTCCATCCTTGATGAAACTACCATAACATGAGGCCCTTTATCCTACAGGTTCCCAAGCCTAAGTCAGTGCTCTTAAGAAGAAACTGTTTGGGACCTTGAACCCATTACTACTAGTAAATCCAAGCACTTTTCATTCTGTCTAATAGAAATAGAAGTTCTTTGTCGGACACAGTGGCTCATGCCTGTAATTCTAGCACTCTGGAAGGTCGAGGCAGGAGGATCGTTTGAGGTCAGAAGTTTAAGACAAGCCTGAGCTTGAGATTGAGACCCTGTCATCACTAAAAATAGAAAAAATTACCTGGGCATGATGTTGCACTCCTATAGTCCCAGCTACTCAAGAGGCTGAGACAGGAGGATTGCTTGAGCCCAGGAGTTTGAGGCTGAAGTGAACTATGATGACGCACTCTAGCCAGGGCAACAAAGCAAGATTCTGTCAGAAAAGAAAAGAAAGAGAAGAGGAAGAGAAGAGGAAGAGAAGAGGAAGAGAAGAGGAAGAGAAGAGGAAGAGAAGAGGAAGAGAAGCTCTTTAAAAAGTGGTTGCCAAGGGCACTCAAAGGTCATTGGGCAAATGAAATAAGAGAAAGTTTGACAAAGAAAAACAACTTAGCTTTGGAGTTAGGTCTATTCCTTCCCAATTGTACTCATTTCTAATTACATGATCCTGGTTAGTTATTACAGTTATGCTGTCTGACATGTAGTGGGTCTCCATGACAAAATGGAGACAATAAATAATTATCTCATAATAATGTTAGCATTGAATAAGATAATGGACTCAAAAGTGCCTGGTACAAATTAGGGGAATAATAAATGCTGGTTTTCCTTCCCTTCTTCCACAAACCTGCCCAAGCCAATCAAAGAAGCAAAGGAAGGCAAGGAAGTAAAAATGACTGAGTCAGGTGTTAAGTCCCATTCCTACTTTTCTTTTTCTAGTTCAGCACAGGGTATGTCAGACCAAAGAAGATCAAAGAAACTTTGGGGTAAGTTACAGTGATGAAGAAGTATGCTGAAGCAGCATGTATGGGCTCAAAGAAAGAAACGAAGGGTGGGGGTAATTTCAGGACCAGTAAAAGGGTCCTTTTCATGCCCAAGTTCTGCAGATTTTAGAACTTGCTGGACTACTTCCCAGGGAAATTAAAAAGAGGGGAGAGTAAGAGGAGGGAAAGAGGATGCCTATTTCTCATCACAAATGATTTAACTCTACTTGCAACTCGGGAACCTCAGAGCACAGGCAAGAGACCACCAAAACTGTCACGCCCGTCATGCCTGTTTTACCTCTTCACCGTCACTATTTTAAACCTGTGTCTTAGCAGGTGTATTATTAGTTCATGACACAGTAGACAGGGATAAGCAGTTCTGTGGAATTTTGGGGTGGGGAGACAACAGTACATATGTACAACTCTAGCTCAATGTTATCCTGTGGTCATTACTTAACACAAATGAATTACACAGTGCTGCCAGCAGAAGATAGAGGAGATATTGCTCTAGAAAATAATAATCTTGCATACATAGGTGGTAAGAAAAGCAAGGAAGTCATTACCACAAAAATCAGGATAGTGGTTACCTCAAGAGGGGAGGGAGGGAGTGTGGTCTAGAAGGTAAACAAAGGAGGGGCTTCTGGACTGACCATAGTCCTTTTCTTGATGGAGGGTATTCACTTTGTAATTATTCATTATACATTTATGTTTTCTGTTTGTGTACTCTAGTTCATAATTTTTAAAAGGTTAACAAAAGAAAGAAAGAAAATAATAACCTCCCTTCACTGAGAAAATACCACTTTGCTGCAGATCTTAGCTCTAGGTATTTCAACATCATCTCCCTTGGCTAATATATTTGTTCCTCTCATAGATTGTTATTCTCGAAGAAAAAGGGGAGGGTAAATTTTTAAGGAGCCACAAATAGACTCCTGTTAATTCTCCAGTATGGATGACATACCAGAGAATGTTTTAATATGGGAGTATGTTTGAGATATATTTGTAAGAGTCCAATTACTATAGCGTCAGAATTCAAAAGAGCTCCACAAGGCAACAAAAAGTTCGCCAACGGGGTAGGCTGCTTTCACAGATCAGAGTCATCAGACGCAAAGAAAGGGAATACAAATGGGCTTATGAGATCACTGGAAAAAATACAAAATTTTTCAGGAGATATTAAGAACTCAGTTCCTCCAATTCAGGACATAGCAGAGCCTCAGGGCCTCTATGTGAAGAAAATCCCTCCTGTGTTTGGCATCTGAGTGACTCACCCAGAAAACCATCTACTGCGTGCAGCAGAGAGGAAATGAATCATGGAAGCTTCTGACCTTTGCCCTTGTCATCCCTTCTCAGGGAAGCCACCCACAGACAGTCTCAACAGGGCTGGAGACAGTGCCGTCAAACAAGGCACACTCAGAAGTGATGCAAATCTACTGGCGGGGAGAGCAAGAGAATGCAGTTCAGGGCTTGCGAGTACAGGATAAACATTGATTTTATGATACAGAAAACTTAGCAGTTGAACTGACACGGAGGATGATTTGGCAGTGCCCGCTGACCTATTGGCTTAAGCAGTAATCTGAACTCCTTACACCACTGGCTGGGGTGGGGGTGGAAGGGAGTGGCGTGGAAGACAACAATGACCTTTGAATCTCCCCATCTTATATTTGGTATTCAGAGAATTTGCTTGGCTTGCTTAGGGGAAGCAGACCAAACTAATGCCAGTATGAAAGTTGGAATGGATTTGATAGAGTTGTTCACATTTAAGAATATGAGACCTCCTGGGATTATGTCTGGAGAGTGGCTAGTAGTCTACCAACTTCAAACATGGGAAGGAAAGCAAGCCTGGCAGAGGTACCCATGGTAGCTGGCGATTAGAAGACACTCTGCAATTCAAGTCCTCGGCAGGAAAGTCTCCTTCCAGGATTCTTCTTCAACTGGGTCTGTTTATGTCTTACAGGAAAAAAAGAAAAGAAAAGAAAAGAGAAAAATCGAAACCCAATGCCTGCATTCTGAAAAGGCAGTGAGTTTACAATCACTGGTCCCAAAATATTAACACAATCTGAATAATTGTCTACAGCTATAGTCTGATACTTTAGGTTGCGATTTCAGTTTTAAAATCAGAATGCCTTCAAAATGCTAATCTGAAAGCTAAATATGATTCATCCAAAAACATGTGCCGAGTAGAAAGCAAACACCTAGAGACAAGAAGGAAAATCTCTAATTACCTGCATTACTGAACACAAGTGCATCCAGAGACTGTCTGCTGAGGTGAGGTTGCTCCCAGTTTCTCTGATCACCTGTCAGGGCGAGGGAATAGGTGACTAACCTGCTGAGTCGCAGAGTTCAAAGGCATTTCCTTTCATCCACGGGTGAGTTTTTAGTGCAAGTTCTCTCCTCATGCCAGTCTACAAATAGCAGTATAGCTTCCTAAATACCTTATCATAGAAGAATATACCATTTCAAAAACATCACCCAGGCCTTTGCTCTTGGGGTGAACTTGGCTAGGAAACTTTGTCCTCGCTGGCTGGGAGAGTGGGAATTAGGCATTCTGCCATACAGCTAATTCAGAGCTCTCTTCTGTGCTTGGTAACTCAGGCCCACAAAGGACACTGGATGTGGGATGATGCTCTCATTGTAGCTCAAGAAGGAAGATTGGGGCTGACCTTAGAACCCTTTCTTTCTACTCCCACTTCCCACTCTGGCCACTTGGATGTTCTCTCTTCTTATCCACTCCAAATCATTCTACTTTATTAAATCAGAGAAAGGAGATTAGTCATTTCCAGGTAGATAGGCAGCCTGCGTTGGTCCACACCCTATTATTGCCCTCAGCATTTACCAATGGGAATCCGAGTGATTCAGTCTTCTCTCATAGCACAGAATGACAGTATGATCCTTTGCACACTGTTAAGTGATTTACATACAATTGGTATCAGGGAGTACCAGTATTACCTTTCCACTCCCTTGTGAACTTCCATCCCCATTTCTATCAGTGCTTTCAACTAATGAATTAGTATCTCTCTGAAATACTACTACTTTTTTTAAACAGCTATCATCTATTTGATACTTACCATATTCCAGGTACTCTGCTAAGTTTTTTTTTTTTTAACAGTACTAATCCTTTTAATCTTCATAGTGACCATATTAGATTGGTACTATTTTCATCCCCACTGTAGAAGGGAAACCATGAGTTAGAGAGATTGTGTAACTTACCCAAAAGCAAGCCCAGAGCTGTTCACCTGCAGAATCTGAACTCTTAATCACCATACTATGGGCCCTAGGAGGCTGGGGGCAGGAAAAGAAGCAATTGAATTGTATTTGTTGCCACATTGATTTTGGTCACCTTTTCCTTATCTGGGTATGTAATCACAGTAGGCAGTAGAGTGGAAATGAAGTATTATTTCCATGCAGACATCTCTGGTGTCACCTGTGAATGTTCCATTAATATATTTCTTTCTTATGTGTAAGAAATGAGAAAGGAAGAAAGATATCAGCAGAAGTTCCAGCCTTTTGTAGCCTTATTTCCCTATTCTTTGATAATGGGGCATTTGACCTTTCTGAAAAGGTGATCTTTCAAGCTTGACCAATAAAAGCCCCATCAGAAACACCTCATCAAGCACACATTGAAAGGGGCCAATTGAGTTCAGCTTCCCATTTGGAATTCATCTCCTGACCTTCTGCTGGGAACAACAGTTAAAATAAATCACTCTCTCATCTTCTACAACCATTTTTAACCTGAACTAACTTATTGACAATGTATTGAGCATCTGCCATGTGCATAAGAACCATAGCAATCACTTTGCAGCAATTACAAAAGAATTAGTCTGTGTCTAATGAGTGTATGTTATGAGCTTGGCATTCAATCACTATTTAGTCTATCGCTGATGTACAGTACAGTTGGTTTCTGATTCAGGAACTCACTGCGTTCAAAGCAATATCTTAAAAAATCAGCAGCTTAAAGATTCGGGATTTCTTTTGGCTAAACAGGGTTCTCACTGTAGGAATAGAGAAAAGATATTGCAAAGACAGCTCAACTTTTAGATTTCAAATGGGTGCCACAGTAGTGGTACAAAATTTTCTAGGAAAACTAAAATCTTTGCAGAAAAAAGAGGAATGAATTGTGTTGATTCTTTTCTGCTGATTCAGTTTTCAACTCCATATTGTAACAGGAAGCATTGTCCTCAAGGCCACAGGTTTTGGAATTGGATTCTAGTTCATATCCTAGTTTCCCATACTTATTATCTCTAACTTGAGCAAGTTATTTAACTCCTCTAACAACCAATCTCCATTTATAAAAAAAGGAATTGCAGACTGGGGGCGGTGGCTCATGCCTGTAATCCTAGCACTCTGGGAGGCTGAGGCTGGCGTTGCTCGAGGTCAGGAGTTCGAAACCAGCCTGAGTAAGAGCAAGACCCTGTCTCTACTATCAATAGAAAGAAATTAATTGGCCAACTAAAAATACAGAAAAAGTTAGCTGGGCATGATGGCGCATGCCTGTAGTCCCAGCTACTCGGGAGGCTGAGGCAGTAGGATTGCTTGAGCACAGGAGTTTGAGGTTACTGTGAGCTAGGCTGATGCCACAGCACTCACTCTAGCCTGGGCAACAAAGTGAGACTCTGTCTCAAAAAAAAAAAAAAAAAAAAAGGAATTGCAAGAACTGAGTGGATCTTCTGTCTAAAGTGCTCACGTAGTGCCTGGCACAGAGTAAGAGCTCAATACATGCAGCTTACAAAAAGTAAATAAAATCTTCATTATAGTTTTCCAATCAACCAATTTGAGAACCACAGATGCCAAAGACAGGCTGGCCTTCTAGAGATAAAGCCTAGTAGCACAATAAAGGCTCACGAAAACACTCACTGGCTACAAAGCAGATTTTGCTATAAGGGAGGTCTGTTTAGGACCCATCCAACGGGGCTTAGTGATTATTGAGGTACTTCTTGCCAAGGAAGTTCACCCATGTCACATTCCCCATAGACCCTAAAGTTTACACCTGTTGAGACACCAGTGCATAAAGCCTAAGAACTTGCCCTTAACTGAGCATTAGGTGGAGATTTGCCAATGTAATCAACAATAATTGGCATCAAAGAAAAAGGCTTTTGAATTCAAACCCAGTTAATCAGCAGAGAGAAGGAGAGGGTGGGACAAAGGAAGTCCAGACTCAGAACTGGAGCCTGAGTTCAAGTTAACCCAGAGTCATTAAAAAAAATATGAACCAAGAGACTTGAACCAGGTAGCTCTCCTACAGCCAAATTCCTGGATCAGACAGCTTCTTTTCAAAATAAAACTAGTGGAAAACTTTCAGGTGGATTTTGATCATTGTGGAACAAAACATTAAGGGCAATTTTTATTGGCAATCATGAACTTGGCATAGACAAACCACCAAAACTCTCCCAAATTAAGTTTCATTACCAGGGATGTGTAATTGATTTCTGAATAAAACTGAGAAACTCACAAGCAATGTAATGAAGGGGTTTTTTTTTGGGGGGGGGGAGAAGGAAAGAGAAGTTTATTTGCCAGCAAATAAGGAGGTTGGCAGGCTCCCACCTCAAAGTACCAACATCCTGCTTCAGAACAGAAGTACAGAGCTTTTAAATGTTCTGATTCATCCTATCTTTGGCTAAGACAATCTGAGGACCTCCACCCAGACAATTCTCTTTGAGCCATCTCCTGTAGCACAAAGAACAAAAGACATTCCCATGCCCCTCCTTGGCCACTAGCCTGAGGCAGGAATGTAGGTTTGGGTTCTCAAAAAGGCTGAGAGGGTTTTGAAGAGACAGAAAGCACTTTACCCTTTTTTATGCCCTTCCCTCTGTTACATATTCCCACTGTCAATTTCATCCTTCTGTATCTATGAGAGGAGGGGTGGTGTCGTCATCAAGCCACTTCCTGCTCAATTGAAGGGTTGTTTTAGATGGAAGGTTTACACTTATGTCATTACCAAGCTTTGGCAGGATTACCAAGCGAAAGGGACATAAGCAACAACTACAACTGCGAGGACTGACAAGACGAGATTGAGGATACCTAATGAGAGAGATTTTACCTAGCTTGGTATCTAAGACACCAGTAGGACTGCAGGCCCTTCCTATCCCCTTGCACATAATGTCTAATACAGGGCTCGGTAAGAAAGAAACATGGGACCTCTGAATGCGGAGCTGTTAGTGGCACCCTGCCCTGCTGATCCAAGAGACCAGCTTCTGCAAATTCAGAAATTAAACACAGAAATACTTGCACCTCATGAGGTTTAGGATAACACACCCAGCAGCAAGACAGATCAAACAGAAGAGGCAATAGCCCCGGGAAATCCTCACTAAAGAGCTGTCCTTCTATCCTACAGACAGAACAAATAACCGAAGAAAGATTAGCAAAATATTAACACTTTCATTTTTTCATTTTTTTCAAACAGATACTTTAGATCACCTAAAGGCTGGCCCCTCCACGGGGGCTACACCTCTTTACTTTGGTGTGATTGACGCAAGTATTCACTTCTGACAATTTCAATGAGGTATGAGTTGTTAGAGGCAAAAAAAAACAAACAACCCACTCCTTTCTGAACCTTATCTATTAGAATCAAAACTCTATTATCTATTATTACCTATTAGATACTTTATTATCTATTAGAGTCTATTATAGTAAAAAAAAAAAAAATGCAAAAGAAATCTCAGTATGTAACAAGCCATAAGAAATAAAATGGGAAAGGGACAGAGGGAGCCAAAGAGGAAATTGCCAAGTTCTCACAGACTCTACAGAGAACAGGGGAAGAGAACATAGCAGCTGACAGGAAAAGAGTCAAGAAGAAAACTGTGGGAAAATGCAACAGGGCCTTGAGGAGGAGCCAAGTTTTAGGGGGGTGGGGGAGATGAAATGATAACATCCGCTGGCCGCCTAAGCACGGAAGGGAGAGAGAGTCGGGCGTCAAGAAAGGGCCCTGGAGGTGCAGGAGGCTGCGCTGAGCAGGGACAGCCTCACTGACATCACAGTCGGGGACAATAACACTAACAGACATCACAGTAAAGATTTATTTCACTTTGCCATGGAAAGATGGTTTTCTCCTTCTGAGGTAATTTGTAGAGAGAGTAACTCCCATATATTTTTCCTCACAGCTACTCTGTTCTGAGGGGGAGTGGCAAGAATGGGTTACCCTGGCCACCTGGGAGGGGTGGCTTCAGTGACAAGGCCAGGCTCTGGCAGCTGGAAGCATGGAGACGTGACCTTCAGCCCAGCCCTTCCACAGGCCATTGGAGAGCTCTGATGGCCTAACTTCCCTGGGATTCTAGAGATCACAAAGCACGGGCAGCTGCTCCTAGTTAACAGCTCCCAAAGACCGTCACAGTTCTCAATGAAGTCCCCCAAAGCAGGGTAGGAAACATCACTTTCTTCCAAACGGCCTTCTCGCCCATTCCTCAGCCTTACCGTCCTTTTCCTTTCCACTTGGGTGAAAGGATGCAATTCCAGATTTTGTTGTCGGAGAAATCATATCGAACTGTCAAGTTGATGTTCCCTCTTGGAAATCAAATAGACACCTAGGACTTATACCCAAAATGAACTCATGATCTTTCGCCAACCCCCACCATTAAAAAAAAAAAAAAAAAAAACACCTGCTTTACCTGAAGTTTCTCCCTTTCATTTAATGCCAACTTCATCCCTCCTCAGACTGTCTTTTAAAAAAAAAAAAAAGAGTCTTGCTTTGTTGCCCGGCTTAGAGTGTCATAGCTTCAACCTAGTTCACAGCAACCTCAAACTGCTGGGCTCAAGCGATCCTCCTGCCTCAGCCTCCAGAGTCACCATACCCAACTAATTTTTTTCTCTCTTTTTAGTAGAGATGGAGCCTCCCTCTTGCTCAGGTTGGTCTCGAACTCCTGACCTCAAGCAATCCTCTTGCCTGTCTCCCAGGGGGCTAGGTCAGACTGTTCTCTTTTGCCCACACCCCACATCCAGCCCATTTGCAAATGTCATTGGTTTCCTGTCAGAATATACCTGGACCCCTAGCACTTCTCACCAACCTCTCAGCTGGACATTTGCAATCACCTCCCAACTGGTCTGCCTCTGCTCGTGTCCTCCTAAGCATAGCATAGCCAGCCAAATGGCGCTCAAACTTCAAGAAAGGTCACGGCACCTTGCTGCTAAAACCCTGTCTCTGCTAAAACCCTGCCATAATGTCCAGTCTCAGCTGGAGTAAAAGCTAAAGTCCTCCAACGGGCCTAAAAGGCCTCCACATATGTCTCAGTGCCCTGGACCTTGCTTATTTCCTCTGTTTCTACCCCCCACCCCAGCCCTGGACCTCCTTCCACACCTTCGAACCTGCTAGATATACCTAGTGTTGCCAGATGTAGGAAATAAAAACACAGGGCCCTCTCTAACTTTTCAGTATAAACATGCACCAAATATGGCATGGTACATTCTTATATAAAAAAAGGTATGTATTACCTGAAATTCATATTTCACTGGGCATTCAGTTTTATCTGACAAGCCCCACTATACCCTCACCTCAGGCTCCTTGCACTACTGTTCCTACCTGGAATACCCTTCCCTCTAATGTCTGTGTCGTTTGCTTTCTCACCTACTTTAATCCTTTGCTCAAATGTCACCTTCATGTGAACAATTATAGTCTGGCACTTCTTATCCCCTCTCTGTGCTTTATTGTTCTCTAAAACATAATTATGTATTGTTGGCCTCCCCAGCTGGAGAGGGATAAACTCCATGAGAGCAAGATTGGGGTTTTTTTTCCTTCTGCTTTGTTCATTCTGTGCACCTAGAACATTACCTGACATCTAGTAGGCTCATCAATGAATGCTTCTGGAATGAATGAATGAACAAATGAATCTCTCAGAGTTCTTAATAAAATGGCCAACGACAAATTGCCACTGATTCAGGATTTTACTTTACCCTCCATCCATTTTGTGACTACTGAAAGAAGCCCACCTCCTCCCAACTGAGCAACCCTAGAATAAATCACCTTTCTTGGCTACCCCTAGAAGAAATTGTCTCATTTAATACTGATTTTAAATAAAACCCCAAATTTCACAAGATGCGTATAATGCATTAGCTTACTGTGCTTAGTGCTTTACAGTTTACAAAATACTTTCAGCACACGAAGCCCTATCGAAGGGCTTAAATGCAATAGAAGCAGATTCAAGAGGTACAATTTCACAATGGAAGAATTTGGATTCCATGATTATAATTACATTTGCAAATACAGTAATACCCAACTCAAAATAATTCAGCAAACTCCCTACCATACTCACCTTGCCAAAAGTGTCCTTAGAATCCAGCTGAAACTGTTGATGTAATAACTTGCAAAAGTATATTTTGCGGTGGATCACCTTGCCTCTGTATGTGTATATGGTGTATAGTGTGTGTGTGTATGTGTGTGTGGTTTACAGAGACAAATAGCCTATATTACATACCCTGAGTAAAGCTAATCCCAGCAGTTATTAAACTTGTGTTAGTTTTATAATCATCAAAGCCTCTTCACTGTTTATATCAGAGCATGAGAAAAGTATACATTGTTTTGTGCTTCAGAGCGAGCCAATACACTGGCCCCTCTAATTTTCAATCGGGGCAGGTGTGGAGGGAGAGGTCATTTAGGAACTTTACTCATTCACATACTACAAGCAGGTTCCTTGAGTGCTTCTGGGAAAAAAACTGGTGAACACAGGTGCGCCTTAGACTGTTAATGCAGACGTGGTTCTCAGCCTCAGCTGCATATTAGAATCACCAGGGGAGTGGTAACAATTACTTACTGATCCCTGGAACTATCCCAGAGTTTCTAACATAATTGATCTGGGTGCACCCTGGACCCTGGAAGTTTTAAAAGTTCCTTACATGAGTCTAATAAACAGCCGGGTTGAAACTACTCTTTTAAAGTCTCCCAAAAGTACACAGCAAAATAAAGCCCTTTTTATAGTTTCCTATACGAAGCCACATTTCCAGGTTTTATTTAATAAAAGCTCCTCTCTAGAATACAGTGAAGCAGATGGGTTTGAAAGGAAAAGAAAAAAAGATCTCAGATTTTATCTAAAATCAATGTGTACTGTTTGAGGGGAAAAAAATTATCCAGGCTTTAATATAAACAAAGGAAGTTTCAGTACTGCAGCCCTGGGAAACTCCCCAATTTAACTTAGCCTTTCAACGATTCTCACATGCCATAACTGTGGCAGCAGAAATAATAACTGACAATGTGCTCTTTATTCACACCAAACACGCCAGTGGACTTCAAAAGAAAATCAACATTTACAGTTTAATTACTGTTTATTCCCTGTATTCAAATCAGCTTTCTTTGGCTACCCGCTTCTAAATGCTCAGACGGGGATTTAATCATCTGATCTAATTTTTCCAAAGAATAGAAAGTTATCATTATGACAGTACGCTGAAAAAAATGATTAAACAAATGCAAAAGAACGTGTATAAGGGATAACCACATTGGATATTTTTTAAACCTCCATTCCCAAAGTGATATAAAGGGCAAAAGAAACCAAGGCGGAGAGAGGGCAGCTAAAATCTTACCTATTGGGTACAATTAAGACTATTCTGGTAATGAGCACACACTTTTATTGCCAAAAGCCCCGACTTAAGCATTACACAAGATGCCCTTGTAACAAAAACACTTTTATCCCTTTAATTAATATTTGGAAATTTAAAAAAACTCGGTAGATAAAGCAATTCATGTTTTAAGGCAATCATTTAGAGAATTAAAAGACTGATTCCTACTTCTTAACTGAGTTTCAACTTCTATCTGTGATAGCAGAATGAAGTCCATCACTGAAAAATGTTATTGTGCCTAAAGTCAGTGTGGTAGTTACCATCCACACCAGTGCTGTCCAATAGAAATATAAGACCAGCCACTTATGTAATTTAAATTTTCTGCTAGACACATTAAATAGTAAACAGGAACGGGTAAAATTAATTTTAGTCATTTATTAAGTTCCAACTCAATATAGCCAAAATAACATTTAAATATGAAATCAATATAAAAAATCATCAATAAGACATTCTACATTCTTTTTGGTAGTAAGTCTTTGAAATCCGGTGTATATTTTGTACTTATATCACAGCCCAAAGCAGACTAGTCCCATTTCAATTGTTCAACAGCCACACATGCACTGTAGCTACCATGCTGGACAGGTCCATCTCAACACAATAGTCTGAAAATTAAAGTGAACGTTTTCCCCTATGGTTCTTTACTTTTTAGCAAAGCACTTTTACCTGTGCTGCACAAAAAGCTTTAGGCTTCCTACTCTTTTAACTTTTTTTGTGGTTTTCCTAGAAATGGAAACTATAGCTTGGCCTTTTCCTGCACTATCATAATTCATGTAGCTTTTCATCAGCCAAAAAGAAAGAATCTAATTGAGCCTGGTGCTCAGTAATCCCTGAAAATTAATGGCAATTGTCTCCAACATACAATCTATGGATGTAGAAACAATTGCTTTAACACTTTCTTTCCCTTTGTTAGTAATATTTGCTGATCACATTTGAATGGATTACTCTACCTTTAACAACTAAAGTATTTGGAAAATGTTTGCTTCTACTTCATAGACATTTGAAAGACACTTAAGACCTTCTCATGATCCCAGGATGAACATTCACAATATTCTACAATATCCTGACAATAGAGCTGGTGTCAAACAATGCAAGGGACTACCATTGTAGATAATGTTTCTACAACACCAGAGACACTTGAGCCTATTCTTAACTTTCAATGACCTATCCAACAGGACTTGTTCAAATTTAACCTAAGTCAGCTTTCCATAATATCTAGAAGAGATGCAGGCAATCTTTATCTAGGCCTCTCTCCACACACTCTTTGAAGTTACATTATTTCTTAATCACCCTTCAACCATTGGTAAATATACTGCCTTCTCCAAATCAAACAAATGTCTCCATGTTCTCCAGCTAGTGGATGATGTCAGAAAAGAAAAGTGAAGGAAACACTTGTATTTATGCCACAAGTCAATACATTGTGACCTTCGCCTCAGCTTTCAAGCAAAGCAAATTAGATAACTAGAGATGGCGTAGAGTTTGTCACAAGAATGGATTTCAAGAACCAGTTATCAGTTTTGTCATTTACTAAGATCACTGGAGTGTAGTCATTGTGTGCTGTGCAAACATAATTTACCTTCTTTGCAATAGCTTCATTTTCCCATGCACAAAGCTTTGCATTTTAAAGAATCTTTGTACCCAAGTCAGAGCTTCAATCTTTGTACCCTGATAAAAGAGATGAAGGATTCTAAAGGCTAAAGGGCATATCTTCTCCTCTTCTTGGAAGAATGCAGACTCAACCATTACAAAGGATTTATACTTTGATATATGCAATGCACATAAAACCAGAGTTAGAACCTGACTCACACAATCCATTCTACTCACTACTCGCTGTCATATAACCTCCCTCCAGTCAGGATGGTGTTTTCATTGCCACTTACCCCACTCTCTCTCTTTCCCACTGTTTTCCGCCCATCTGGAATATCCTCAACCCACAAGTGAATCCATAAATATATTAAACGTAGATGAAGGTGCTGCACTTTCTACCTTATCACTTCTAGGTTTGGGTTTGCAAGGCTAAAATTCCCAGGCTCCTGTGGCCCCCATCATAATAACCACTGCTTCCCTTAACATTATAATCTAATTAGCTAGGATTGTCGAAGGAATGCCTGCTTGCATTGGAAAAAAGACTTTTTCTTCCAACTATGCCTTATAAGGAAGGGAGCTCTTAGATCAAGGAAAAAGTAATTACATAAGCATATTTTTATATAAAATGCCTGGGTTTTTTCATTGTGGTAAAATATGCATAAAACCATTTTAACCATTTCTTAGTATATAGTTCAGTGGCACTAAGTACAATCACATAGTTGTCCAACCACCACCACCATCCGTCTCCAGAATTTTATCTTCCTAAACTGAAATTGTGTCCATTAATATTTGTCCTTTTGCGTCTAGCTTATTTAATATAATGTCTTCAAGGTTCATCCATCTTATAGCATATATCAGAACTTCATTCCTTCTTAAGGCTAATATTCCATGTGTGTATATACCACATTTTGTTTATCCACTCATCTATCAATGGACATTTAGATTGTTTCCACCTTTTGGCTATTGTGTATAATACGGCTGTGAACACTACTGTACAAATATCTATTCAGGTCTCTGCTTTCAATTCTTTTGCATATATACCCAAAAGTGGAATTGCTGAATCATACGGTAATTCTGTTTAATTTTTTGATGCACCAGCAAACTGTTTTCCACAGCAACTGACCCATGTTGCAATCCCACCAGCATAGGCATATATTTTTTAACTATAGCAAAATATAAATAAACAGAAACATAGGACCTCACTCATTTACACTTTATGGTTGTTTATTTTTTTTAAGAGATGGTGTGAATTGCTGTTTAATTTCACTTTCATATTATCAAGGGCAATAAAAACAGAACTTTACCACTAATCCTGAGCCTTTCTAAGAACTTTGGTATTGAAGGGGCTCAGTGCATGTTAGCATCAAACATGCCTCTTGCATGCAGTTTTCTTTGTCTTTCCTTTTTTTGAGAGCAATTTTATTGGAGACAAATTATCAAAGAAAAGAATTCATTTGCCCTTTGAAGCGTTCTCTTAACAACCTCTGCTTCCCATCTCCCTCATGGCAAAATAGATTTCCCATCATTTATTAAAACAAACAAAAAAATTTTCAGAAGTTTCCATGGCAACCTGCTATTAAATGTGCATGAATAGACCCTTTTAAAATTTAAAAAGTATACTATTTCCCTACCCCAGCTATCTCCCCCTCTTATCAATCTTGCATCTGCTAACATTAATTCAATTTAGCTTTACATACTAACCACATTGACTTGTTTCTTGCTCACTTTGGTATAGGATTAGGATATTGCTGAAATCTCAGCCAGTGATCAGAAATTAACTTCTTAAACCATATGTAGCAAAACACTAAAGTCATGCAAAGGTATTTTTTAAATACCTGCCTTGACCACTTCTCATTTATGATCATCTCAGTTTTAACTCACATCTTGTGTTATTTTAAGGCTATACCACAACATGTAGCACTTAATTCTATCCCACATTATTAATCCTATGATTTGTGTATTTTCATTTTATCTTCCCAGCTACAGTGTAAACCCCAAAGTAGGTTCTGGATGTTATGTTTCTTTTTAATTCCTATGTCATAACACAGTACTCATTTGTTGGCCCAGAGAAAATGCTAGTCTGTTGGATTGCTTGAGGTTCACAGTGGCTCACATTGTGACTGCTTGATAAAACACTAAGCAACAATCTCTTTCCCCATAGGTTCAAATAAATCATACTTGAACTTCATACTTTCTTCAAGTATTCTGACTAACTCCAATATCTGAGCAGGTGATCTGACCACACTCAGTGACAAAGCAAGGGCACAGGTGAAGCAATGCTCTTGATGCTTTACACCTTGGGTGTGCTGCATTCTTGAAATTATTTAAATAGATTTCACCCTGTCCTGAGAGCACCAGACAACAAGCAACCGCCACACACACAGCCAGGGATACGGAGACACTCAAAGGTGCAACGAGTAATTCTGCAAGGAGGGCCCAGTTTTAGGTGAGGAACAAGTCTTCAACAAGGCCGCTTGGTGGGCAAGAAAAGCAGCAGCAAATGCCAGAGCGCATGTGACTTTATTACCATGCGAGTGGAAAGTGTATACATGTCTCAAGGCACAACTGATTTGTCTTCTATGTGGTAAGGCAGCTCATCATAAATGGAAAAGGAGTTCTTTTCACTCACAGTGAATGATGATGACAATGACAGTAACAACAGTGATCATATTAATAGCAACTACTGAACACTGAATTTGTACCAAGCAACTTGCTAAGTTGCTTTCTTACAACACCTCTGCAAGTCAGGAATTATAATATGTATTTTACAGGCAGGGTTATTTAGATTAAAATCATGCTCACTTACTTAGGAGCAGTCCTAGTAATAAATCCCGAATTTGCTGGACTCCAAAGTCTGTGTCGCATATTTTATTCATCAGACTGAGCCAGAGGGGCTCTGAGGATGTTCTCTAACTTATACTTTTCCTTGGGAGAAAGGCTAGCACAGGTCTAGTACCCTTAAAAAATCAGTTTAGTGGCCTGGTATCGCAAAAGTTTGTCCAAAGTACTATGAGAACATCGTAACCCTAACATGACCACATAATTTATCATCCAAAAGGACAAAAGTTAAACCAACTGGGTGACCAGGAAAACGGGCATTACCAGGTCTGCCCAAGGCAAACTAAGATCTACCTGCATATTAGGTTTTCCAACTGAATCCAGGATGGCAGCACTATAAATTACATGGCCAACTACATTTGAAGTACTAAATAGCTAATGTATTTTTTTTTAACTAGACCAATTGAGCTTTAATTTACATACAGTAAAAATTTTTATAGTTCTATACAGTTCTACAAATTTGAATGATCCTAGTCATATAATCACCATCAAAATATAGAATATTTCAACACAAAAATTACCCTATATAAATTCTCTCCCCTGCCCCAGTCTGTCTTTTCCCAAATGTTGTTTCAGAAAACATCAAGTAATGTAGCTTTGAGTTTGGTTTCTTGTCAGTTAGCATAATATATTTGAGATCCATCCATGTTGTCATGTGTATCAGTAATTTATTCCTTTTTGTTTAAAAGTAGTTTACATAGTATGGATATACCACTATTTGTTCATCTATTCACCAGTAGATAATCATTAAAAACTGGAGGCAGCCCAAATGTCTAAGAATAAAGACAATGTAAACATTCACATATAGGTTTTTATGTGGACATGTCATTTCTCTTGTGTAAATATCTAGAAGCAGGATTATATGTAAGTGCATGTTTAATGCGTGAGAAACTGCCAACCAGTTCAGTGTCTGTCCCTTTTCGCATTCCCACCAGCAATGTATGAGAGAGAGTTCCAGTAACTCCACATCCTTGTCAGCACTCGGTGTTTTCAGTTTTTTTTAAGACATTCTAACAGGTATCTCATTGTGGTTTTAACTTTCATTTCCCTAATGACTAATGATGTTGACTATCTTTTCACGTGTTTATCAGTCATCTGTATATCTTCATTAGTGAAATGTCAATTTGAATCTTTAGACCATGTTTCATTGAATGGTTATTGTTTGTTCTCTTATTAAGTAGTGAAAGTTTGTCATATATTCTGGGTAGCTAAAGTATTTTTTAAGTTTAAAAATGTATAATTACAATCTTTTTCACAACAATGGGCATATGATTAATACTACTGAACTTTACACTTATAAAAATGGTTAAAATGGTAAATTTTATGTTGTGTTTTTTTTACCACAATAAAAAAAGCATACAATTACTAAATTTCACTGTAGAAGTCAGATTACAATGTGTACTTTTCCAGGATATCATCCAAGAAGCCAACTGCTAATATTCTCTCCTACACCAGGCATAAATGTCTCAAACTCTAGTAAGGCCAGAGCACCAGTCCCAGGCCCAGCCAAATGAGTACCAGGCACTGGGAGATATTCAAATGTCTGTGAAATCTAGTCCTCTCCTTTCAAGGAGTTCATTTCTAGCTGGGATGACAAGACATAGAAAATTAACCATACCAAGTTGCACGAAATTAGTACTAAAAAAGAGTTCTAGACAATAGGAGTTCCAGAAGTCCAAAGTAGCAAAAAGGGCCCTAGGATGTTTAACAGAGACTCCAAAAGGGGATATATTTAGGAGGTGGTGAATGGGAAAAAGTTTGCTGGGGTTTAGGGAGCTCTTACTGTCAGATACTGTACCTGAGAAAAGTACTACCTACCACATAGTGTTGTTATGATGACTAAAGGCATGTAAAGTTACCTGTGACTAGCACCCAATAAGTGCCCTCAAATTTCTAGCTAGTATTTTATCATTTCTCCTGTAATATAAATATTATCTCAATTTAAACTTTTTATTTTGAACTAATCTTAGATTTACACAAAAGTCACAAAAAATAGTACAGAGCATTTCCTTATATCTCTCACCCAGCTTCCCCTAAATGTTAACATATTACATAACTCATAGTACAATTATTAAATACAGGAAATTAACATCAGTGCAACATTAACTCAAAAACAGACTTTACTCAAATGTCACCAATTTTTCTATTAATGCCTTTTTTCTGGCCCAAGATCCAATCCAGGATCCTACATCGCATTTGTGATGTCTCCTTCGTTTCCTCCTGTGACTGTTCCTCGGTCCTATTTTTCCTGACCTTAACACTTTTGAGTACTGGTCAGTTATTTTGTAGAATGTCCCTCAATTTGGGTTTATCTTATGTTTTCTCATGTTAGAATGAGCTTGTACATTTCAGGCAAGCATAATAGAGATGATGTTGTGTCCTTCTCAGTGCATCATCTTAAGTTATTGTCTCCATTTTCAAGATGAAGAAGATTCTGAGGCTCAGAGGAGGCTACACAGCTAGTACGTAGCAAAACCCAGATGTGGAAACAGAAGTTTGTCTTTGACTCTGTCACTCACTGCCTCTGTACTGGAAAGGGGTGAGAAACCCTTGTAAAAAGCCAGTACAGGAGGCTCTGGAATGCCAAACAGAGGAGTTACGGCTCTATTCTGCAGAAATCAGGTAATTATTAAAAGAGCTTGAGAGAAGTGGTAATTTGTCAAAAGCAGTGTTTAGAGGTGATTGACCTGACCACAGTGCAGGTACACCTCGAGATATTACAAGTTTGGGTCCAGACCACCACCATAAAGCAAATATTGCAATAAAGTCACATAAAGTTTATGGTTTCCCTGTGTACATGAAAGCTATATTTGCCCTATTATGGCCTATTAAGTGTACAATAGCATTATGTCTAAAAAAGCAATGTATATACCTTAATTTTAAAAACACTTTATTGCTAAAAAGTGCTAACAATCATCTGAGCCTTCAGTGAGTCATGATTGCCTTGCTGATGAAGGATCTTGCCTCAACGTGGGTGGCTGCTGACTGATCAGGGTGATGTTTACTGAACATTGGAGTAGCTATGGCAATTTCTTAAAACTACAACAAAGTCTGCTACATAAATTGACTCTTCTGTTCATGAACAATTTCTCTATAGCATCTGATGCTGTTTCATAGTATTTTGCCCACAGCACTTCTTTCAAAACTGGAATCTATCTTCTCAAACCCCACTGTTTTATCAACTAAGTTCACATAATATTCTAAATCTTTTGTTGTCACTTCAACAATGTCACAGCATCTTCCCCAGGAGTAGTTCCATCTCAAGAAACCACTTTCTTTGCTCATCCATAAGTAACTCCTCATCTGTTCAAGTTTTATCATCAGATTGCAGCAATTCAGTCACATATTCAAATTCTACTTTCTAATTCTAGTTTCTAGAATTGCTATTTATACCACATTTACAGTTACTCCCTCCACTGAAGTCTTGAGCCCCTCAGAGTCATCCATGAGGGTTAGAATCAATTTTTTCCAAACTCTTGCTAATGTTGATATTTTGACCTCCTCCTGTGAATCCTGAATGTTCTCAATGGCATCTAGAATGGTGAACCCTGTCTAGAACATTTTCAATTTACTTTGCCCAGATCCATCTGAGAAATCACTATTTATGGCAGCTATAGTCTTATGAGATGTTTTCTTAAATAAGAGTAGAAAGTTGAAATTACTCCTTAAACTGTTGGCTGCAGAATGAATGTTGAGTTTGCAGGCATGAGAACAGCATTAAAAGCCTAAATATTAACAACATCTCCATCAGAGCTCTTTGGGTGACCCGGCATATTGTCAATAAGCAGGATTTTGGTGGGGGTTTTTGTGTTTAGAGAGGTGGTCTTGCTATTTTGCCCGGGCTGGGCTCAAACTTGTGATCCTCCTGCCTCAGCCAGATTAACTGGGATTATAGGAATGCACCATATCTGGTTCTATGGTAACAGTAGTATTTTTAAAGGAATCTTTTTTCTGAGCAGTAGGTCTTAACAGTGGGCTTAAAATATTTAATAAACCATGCTGTAAACAGATATGTGGTCAT
This sequence comes from Microcebus murinus, assembly GCF_040939455.1. Classification (NCBI taxonomy): domain Eukaryota; kingdom Metazoa; phylum Chordata; class Mammalia; order Primates; family Cheirogaleidae; genus Microcebus; species Microcebus murinus. Next base: position 40,487,542 of record NC_134113.1, on the reverse strand, counting down.
CCACACTTTGTTATTGCATTTACAGAGCACAGGCAAAATAGATTTGACATCATTCTTAAGGACCCTAGGATTCTGGGGATGGTAAATCAGCATTGGCTTCAACCTCAAGTCACCAGCTGCATTAGCCCCTAACAAGGGAGTCAGCCTATCCTTTGAAGGCAAGCATTGACTTCTAGCTCTGAAAGTCCTACCCTCGTGGCATCTTCTTAAACCTCACGAACCAACCTCTGCTAGCTTCAAACTTTTCTTCTGCAGCTTCCTCACCTCTCTCAGCTTCCACAGAATTGAAGAGAGTCAGTGCCTTGCTCTAGATTAGACTCTGGTTTAAGGGAATGATGTGGCTGGTTTGATCTTCTATGCAGGTCACTAAAACTTTCTCCAAATCAGTAATCAGTCTGTTTTGCTTCCTTATCATCCACATGTTCACTGGAATAGCACTTTTAATTCCTTCGAGAACTTTTCCTTTGTACGTAACTTGGCTAATTGGCACTAGAGGCCTGACTTTTTGGCTTATATTGGCTTTCAATTTGCCTCTCTCATTAAGCTTAATCATTTTTAGCTTTTGATTTAAAGAAAGACCTGTGACTCATCCTTTCACTTGATCACTTAGAGGCCATTATGGGGTTATTAACTGGCCTAATTTCAATATTGTTGTGTTTCAGGGAATGGGGGCGCCTGGGGGGGGAGATGGGGAAAAGCCAGTCGTGGAGCAGTCAGAACACACACACTGATTACGTTCGCCATCTTACATGGGCGAGGTTTATGGAGCCCAAAACAATTACAATAGTAGCATCATAGATCACCACAACAGATATAACAATTTAAAAGTTTGAAATATTGCAAGAATTACCAAAATGTGACATTCAGGAAGTGAGCACATGCTGTTAGAAAATGGTGCCAACAGACTTGCTCAACACAGAGTTGCCACTAACCTTCAATTTGTGAAAAATACAGTTATCTGTGAAGCACAAAATGAGCTTTGCCTGTACTGTATTAAAAAGGGACTGGAAAAGGGAGGAACTAGTGACAAGGAAGTCAGTAAGACTCTAATGAGACAGTTCAAACACAGGTAATAAGGAGCCACCAGCTTTTCTCTAGGTCTGGCCTAAGGACCAACCACATCAGAACCACAATTGGGCTTTTTAAAAACAGATACCTGAGTCACACACAAGACCTCCACTGAGCCAGATTCTCTGGGTATGAGGTACCAAGTATTTACTTACATTTTAGTCATTCTCTCCAAATAATTCTTAACACATTAACCAATTTAAATAATCACAAATATAAGAAAACACAAGATCAGCTAAGTGAGAGATCAGCAAACTTCTTCTGCAAAGGGCCAGACAGTAAATATTTTAGGTTTTGCAGCCCGAAAAAAGAATTTTTAGGTTTTGCAAGCTCTGTCACCAGGACCAATTATATAATTTGTAGGGCCTGGTGCAAAATGAAAATGCAGGGGCCCTTGTTCAAGAATCATTAATAATTTCAAGATAATTGTAGCAAAGAATTCAACCAAGGAGGGAAATCTTCTAAAGCCTAGGGCCCTGTACAATCGCATGGGTTGTGTGCCTGTGCAGCTAGCCGTCTGTTACAACTCTGTGCAGAAGCAGCCACACACAAGTAAATAAATGGGCAGATAGCAGCAGGATTTGGCCTGGGGTTGTTGTCTACCAACTCCTGAGCTAGACCATCCCTTGGCATGTTGGCATGCTCATAGTGTTCAGAAGCTAATGAAAGGCTAATTTAAAAAAATGGGGAAATGAAATAGTATAGTTAGTGAATAAACACAAATTCATACAGGGGTTAATTTTGCTAGGTAAATGTTCAAGTGAAATTTATTTGATATTCTTATTTAATGCAAGAGAATGAACAGGTTGCCTTGAATAGAGAAAGGAACAAGGACACTTAGACACCAAACGAACATGCTATAGTTCAGGACATCTCGGATGCAAGCCTTGCTCCGAGTTTGTCTATCATCTGTACACCATAACTCAGTTCAAATTTTCTTCAAAGAAATATGTGATCTCTTAAATTCTATATTATCTAAAAAAGTAAAGACAGTTTTTGTATTGAGTCAAAAATCAATAAGGACTTTTCTAGCAGAGTAATCAAAGAAGGATTTAGAATTCAATTGAAATTGGAAAAAAGAAACATCAACTTCCAGACTGCAGTGTCTAATCAGCTTTTCTCCTGATGTAGCATTCCAGCTCTTGCACTACATGTGTTCTACTGTGTCTGACATGTTGTTCCTGCCTCTCACCATGAAGCATTTCAGGACTTAGACTCTCCCTCTACTAATAAAATTAAAACCATTTTTTAAAAAAAATACACAACAAGATGGTATATTTAAATGTAATAACACAAAATACAACTAGCTCAGACAGATAATAGATGCTTAAAAAAATGTTTGCTTTACTCTCTTTCATGATTAAAAAACCACACAAAACCAAGAATTCAAAGAAAGACATTATCAGTTCATCAGAGGAGGAAAAAAAAATGCTTCCTGGCATTTTTTCCAGTCTTAATTGTTCTGGTGCCCATGGCCGTGACTGTTTTAGGAAAACATATGCTGCACAGCTGCAAATGCAAACCTGATTACCTCTAAATTAATAACATGGAGGAGGCGACACTTGCAGCTGTGGGAGCGCCCCGGTGCAACACAATCTCCCTGACATTTGTAACTGTTTGCTTTATTATAAATATCTTTAAATAATCATAAGCAAAGTCCCCGAAGAGGGGGGAAAACAATACAAGCAATAAAACTCACCATGGCCACTTCTTTGTTCTTGCCCAGCCACTTGGGGTAATTATCATCTGAGGCCAAGTTGTTTTTCTTTTTTGATCCTCTGGCTCTGAAGACGTGGAATCTTTCAGCAGCTAAAAGGGTCAAGGAGGAGAGACTGGAGGGTACCTCTCAGCAGTCAAGGAGCTGGCATTTCCAGTCTATACACCTCGTGTCAAACACAGGAAGTTAGAGAAGAAAAATCACAGCTGGGAATTTCTGCTCAAGGTTCATTTTTCAAGAGCAAACTAATGCACCGTGTAATGAGAGGACCAGGGGGTCAGGGGGCCGTTTCCTGAAGAGACAGCATTTCTTTCAACATGCACCGAGAGGAAGAAAAAGAAAGAACACTGGAGGCAACTTAGGGTCTGAACAAAGACTAACACCTGAGTTACAAAAAACAGTAAATTCATCAATCAGAGTTTTGTTGAGCTCAGGTTCAATGAATCCTACGCAAGTATTAATAGTCCCCCCCCCCATGTTGTATAAGAAATAGGAGATCAAAATTACTTTCACATGTTATTTAATGATGTTTCGGTCCTATAGGATACTCTATATTTACTGTACCTTTTCTATGTTCAGATACATCACCACTGTGTTACCGTTGCCTACAGTGTTCAGTGCAGTAACGTGCTGCACAGGCTTGTAACCGGAGGAGGTGAAGAGCCAGAGGACTGCACTGGAGCAATAGCTATTCTATGTAGCCCAGGTGTGTGGCAGGCAATACCTTCTAGGTTTGTGTAAGTGCACTGTGATGTTCACACAATGACAAAAGTCACCTCATGACACATTTCTCAGAACACATCTCTGTCTTTAAGCAACTCATGACTGTGTATACAGAGACTCCATGCTTGACCTGGAAGCTTTAGCTCTACTGTTGAGGAGGGAGAACATAATTCTTATGAAACCATGGAGAATCAAGTACTAACTGATTTGAAGACTTTCAATGCTATGGAATTGGAAGAAAGAGGAGAGTAGTGGGCAAGGTATGATTATAAGTAGATTACTTAAGCTCTCTGAATTCAGAGTTCTCATCCATAATAATGCCCCCTCATAGATTGATAAGATTAAATGGAATTGTAAAAGAGCCTGGCCTATAGTAGGTATATTCACAAATATTAGCTAAGTCTAAATCTCAGGCAAATGTATGGGAAGTCTAGAAGGGAAGAACATGAGTATGTGAACATGGCACTTTTATTTGACAGCAAGGAGATTGGGCAAGTAAGAGCAAAGGATTTGTGCTGGCCTAGACCCAGAGGCTCAAGGGCAGCAGTGGTTATAGAGCCACGTAAAGTGGTGTGTAATTGATCATGAAGGCAGGAGAACTTACTGTTGCTGTTTGACTTGGTAAGGCTGTGGCTGCTGGATTTTCTTCAAACTTTATGGTCTCTTTATCTGGGGACAGGTGGACCACATTCTCAGGCTACCTGGCAGCTAGGTGCTGCCATTCGATTGAGAACCAGCCAAAAAGACATGGGTAAAAATAATGTGTTCCACTTCAGGACCTAGCCCAACAAAACCTCTCTACATGTTTTTCCTTACTCTTTTCCTCTTCCAGCGGACGCAGACAGAGCCGGGGGAACCTTGCAAGTTATACATTACAGATGCCAGAGCCTCTGTCTCCCTAAGGCCCTCGGTGACTTTGTGGAGCAGAGCCTCACCCCAACCTGGAAGCATCCTGGACTTGCTACAGGAACAGGAAATAAACTTCACTGTACTGATACTTTTAGGCATTTTTGTTACCACAGTTTAAGAGTCCTAAGTGATCTATCTAGGGAGCCCCATGATGAAAGCAGCCCTTTAACAAAATTTACCTAGGATTAAAGAAGGAATAATAAAGTAACTAGTGTTTATTGAGTACCTATTGTATGCTTAAAATAATAATAATCCCTTACATAATTCTTACTATATGCCAGAAACTGTTCCAAGCAATTTATGAATATTAACTAACTTTAATTCTCTGAACTCTATTAAGTGGGTATTATCATTATCCACGTTTCACAGATGAATTCACCAAGGCATAGTGTTTTAAAAACTTTCCCGAGGTCACACCGCTTTATATAAGACCTCTTGTGGTTCTTCCAACAACTAACTGAATGGGATGAATATTACCACGCTCATTGTGAAGATGAGAAAGCTGAGACTGAGAAGACCTAAGCGTACCTGAAGATGAGCTGCTAGGAAGTTGGAGCCCAGAACTTGGTGCCCAGAACTTCCAGAGCCTGTGTCCCTTCACCCTGCCACACTCCCCCGGAGCCTCAAAATCAGAAGACCAACCCGGAGTCCTCTTGGGAACTGAAGAGGAGGGCGGGGAGACTTTATACACACTTGTCAGAGCTAATTTGCGAGGCAGACCCCCGACACCTGCCCCTTGTTGAGCGTGAAGGAGCGAGAACCAGACGCAGCTGGGAAGTTCATTGTCTCTTCTGGCACCTTCTCCACACCTGTGCTCCCACCTCAGCGCTCCCTCCACCTGTATCCTCATTCCTTGTCCTATAGTTACGTCAGAATGGATTTAAGTAACCCATTTTCAGTCACACTGATTGATTACATAGAAATATGAATGAGTTTTAATCCATTGCATCAACAGTATTTGTATTTTGAGGCTTTTATTTACGTCAATTTGGGGGCAAGATTCATAATCATACAGTCCCCTGACAGGTAGAGAGCTAACTATCTGAAAAACCTCTACCAGACCCAAGTCAGTTGTTTGTTTATTTATTTGTCGGTGAGTTCATTCAGGGAAGGAACTATATCTTACTCAAGTTTTTAATCACAGACCTTATCAAAGTTCCTGGCAAGTAGGAAATACTCAACACACGTTTGTTGAATGAAATGAATAAATGAAAGAGACATGATGAACGAGAACCACACAATAGTGGTTTCCTGCCCTTCACATACTCTCACACACATGCACAGGCACACACACAAGTGCAAGTACACACCACACACGTACACACACCACACACATGCACATACACAAGTGCATACACACAGACACCACACACATATCATACACACATGCACATACACCACCATACACACACACACACACATACATGCACATAGCTTCCTAAGGATTGGCTCAGGAATAGCTACAAGACCACTGCTTGGAAAAGGAAACCACAAGAGGTGCTAGCCCTTGTCACTGAATTCTCCCAGAAGCAACCAGAATCGGAATTCCAGCGATCTCCCACCTCCTCTCCCCTCCACTGGCAGGAGGAGGGCAGGGCTCCTTGCTGCTTCTCCCCAAGCCTGAGCCCCAGGGCAGCCCAGCCCTGCCGCTGGTCAGGACATGCAGGTGTATATTTTGTGCTTCTACAGCACTCAGTTCTCTCTAGTTAGCGTTGAATGTTTTGATAGCCCTTACCTCTGTCATCTCCAATTAAATACTGTTTGTTACCTCTTCTCTTATCCTCACCTCTGGTAATGGAGTCTCTAACAAATGTTGTGAAAAACCACTATGTAATTAACAGAGGCATTATGGTATCCTTCACAATAAAACTAGTAATATCCCAAGTAAATAAAAGATAGAAGGCCGGGCGTGGTGGCTCACGCCTGTAATCCTAGCACTTTGGGAGGCCGAGGCGGGCGGATTGCTCAAGGTCAGGAGTTCGAAACCAGCCTGAGCAAGACCCCGTCTCTACCAAAAATAGAAATAAATTAATTGACCAACTAAAAATATATATACAAAAAATTAGCCGGTGGTGCATGCCTGTAGTCCCAGCTACTCGGGAGGCTGAGGCAGTAGGATCGCTGAGCCCCGGAGATTGAGGTTGCTGTGAGCTAGGCTGACGCCACGGCACTCACTCTAGCCTGGGCAACAAAGTGAGACTCTGTCTCAAAAAAAAAAAAAAAATAGAATAGTTACAGCTGATATATTTTAAAGCTTTACTACGCGCCAATGCTTTACACTCGATTTCTTGTTTAATCCTCCCAACAATTTATTAAAGTGGGTATTATTATTATTGTCCCTTTTTTAATCTATGAGAAACTGAGTCTTAGAGGCATTAAATTGCCCACACTCACATAACGCTGAGACTAAAATTCATGAAATCTGACAACAAAGTAAATGTTCTTACTACCAGTATGCCAATTATTCCGAATCTGCCTATTAATATCTATAGTAGAATAGCAGAAAGAATGTTGGCTGGGAGTCCAAAGACCATGGTTTGAATCCTGATTTTTGTCACAGGTTATTTTGGTCAAGTTCCTTAACTTCTTTGTTTCTTCATTTATAAACTTAAGATAACAATAAGTAATTTATGAGTTTACTGTAAGAATTAAAAGAGGTAACACATGAGCCAGGCATGAGCTCTATAATCCCAGCTTTTCAGAAAGCTGAAGCAGAAGGATCACGTGAGCCCAGGAGTTCAAGTCCAGCCTGGACAACATAGTGAGACGCCAGTTTCTTAAGAAAAGAAAGAGGTAACATACACAATGCATCTTATTACCATAGTGTCTGGTGCCAAGAAGGGGTCAGTTAATGTCTCCTGCATTTTTCCTACCCTACTATTTATAGTCTTCATCTATTAACCAGATGTCAGAGAAAAATGTGTTAAATTTTCTCTGTGTGTCCCAAGAAAAGCAGATCTCTTCAACCTGTTGGCCAGATTGAACTGTCTTAAACAAGAACAAATATTTCTATCCCGGGGAAACATAGGGCAGACAGTCTTTGCCAGACACAGAAAAGCAGGGATGGAGATAGAGTGTTAGTCCCGCACAGACATATCCCTCCCTGCTTGCTACGGACACCTCAGATAGAGGATTTTATTCAGCTGATCACTCTTCCTCTTCTCACATGGATTTGAGGCATTCACTCTTCATGAGAGAATCATCAAAGCTACTAATTCCCCCAATATATCATATGCCAACTACTGGAACATGATACATTGAAAGATGATGATTTTTGACTATTTACAGATATGGTCTAGAACAGCAAATGTTTCACTTCTGCTTATTAAGAGCACAGAAATTTTGGGTAAATATAAAGTGGCATAAAAAGTTGTATCTAGGGCCGGGCGCTGTGGCTCACGCCTGTAATCCTAGCTCTTGGGAGGCCGAGGCGGGCGGATTGCTCAAGGTCAGGAGTTCAAAACCAGCCTGAGCAAGAGCGAGACCCCGTCTCTACTATAAATAGAAAGAAATTAATTGGCCAACTGATATATATATATAAAATTAGCCGGGCATGGTGGCGCATGCCTGTAGTCCCAGCTACCCGGGAGGCTGAGGCAGAAGGATCACTCGAGCCCAGGAGTTTGAGGTTGCTGTGAGCTAGGCTGACGCCACGGCACTCACTCTAGCCTGGACAACAAAGCGAGACTCTGTCTCAAAAAAAAAAAAAAAAGTTGTATCTACATAGAGGCAGAGTCAAGAATGATTACATCTGATAGTAGAATAATTAAAACATCTGATACCTATACTTAGGTTTCAATTACTTCTGTGTTTACTGAAAAGCAAGTTTTTAATCTAACCTATAGAGCCAAGCATCCCAATTCTTAATATCCATTTAGAAGTTTAGACACAGTCAGGATTAACACCTGCTGAAATATGATATTGTTTCTTGGCTCCAGAATAGACTGCTTGTGAAATATATTGAGTGAATTTCAGGTACGCAAATGTGAACAGAAATGTCAGTCTATTCAAACTTCCCTTCCTTGGCTGAGATTCTTATTAACTAAATTGATATATGCAACACTCCACTGTATTAAGAATGATAGTTTTTAAGAAATAATTTTATAATAAATTGTGACCACAAAATGTATGTATGCACAGTATCTAACCCCACATCCAGCATATGGTAAGCACTCACCAGTAGCTAGCTAACAATACTTGCAGATGTACTAGAAGTGGCAGAAGTATCCATCTCCCGTGTGCCAGGCACTAAATATATTCATTTACATACATTTATAATTTCAAAATAGGCCCTATACATGGATCAAAAGTTGTCATTACCATTTTACAGATGAGAACAGGCTCAATAAGGCATCAAGTTTACTGAATGGTAGAGATGAGTTTTGGAGTCTAGGACTAATGCCAAAGCTCATGCCTGCCTTGCTCTCCAACAGCAGGCTGTGCCAAGCAGGGTTAACCGGGACATTAGCAAGGTTGTCTCAGGACTATGACCACCAGAGACGCGCCCTGTGGGACATCAGAGGAGCCCCAGTAACCTGGCCATCTTAGCCTCGGGATCCCCTTCCCTCATGTCCCCAACGTCTTCCTTCTTTCCACTCCTGGGAAAATCTGGCTAAGAAATGGAGAACACTGCAGGTGAGCGGTTGTGGGGCTGGAAGTGGGGTTTAGACATGGCCCTGGGTAACAGAACACGTGCGTTTTCTTGTTAGAGTCAGAATGCCCTGGCATAAGGGGTGTGCGAGTTGCCAAAAGCTAGGAGGGCATTTTCCTGTTTGCTAAGTGGCTGATGCTCAGATATATAGATCACTATTCTTTGAAGTTGATCTGCTTTATTTACAGTCATGCCCTAGTCATTAGCCAACAGGGACTCTGGGAGTAGAGTGTTCTGGGAATACTTCCTGTCAGGTTTTCCCCAGCCTCTCTTTGGAATGTCTCTACAATCCACTTTGTAACTCTGGGGGTGGTCCAATGTGCCCAAAGGGACTCTGCCTTTGTGCTCAAAAGTATTCTCAGCACTCAACCTCAAAAATAGCTCCGGGCTTACTAAAAACTTATTCAAATAGTCCCTGTTTTTGTTTAAATGTACAAGTCTGACCTGGTCTCTACAAGTCACTCATGAAGAATTACTTTGCTACTTACTTTTTAAATTATGTATCACTGTCAGGTACTAATCTGTGTGTTTATTTTGGAAACTCTGAGAAACAGGGCAGGCTCCTAGGATTCCCCTATCTGTGTGAGGAACCCCTGAGCCTCTGAGTAGAAACAGCAAGGGGACTTTGGTCTTGACAGCTGGACACTGGGAGACTAGGCTTTGTGCTCCTGAGCAAAAAGGTTGGGGGGGGGGGGAGCAACAGCTGCCCTGATTTCCTTCAAGAGCAGAGGAGAAGGTGAGAAAGAAGACAGCTGACCATGAAGGACCACCCTGCAGGGAAGGCAGCTGAGGGCAGGGTCTGCATGGGGACCCACACTGATGGACACTTTGGAATAAACATTCCACGTGATAGGGTCTCAGGTGGCATTTGGTCCAGGCCCACAGAAGCCTTTCTAAATTCTTCCTGGGACAAGACTAAACTGAAAAGACCAGACTCACCTATGATGGAGGACACAGCAGCAGCCATGTGACAATAGCTTTGATTAAAGGGTTAGCACCAAGTATCCAACGAGCTGCCTATACTCTCTGGGAAAGGAGTTGGGGGGAGGGTGTCAAATGAAATACTACCGCCACTGTTGCCCAGTGCTCTCTACTGGGGGTGGGGGACTGGAACATTCAGATTTATAACAGTAGCTATATTATCGAGGACCAGGTTCGCTCCTGTCCCCTCCCTGCCAGCTGTACTTGCTCCCACTGAGTTCCCCAGAAGGCCTCCCTCTCTTCTCGGCTGTGAGTCTCACTCTCCACTGAACTCCGTTTCCATCTCCAAGTTCTTTCCTTCGCTAGTGATGTGCGTCACACACTCCGCTGTACACGCTACCGAGGAAATTGGGGCTGCCCCATTCCTGGAGTCCTGGCGCTCTCAAGCCCCAGGTATTCCATGCGAGAAGCCTCCTTCTAGACGGCCCTGTGAGCACCTCCTGTTGCGTGTTCAGACGTGCAGTGAGGGCTGATTGTGTGAAGAGGCATGGGCAGAGGGAGGCACCCTGGGCAGGAATCAAAGATGAAGGTCCCATCCACATAGCAGGCAGATTGTCCCGATGTCCAGTGCAAGGGCCCCGAAGAGATAAGGTTGCAGACAGACCGGGGGGGGGGGGGCGGGTACAGAAACACAGCTCTTAGAAAGATGTCACTGCTGGGCAACACCATCACCTCCTCTGGGAGGCACGGATACAACCAAGTAAAAGCGTGAGAGCTCCCTGAGTCCCTTTTAGACTGTTGGCCTTTAATCTCTTTGTACAGACTAAACACTTGGTGCCCTTGGAGTGCCCCGGGTGGCAGGGGAGAGGGGTCCCTTACGACAAAGGGGTGCCTCTCACACCTGAAGAGCACCCTGGAGTCCACAGACTTTCTTAAGCCTTCATTCTGCAGACTGAGGGGGGCAGCTCCACTCCAGGGCTCTGCACACGACACCCCAAACTGGGAGAAGGGTCTCAGCCCAGCCTCAGCTCCCTCCAAGATCCAGCTGAGCCTCAGCACCTCTCCTGCCTGAGGGGTAGCCCTGCCTTCCCATCCCGAGGCCCTGAGGATCAGACCCGCACCCAGTAATCCCTAAGGAGCCACGAAGGATCTGGAGGAAACTGACTTAAGGGGTCGCGTAGTGATATCATTGCAGCCAGAGCACCACCCTGAGCGGAAAGTTGTCAGGTGAGAGCGCCAGGGAAGGAGGGGCTGCCAGTGGGTGTCAGGACAGCACCACCTCTGCGATGACATAAAAATCTTTAAAGAGGGCCAGAGGGGCTTTGGTAAATTACAAAAAGTCTTACAAAAGCAAGGGATGGCGAGAGCTGTGTGAAGGCTGAGTGGTGAGTGGTCTAGCTCTTGGGTGCCCCCAACGAGATTCTAGCTCCTTTCTGCTGTGCTCCCCGCCCGAAGCTTGCCCTCACCCCACTGCTGGGAAGTCCTCCACCGAGCCTTCCTATTCAAGGTGACTCCTGTGTTTTCCTCTGCAAGGCCCCGGCTGCGGCCTCAGCATGGTGGGGGGCCTCTGGGATGACGAGATGTCCCCATTCATCCCCCAGGAAGCCGTGCTTGTCATTGCAGTGGGGAGACATGACTTCCATTGCACTCCTTAAAAAGGCATATGTTTTTCTTGAAGAAATGCTAAATCAAACTAGTCATTATGTTTTTTCTTCTCAATTCATAGCCCCATCATTCCATAAATAGCATGATGCCTTCAAAGCACACAGACTGTTTTGCAGGGTGGTCTGGGAAGAGGCTGCAGACTGTGAGGTTGGCCTGTGGCTCGGGACTCTGCTGGAAAGTCACAGCCACACGGCTGTCCCCTCCCAGGCCACTCTCTTCTCATGCAGAAAGGTGAGCCCACTGCCCTAGGTCTCCCCCAGTTCCTGCTGGCAGTCCTGTCCTGTCTTGGAAAAAGCAGGGCCTCTGGAGTCTCCCAGACCGGCTTCAAATCACAGCTTTGCGAATAATTGCCCTCTGATCTTGGGAACTTACTCAACCTCTGTAAGCTTCTGTTTTCTTATCAGTGAAAGGGAGATAACAATACCTACCTTGAAGCACTGTTATGATAAAGGAACTGTCGTAAATGCCTGAAAAGTGGTAGCTATTATTGTTCAAGTTTTATTATTTCCTCAATTGTTATTGTGCCCACTTACATAATTGAAGTAAAACACTGCTCATTAGCGTGTTCAAGTAACAGAACAGAATAAATAATTTTTTGCCTAAATTTAGGCAAATAAATTTTTGCCTAAATCAAGTCTGTTAGAAGCAGCCATTTTCACTTCAGGCCGTGGTGTGTAGAAAATAATTTTCGCTCGTGTTAGAATACATTCCAATCCTAGCGGGTAACTGGGTGCTTTGATCATTTAGCATCTTTCATCGTGCTGAACAGTAGTTCTCATTGTACAGGTAGGTACAAGGCATAATGGGCTGTCAAAACAACCAAAACCAAAGCAAAACCCTGTAAAGTAGCAGGCCTTGTTGTAATTTCCTTCTTTTTCCTAAAGGGAGGAAGGAAGGGGAAAAGAACGGAGTAAAACCAGATGGTTTTGTAAATTGATGGATATTTTTGCCATATGTGGCTCCGAGAGACTAAAATAAAAAGGTCATGGAATGGGTCTGCTCTTTGGCAGACAGTGGAGACAAGCACTTCCTAGATGAATGTCCCCAAATAGGGACAGGCTTCCCAGCAGGGAAAGAAGCCTTTGAGTGGGATCTTAGGATGGGTGCTGGGCATGAGGTATCTAAGAGGTCTGGCTTTTGTAACAGTTCCACGCACCACCCACAGAGACTCTGGTTTTAGTGCTCCAGTTTCCTCTGAGACCCTTCGATCTTTCTTATGTCTCTCCTACGTCAGTATGAGTCTAGCAGGAACGCATGGAAAGCAACTGCAGATTTCTGTTTTAAATTTTAGTTTTGTTCCATTTAAATTGTTCATATTTTAAAAAGGACCAATTGAAAATCATTACAACAGTACCATATTTGAAAGAAAAGTGTAGATCTCAGTAAGAATTGTGAGAAGCCTTACAAGCCTCTAAGTTAATGTCTCTAAGTGCATTTCTGTCTCTGCAAGAGATCTGTCTTATATTTTGGTGCTAGCTCATGGGCACAGTGTGCATTGTGGGTAAGCACAAAGGCAGTGGAGTGAGATGCCTGGATGACAGTCCTTGCCCTGCCATTTGCTGGCAAGTTTCTTGTACTCTCTAATCCTTGATTTCTCACCTATTAAGTGGAGGGTAGTAAGAATTATGGTAGAGACTGCTAGTTTCCTTTCCAATAATGATTCTCCTCTCCTTCTTTGCTATTAGAGCCCTGATTTTATTTTATTTATATGGCCAGTTGAAAGAATTTATTTCTGGCCCACCCTTGCAACTCTGGATAGTAAATGAGGTGTAAGTGCAAGTCACCATATGGGGGTCCCAAAATTTCCCTTAAAAAGATCACTTATCTGAAAAGTGTTCCATTTTGCTCTTTCCCCAATTCCTCTTTCTTCCTGTCTAGAACTCAGATATGGTGGCTGGAACTCCAGCAGCCATCTTGTATCATGAGGCTAGAAGTCCTGTAGCCAAGGGTGGTGGAATAGAAAGATAGAAGGAACCTGGATCCATGATAAGTCAGCTTATCAGCCCTGGATCACCCACATCAGGACTCCTTTTACATAAAAGATAAGCACTTCTTTATCTTAACACACTTATTTGGAGTTACCTGTAGTAACAGTCAATCCCAATGCTGATTGAAGTACCTACATCAAAGATCATCATAATAAAAAAAAATAATAATTCATACAAAACACCTGTTATAGTGCCTGGCATTTAGTAAGAACCCAATAAACATTAGTTGCTGCTACTGCTATCACTAACACTCTACTACTATGAGTAGTACTATACCACCATTATTATTATGTCTTATCTTCCTCATGCTTCAGATGTAAGTTCCTTGAGAGCAAACCTTATATCTCACTCCTATTTGTGTCCCCTGTAGGCCTGCCACTGTGCCCTGCATATAATTTTAAAATAAAGCATCTTCTTAAGTTTATCTTTGAATAAAATCTGCTAAATGGGATCAAGCTTATCAATCATTGATAATAAAACCTGGAGAAACGGTTCCAATTTTTACACAGGGCTCTATATTTCCTAATTCTTGTTTTATAGTTGTTTTATTTACATGTAGATTAGAAACTAGTTTTGTTAAAGTGTGTTTTATTAAAGAATTATCTTTTTTTTTTTAGCAGAAAAATGAATGTGCAAAACACCATAAAAGTCTGCTACCTTGACCCAAAAACAACCTGGGATGTGCCATCATACATTCTAACAGTCTTTGTATGACTTCAGCTGTCCTTTACTGAACACTATGAGCTCAGTACCGGGCTAAGCATTTTATGTGTTTTCTCTGAATGAATCCCTAACATCAATCCTATGGGAGAGGTATGATTACCTCCATTCCTTATTGTAGGGCTAGAATTTAGGAGGAAATACTGTAGTCTAATGAATGTCAGCTTTTCAAACTCCAGCCAAATTACAGAAAATATTTCTTAAGGGATTTAAGCCTATAGAAAACTCACAGAAGTTTTGCTGTATTCTGTGTTTATTTCCTTTTTCAGAGACTCATTTAGGAAAGAAACAATGTCTTCAAAAGAGAGAAGAAGCCTTAATTTTTTAAACAGCTTTATTGAAGTATAATGGAGGTACAAAAAAATTATACATATGTAATGTATAGAATCTGATGATTTTGGAAGAAGAGTTTTGCCTCCCTCTTCCTCTAAAATAATCTTCATTTCTAAAAAATGGTTGTCTTAATCACTTATTAGAAACAAACTGAAGTCTTAAAGGTCCATAAAAAGTTTACATCTGAGTAAAGGTTTTTTTTCCCCACAAAAGGGGAATTTTTATTGGGGGGAAGTATAAATTGAGAAAGTCTTTGGAAAAATGCCTTCCTTTCCCCCTCCATTTTCTTGCAAGATCTCATCACTTCCCAGGCCTGCTGGGAGACCCCTCACCTTGCTTTGCCTATCAGGAGGATGGAATCCAACTCTCTGACCCTTAGAACTCACGCCCCTCCACTACATACCTGATCCTTTCCATATGTTTGATTCACAAACATGCTTTGTCTTTCAGTTCTATTGTATTCATTTCTATGCAATAAGTTTGAGAAATATTGATTTTACACATCAAGTTAAATGCATACAAATGAGAGAGTACCCTGAGTATGACACTGACAGAGTCATGAATTTGTTTAGGGCATGCAGAACCAGCTAATGCCACAAAAGCTGCCCTGTGGACCTATTTTACACAGTCTTTTGGTTCAACTGGGTATTGTTTTTTGAAGCCACATTGAAATCAAAGTGTTTTCCCAGGCCCTTG
Organism: Microcebus murinus; assembly: GCF_040939455.1. Lineage (NCBI taxonomy): Eukaryota > Metazoa > Chordata > Mammalia > Primates > Cheirogaleidae > Microcebus > Microcebus murinus. Next base: position 40,472,151 of record NC_134113.1, on the reverse strand, counting down.
GAGTGCCCGGGTCAAGAATGCTGACAATCTGCTGTCAGGGAGAGAGGCTGTCAGCATTGCCCCCTATCAAGCCTTCCCAGTCATCACTTGCACAAGAACAAGCAGGCAACCCACGGCCTTGTGACAAGCACTGTGACTCCGGGAGCGAGCCAAGTACTATGAATGAAATGCTGTAAAAGGTCATTTTATGGAAGAGGAAATACTGGCGTCACTGGGAGTGCATACATAATTTTGACTAAAAAACCTGGTTACTGGATGCCAGAGTACATGTACTGACCAGGGACCACTCTCCTTTTTTCTTCCTATCCTCTCATTAAAACATATTGCAAATTCTGAAATCTTCTCCAAGTTGAACTCTTAATTCAAAGGAGCAAATAAGAAAACACTGTCTGTTTGAGGATTTTTAATGTCTTAGGTAGGTCAAAAACCTGTAATTTAGGATTTAATCTGGGGCTATGTGAATTGCGTTCAGCTAGTTCTTAGAAGGGCACCAACAAGTTTGATCACCCCACCTATTAGGAAATCACATATGCCCACAGATCCACTACCTTCAACAAACCTTTTTCAGGGAATATTTCTCCTGACACCTACACAGGCTATGAAAGCCAGTCAGCAACCTTCTCAAGTAACTGTATAAACATTCAAATCACTTCAACATTTTTCAGCTCCACAGATAATTTCAAGACCTTGGGGTGACTAGCAACACTGGAAACATTCCATGAATATTTTAGGAGTCATAAGATAAAATAAATTCCAAATAGCTTTTTAACCCAGTTTCTAAAAAAAAATTATTTTCAATAAATAGTTTTAAAAGAAATACATTCTAACAGTCACATTTTAAAGTAAGATCATTTCAAAATATATTTCCAGTTTCTTTTATGAATTTGCCTCTTGCTTGAGGTTTTTGTTAATTCATGTAGATTATATTTGAAAATGCTAAATCACAATTCATTTTTAAAAACCATAGAATTTTTAAACAATTTATTTTCAATCTCTGTAAGAAGACTTTATGTAATTAAAATAATAATTTATACTTTTGGTGGGGAAAGATGTGATGAATCTTTTTATCTGAATGCTGAAAAAATTATGAATGATGTCTGAGTGCTTCAAGTGATTATTTGCAAGAATAACAACACCTCAAATTTATGTAAATTGTCCTCCAAGACTTAAAAATAGCGGTACTGTGGAAAGAGTATTAATTAAGAATCAAGGAGGTTGGCATGGTGGTTCATACCTATAATCCTAGCACTTTGGGAGGCCAAGTCAGAATTGCTTGAGGCTAGGCATTTAAGACCAGCCTGAACAAGAGCAAGACCCCATCTCTACAAAAAATAGAAAAATTAGCCAGGCATGGTGGTTGTGGTGGTGCTCTGCCTATAGCCCCAGCTACTCAGGAGACTGAGGCAGGAGTATTGCTTGAGCCCAGGAGTAGTTTGAGGTTGCTGGGAGCTATGATGACCCCACTGCACTCAAGCCAGGGCAACAAAGGGAGATTCTGTCTCAAAACAAAAACAAAAAGCTCTGTAATTTAAAATCAGGATGTGGGGAGATTAAAAAAAAAAAAAAAAAAAAGAATCAAGAGAGATGGATTTGGGGCCCTAATAATCATGTCTTTGACTTTAAATGCCTGTGTGACCTTGGGTAGGTAAATGACATCTCCTAGCTTCATTTTCTTCCTCTGTAAAATGGGGCAGGATGAATGATACTTTGTCTAAATTCCTAAAATACCATTATCAACTTTGATTTCAAACTATTTATGCAGGTGGGAGAAGTATTATTTTATAGATAGCAAATACAAATGAGGGTCCACTAGCTGCTGAGAAAGCCACGAAGCTCAGGTCTTTCAGTAGCTACCTGGTAGTATTTATTTACAGGCATCAGGGATTTCATCTGAACCTCTGGCAATAATGATAATTATTCCCTCGTGAGCCAGTCCACTTTGGCAAAGATCAAATTCTGTCTCACACCTGCAAACTCAACCCATGTACTAATATCCACCTTAGAGTCTCCTTTTCTGTCAGAAACTAACAGTAAGTCACTGAATTGTTCTCCCACTGAACTAGAGCCATTCCCTCCAGCGGTGATGTTGAAACGTGGTTACAGGAAATTACACAGGGACCTGGCATCACCACAGACCACTGCTTTGTAACAGGTGTTCAGGCAGGGTAGGACGAACCCAACCCACAAAGTAGGGTGAGCAAAGCTCCGAGGAAGCTAATTCTGCCCAGTGCTGTTTCAAATGCTTAGAGGTCAGGTTCCACACCAAAAAACTGACCAGCTGTTTTCATGGGCCATGAAAGCTACTAGCAAGAGTAAAAAAAAAATATGTGTGTGTTTGTGTATGTATATATGCACATATGTATACACATACACACATACATACACATACCCACACACAAAATTATATGTATTTGGGGTTACTTGGAAAGATCATGAAAGGCAGTTTGCCAACTGCAGCCAAGCTTTGTAGAAATTAGTATTTCTTGAGCATCCAGAAACCAAAAAAAGACAATGTGCGTAAAACTGTTACAAGTTTGGCTTCCTTGGCTGTGATTAGTCACAAAGCTGGTCTACAGTTTCAAGGTGATGAGTCAGCCATGACAGGGTACCAGAAGTCCCCAACCTTTTTAAGCTCCAGGCACCAGTTTCATGAAAGGCAGTTTTTCCAGGGACAGGTGGTGGGGGGTGTGCTCAGGCGGTGATGCCAGTGATGGGGAGCGGCTGTAAATACAGAAGAAGCTTCACTCGCCCTCCAACACTCACTCTCTCGCTGCCCACCTCCTGCTGTGCGCAACCCCACACATCACACACCAAGTTTCTTGGAAGACAATTTTTCCACTGATGGGATGGGGACGGGGAGGGGAGCTCTGCGTCCTGGTCTCTAATAGGCTGTGGGACGGAGTTGGGGACTGCAGGGTAAGCCACACTACTGGCTAGAGTCTACTACAGCAAAGTTCAAAATACTTGCAAAATTACTGAAGTGTTGGCTTTAGTAGGTACTGAACTGTATGAGCTAGCAGCTTCAGGAGAAAGCCAGTGAAGGATGGTGAATAATTAAAACTTTGAAACTCCCAAGAGTCATTTCCTGTTTCTTTCTGTCCTATAGTTGAAAACTTATTTATCAGTTGCTTTGGAAGCACAGGATGTCTGGTCTTTGAGGACGGTAGTACAGTATTTGCTCACTCTATTATAAATGACTTTGGCAGGGCTTGAGAGTATACAACATGACCACATTGACGATTTTTCCAACTTTTCCTTTCTGGAGTTTAACTAAACATTAAATGCGTCAGGTGAATGCCCTGGCAGGAAGCAAGCTATTCTCACATCTATTCTATCTCAGAAGCAGTCAATTCTGATGATGTATCAAGGGATAACAAAGTGGACCTCTGTCCTCAGGCTCTGACAATCTCTTCATGATAAAATCAGATTCTGAACAACTTTCAAACCAATGAGACTTACCTATGGCAACAGTCCATCCCAAACAATCTAAATTTCCAAAGTCTTCTGGCCCCCACTGACACCGTCTTTGATAACAAGACCCACTCTGTAGGCAAGTAAGGCTAGAGTACTTGTACATGTCACACCATGACATTTATTTGATTATGGCCTTTCTATGTAGTTAGTTGGTGAGAGGTTCCTACCAGGTCTTTGAGAAAAAAAGCAAGTAAGAGTATTTTGCTGAATAGATTCACATGGGTTCATTATTCGGGTTTTTCTCTATCGATAATTAATTCCTATATAATTGCAATGGTGTGGTGATATGATTCCTTTCACTTTAACAAAAATATAAATTTGGCTCAAATTTCACAAAAAAAAACTAGGAATTACTTGATGCTATTTTTTTCAGTTGCAATAACATTCTATTTCTTAAAACCAAATTATTGGATTAGAATACACAGATGTATATGAATATGTAATATCTAATTCCTCTTAAAATGGTATTCAGATAATGTTTTCATTTAGACAATGCTTTACTGGAAATAAAGTGGTTAAGTGGTGGCTCTGGGACTTGAATTTATGTAGATTTCACTGCCACTTCACAGAATGTCATAATAGCTATTATTCCCACCTACAAATAAGCAGATTAACACTCAGAGAGATTAACTGAGCTACCTGATGTCACAAAATGAAGGAGAGTCAGAACTAGAAAACTAGTCCACGCTTTTATCAACATGGTGTATACATGAGGATGTTAATTGCAGCAGTATTGACAACAGCATAAAAACAGAAAATCACTAGACAGCAATAGGCAAATGAATGAAATAACATAACAACTCAATGGTAATATTATGCTGTCATTAACATATGACCTTGAATAATAATAATAATGATGATAGCTACCATTTATTGAATGCTTACTTTGTGATAGGAACAGCAACAGTCCTTTATGTGAACTATCTGATTTTGGTTTCACGGCTCCATGAGCCAGGTACTATCATTGTCTGCACTTTACACATGAAAACTGAGGCTAAAATAAGTTAAACCACTTGCCCAAAGCAACTCTGTTAATAAGAGCAAGACTGACTCTAAAGCAGGCTTTCTCAACCTTGGCATGGTTGGCATTTTGGGCTGGATAATTCTTTGTTGTGGGGGGCTCTCCTGTGCATTGTAGGATATTTAGCAGCATCCCTGGCCTCTACTCACCAGTTGCAAAAACCAAAAATGTCTACAAATATTGCTAAATGTCTCCTGGGTGACAAAATTGCTCAAGATTGAGAGCCACTATCCTAAAAATTAGGCTTAACCATTATGCTATCTATATACTCCCCTCCCAACACCATGAACCTTCTTACAGAAACTTGGTGGTGAAATTTATATATATAAAATGGTCATAGACAAGATTCCCTGAGATAGAGGTTCTGACACTTTGAGAGTTGACTGCAGGAGGTTGGTGGAGAGTGTCCCCTCTCCCCCAGCACTGTTTTTGGAAACCTCACCTATGAGAAAGCAAGGGAAATAGGACTGGGCAGAGAGAGAGTCAAACTACAAAGCCAGCTCATTGTTGACAGAAGCCTCAGCCAATTCCATAGGGAGCTCCAGAGCGGGGATGGCCCTTTACAGTTGTCCTGACTCGAGACAACAGGGCCTGGCCTTCATGCACTCCCCATAGACCCATCATTGGATGGATGTGGGCTCCCTCCAAGCTAGGGATGTGTTTTGGGCAAGAAGATTCCCCAGGGAAAGGACTAGCTGAAAGCATGAGAGCCACCGACATTCCCACACCTGGGGATTGTCCTGAGGCGCCAATATGGGTAGAGTGAGCACCACAGCTACATATGTGAGTATTTTCACTGTGTAATTTGTAAATAACTTAAAATACATTAACATGTGGCCCAAGACTGGAAAGTAATAAGCAAATGAAAATGGCCATTAAAATGGTAGTACTATAATGTATTTTTCTATTTTTTCAAAGTTGAATACAAGGAAGTGGTCAACATATTGTTCTTAGCATTTAAAAAGGAACACTGAGACCTCTGAAAACGCAATTTATAGCTTTGAAATATATGTTATATATTCATATGACTATAATGATTCCCAAGCCTATCTATCTGTCCTAAAATGTAGGGAGCTTCCTTTCATAGCAATAACAGGCATTGTTCTGTTCTAAGCACTTTTATGTATACTAATTTATTAAATCTCCTCAATAACTCTAAGTACCTTTATTAACTCCATTTTACAGAGAGGAAATTGGTTTCCAAGAGTTTAAGTAATTCAAGATCTGTACAGCTAATAAGTGGTATAACTAGGAACTTGAACCCATGTACAATGACTCAAGTTCTGGCTCTGACTAACACTGTTACCACCTACTATACACATTTATTTCACATAGTATCCCTGAAGTCTTCTCACAGTGGCAGTAATCTGTCTTCTCAGATTTCATTTCTTAAAAAAAAAAAAAAAGTAGACTAATAAAGCTGTCAATGCAAGACTATGCTAAGGGATAAAAAGAATTGTCTTCAAATTTCTTGTTTTGAACTCTTTTGATATTTAAAGGCTTTTAATGCCAACGGAGATTGTAAAAATAAAATTATGCTATTTTTCTTTAAAGAATCAAGTCCCTCTTCTGCTTTTAACACAAAACAGGAAGCTTTATAAATACCTGTTTGAAGGATGAGTCTCACAGGGTCAAAGTTGTTTCCTCCCAAGAGGCCTAAGAGAACTAACCTCTCTCTAGGACTCAAGAGGGAATTGCCTTTGAGCTAATTCTCTGGGGACCATTTCTGGTCATCTGGGGAACTATGGAAAATTCAACTCAAATACATTAGCATTCTGGAAGCTAATTCTTTCACCAATAGATCTGAGTGAATTTCTATATTCAAAATTCCCAGGTAATTTTTTAAAAATGAATCTCCAACCACAAAAATGGTCTTTTTCTTTCCAGAATGGCCAAACCCTTTAGAATCTTTGTTCCACAGGAACACACAGTATGCATGTCCATTGAACAAGGCCTTCAAAAGTTCCATAGGTTGGTTGTCTCGATAGATACTTTATTTGAAATGGAATGCATTTTGAAAATATGAAAAATAAATCACATTTCTCCAAAATCATTTAAGAGACATATTTACACAAATTTTGACCACACTACTAAGTTCACCAAGGTGATGATTTGTAAAGCATTTGGTACATGGTGATGCTTGCTTTACAGAAGATGGTGTTTGCATATGCTTTAAGCAGAAGGCAGATCTTGGAATGTAACAGACAATAGTTTTATGTTTCTTCTCAAAATACAATGGTCTGGAAGGACTACCTATTGTTAAATCTGCTTCCTCACTCCCCACTCTATCACCAGCAGGTCAGGGGCACAGCAGTGGGGAGTAAGTCTCACCAGCTTTTATGCAGATGCTTCTAAGGACAGAGTCCTTCTGCTTCCTTCTTTGGACAATAATGCCCTTTCTAAGAAAACTCTGTTGGATCCTGTATTCCACTTGGCAAATGCCCTGCCAACAGTCACAGATCACTCCGTCACCCAATCTTATGTAAATCTAGATTGGCTCTTCAACGTCGAAGGTCAAAAAGCTACCCTTCAAAACTGTGTCAAGAATTTAGGAAATAATAGTTCTTAAAAGCCTATCTAACACACTTCCACAATTAATACACCTTAGGTTGCTTTAGATAAATAGGTATATTCCTCTTGAATCACTGATGGATTCAATACCACAAACTATAATTTCCAAATTTAAAATATATTCTGCTGAGGATATTTTATTAAAGCAAAAACCAATTAGTTTGACACAAAAAAAGAAAAAAATGAATGTTCACAGGCCTATCCTCATCCCACAAAGCTCTCTTCTAAAGCATTGCTCTGGGTCAAGTCTTAGACCCCTCTTCTAAGCCTACTACTGAATATAATATCGTTAGCACTCAGAGCCAAGCTAAACCACACGACTTTTCCTAGAGACAGAAAACAGATGATGTGCTCGAACTCATACACTTGCAGCAAACTTATTTAGTGTCAGATTTAAAATAGGGCTCTTTAAGAGAAATAGAGAGTGAATCAAAAAGAAAAAAAAAAAAAAGAGTTAAAACAGGCCTTTCAACTTAAGCCAGACCTGACAGTTTTTACATGTTCGGGAAACACCTTTCGGCAATGTGTAGGGTTTTGGTTTTTTTAAACAACCATTGGAAAAAAATACATGAAGTGAAATTATAAAGTTAGCTTAATTTCTACAGGATTAGAGAAGCTAGCCTGCTCAATGAGGAAAATGTTCATTTACAAAAGGCTCCTTATAGACATTTACTCTCTAATCTCAGCACCCCCTGTAGAGTATACACAGATTTAAATGAATTTCCACTAAGAAAGTTTAAAGACCTTTGTCATGATGCTTACTTGGCCTATCCCATAATTAGTTGTTCTCAGGAATGACATGAGAACAAGTGAAGAAAACACTTGGTGAGGCAACAGCAACCACTTTCTAGATGCTGGGGAGTTACACGCTTTGTCCTTCTTTCATTCACTTGTCCCAACAAATAGTCACTGAGCTGGCTGTGTATAAGGCTTGGTACCAACACATGTTCAAGGACAAAAGTTCAATTTTCAGGTGGAACATTCCTCTTAATTTTTCAACTTTTTACATTTTATATTTAATCAAGGGGTGAGTTTTCTATTGGCTTTGCCCTTTCCTTCTTCTTTTTCTTGGGTTAAAATTAGTATTTTTACCTTTTTCCCTGAAGCTGATTTGTCAGGCCTCAAAATACTTTAGGTGGTGTGTATCACTTTTTTACAGGTAGATTAGAGCCACTGAGACACTAAATGATGTGCATTTGTATTTTGTCTTGTTTAGTCTTGTTGAGCATGCTTGTTTTTTGCTCTGGAAATATTAAACCATAATAATTTCAAAGTGTCAAAACAATTTTAAAAACCCTACTTCTCTCCTTTCCAATTTCTGAGATTTCACAGTTAAATGCTAAGAGGGGTTCAGACTAGAAAACCATAAAGAGGGTCAAATCAACGTAACTATCACAGCAGACCAAGGAACAAGGGCTACAGAAAGACAAGAAAATATGATTATAGTGGCCCCATTAAGAACCACAGCTACTGAAGGGGGAAAAAAAATCCAGCAACCAAGAGGGAGCCTGGGCCTTGGTAGCAATGAAATTACTAGCCCTCTATGTAAGCTAACACCATACAAATGCCTTTTGACAACCTACACAAATCTTAACTTTTGAAGTATTTAGTATGGATTTTTTTATATATATCATAAGAATTTAAAAGAAAAATCCTCCATTTGGAAAAAGTTGTAGTTTAATTGGGATTATTAGGATCTACATATATTAAAACTATAATACTATGGGACATTCCCTAAAATGTACAGCAGTAGTTCTAAGGAAGCTGAACCAAACTTGATTTAAGAAATCTTTAGATCTGGCTCTCTGATCTGACCTGTCATATGTGTGTGTGTGTGTGTAAAGAGTTTTTAAACCTTGGCAGCATATTTTTACAACTGCAACCTAAACAGCCACTGGAAGTAGGAGTCCACTTAAGTTTTTGTTTGCCATTTGCTCAAGTTTTAACTTTCCCTGCAGCTTTTTGGATAAAAAAAAGTTATGATCTCAAAATCTCATCATTTAAATATTGCACTAAAAAGTAATTTGACCTTGAAACTTCTCTCTAAATGGGAGAGTAAAGACAGCTCTAGCATGCAATTCTATTTTCATTTCTTGACTATATAACTTAGCAGTGGTCTAATACTGACCATTCTGATTTAAATGCTGGAAAAATACTGACCAAGACTTTGTGAAAAAAGATAATGGAAAACAGAGACCAGTTAGTAAAGCCACACAGATAGGAAGTGATTTTCAGCCCCAAGAGGATGTGGTATCATCTATGGCTCTTTTTAAACTTAAGTAGCATCTGCCCTGTGGATTTTGACCATCCTTTTGATTTAACACAGAAGAGGGTTTGTTCTACCTTTAAAAGAGCATCCTCTTTTTTTCCCTCACAGACTCCTGAACAAGTGGCTGCCAAAACAAGACTGGGGTTGTTTTCTTACTGAAAATCCAGTGTTTATCCAGTCCTTTCCTTTTCGACTTCTGAGTTTAGCTAACCTAACAACAAAATATATAGCCCTCATATCTCACAGAGCAATAAAAAGTAAAACAGTTTGTTTCTCTGATCAACATCATTGCAGTATGAAAACAAAAAGTTATGACTCCTAACTATGAGATATTTACAAACTGTACTTTCAACAATGAGATTCTTCAGTGTGCTTCTAGAACAAAATAAAAGGATCAGAAACTGTGGTTCAAGTCAAGTGGGCAAAGCTCTAGAAGGGTACTTTAGAAGGGTACTCTAGTCTGGACAGGGGCACAAATACTTTATCAAACAAGTCGAATGATTCTCTTTTTTCCCCATGACATTTTTGAAATAAAACATCTAATGCATTCATATTGATAAATCAATCAAAAGGTCTCTTCTTATTAAACTTTTCACACACAGATGATATATATAAGCAAGGTTTTTCCTACGTAGACCCAGACCTACCACATATTCAAGATATGATCATTCTATCATCAGTTGGGTTATGCTTCAAATATTTTGAAATCAGATATCATTACTACTGATTTCCTTTTAAAAAAGCAATATCTTGAGCATTAGATTTTCGTAATTACACAATTCTGAACTTTTAGCTTTTTTAAACTTCTACTCTATACAAACTATATGTCTAAGGGGGAAAAAACTTTAAAAAAAATGTAATGTCAGAGTTTAATTTCAACCATCTGGTATAACAATGAAAAGTGTCAGACCTTCTGAAAATGCCCTAGGAAAAATGAATGGATTCTTAATGTTTTCCCCTCCACCACCCTTTCTCTTTTTTCTTTTCCAAGATTAGGACTTACTAGGGAATAGGTTTTTGAAAATAAAGTTTCCTTTTTGGAAAATGGCCTACATTCAGAAATGTCTTAGAACAAGCATTTAAAAAAAAACTAATAAATAACCATAAATCAAAATACATTAAAATAAAATTACAGTACATCATCGCTCCTAGAAGGTCCACCATACTAGAAGATCCTTTCAAAGGTTCATAAATAAAGTCTTCTTGACTTGAAGTCGTTTCCTGCATCGTGATGAAGAGTAAGCAGAAAACTAAGAAGAATCACAAGTTTTCAGCAGGGTGATGTCCAAACTACACGATCTGGTGCGGGGTGGGGAGACTGTTTTGCTTTTGATCCAAGTAAAGACAAATAGAAATATGCTCGTCCCACTTCCTCAAGTCCTCAAAACCTGTAAAGAAATGACACCAAATGAAGTAGGTGGCTCAGAATCCACCAGCTAGCTCTCTTCCGGACAATCCGCGGACAAAGCGCGCCCAGAAAGCAGCCAGGATCGCTCCCTCAAGTGCCCAGATAGGAGGCAAGCGGCGCTGGGGTGCGCACCACTGGACAGGGGCGGTCAGGGTGCGCGCGGAGGCGATCCAGAGGCCCCTCTGCTTGGCCCGAGTTTCCCCATCCTCCCCTCTCTGCCCGGGCTCTCCTGGCTCCGGTTTGCTTCTCTTCTTTCCACTTTCCCAGAAACTTGGAATGATATCTCACTCCTAAGTGCCGAACCCATGAAAAAGCTTCCTACTCTTCCCGTTCCCGACACTCTCGCGACCCCGGAGCCGGAGTTGCTGGGACCTTACCTCGTCCGGCCCGCATGCTGCCCCCTTCAGGCGGAGTTGGAGGTGCTGCGGAGAAGCCGGTGGCCGTGCGGCTGAGTGTGCGGTTGTTGGTGCGGGTGCGGTAGTTGGAGAGCGTGCGGATGCGGGTGGGGGTGCGGGTGAGTGTGCGGATGTGGATGCGGATACGGGTGGAGCTGCTGGGGCTGAGGCTTGGGTTGGGGCTGGGGCTGAGGTTGGGGCTGAGGTTGCGGCTGGGGCTGGGACGGGGGCTGGAGCTGCGGCTGTGGCTGCGGCTGCGGCTGCGGCTGCGGCTGCGGGGGCTGCTGCTGGACCAGGTGCTGCTGCTTCTGCCGCGTGGACTTGACCGCCAGGATGGCCTGACGATTCTTGTACTGCACCATCTGCAGCGTGATCTCGGCGTTCCAGCCCTGGTCCTGTGGGCACCGAAAGTCGATCTCTTTGCCCTCAGCCATCACCACAGTGAAGTACATGTACTTGCCCTTGCGCTCCACGCAGTCCACGGTCTTCATGTTGGAAAAGTGCAATTCCTTGAGCTTGACCGGTGGCTCAAGGCCGGCGACGGTGGGGCCGACGGGTTGGGACGGCTCGACCGGTCCCTGCCCAGGCTGCTGCTGCTGCTGGTGTTGCAGCTGCTTGGGCGGGATGAGCAGCAGCCCCTCCTCGGTGAGGATGCAGCACTTTTTCTTCCAGAGCTGCAGCAACCCGTCGCTGCGCTTTTCCAGCACACCCTCCTTCAGCGCTTTGCAGCCGCTGCTCTCCAACATCCTCCCAGCATAGAGGGGACCGCCGCTCGCCTCGGCCTCAACGCTTCCAGCCGCTCGGGCCGGGGGCAGCAGCAACAGCCGCGCGCCGTCCTCGCCCCAGCGGTTCCCACGGCCGCCTGCCCGGAGCGCGCAGAGGAGGCTAACCCGCAGGAGGCAGAGCGGCGGCGGCGGCTCTGGGTCCCGGCAGAGGGGCAGCCGCGTCCTGATGCGCCGCCACAAGGTCCCGGAGCTGCGAGCCGCTGGGCCTCTGCCGTCCTCTTGCGAGCGCTCACTGAAGGGCACTGGCCGGGCCCCCTCGCGGCGCTTTTGAATGGGCCATCTTCCCCACCCCCGAGTGACACCCAGCGGAAAAGGCGGCTCCTGGCGCCCGAACCGCGGGGGAAAGCCCAGCTCCGAAAGGCTCTCGGCCGCCGGCGCACGCCTCATTAACTTGGGGCCTTTCCAAAGCCGGCTGCGTCCACGCCCCCCGCGTCCCTTGCTCCGCCTCTCGCCGCCCACTTGCTTCCGTGCTCCTTCCCCGGCAAGGCGGCTGGAACGCGAGCCCCAGAAACTCCTCTCCTCCACCCAGGGCGATCGCCAAGGAAGCCCCTGCTGCCCGGCGACGAATGCCGACGCCCAGAGGGCGCTGAGAGGCCATCCCCACCGTCCCGCCTCTCCCCGTCTGCCCGGCTCTCAGCTAACAGTCTCGGAAAGTGAGCACGGGCTACGAAGGCGGGTACAACTACCAGGCAGGCAGGCAGTGCCTGGAACGCAAAGCTGTCTCTCTGCCCCCGGGAACTAGCCCTAGAGATTCGCGCTGGGCTCCGAGACCCCGCAGAGCCAGTGTCCTGGCCTGGGCGAGCAGGGAGGCTGGGAAAGAGGCTCACGAGCTGCGGAACTGTGCCTCTCCTGGACGCCTAGGTAAACATCTCAGTGCACAAAGGTTGAGAGGACATCCGTGTCTTAAATAGCTCTTCTTGGAGTGAAGAAAGCGATTGTTAAAGCAATAGCGCTACTGTCAGTTTGGAAGGAGTGAAGAAAGGTGGACCCACTACAGGTGGCATCTCACCTTCCTTTCTTGACCCCAACTGCAGGTACTAGCCTATTTTCTCCACCCACAACAGCTCTCTGGCTTCCTTCTTGACCCGTCTGTACAGCCTGCAACATCTTCTAAAACAGTAACTCAACTACAAACTGGGGGAATATCCAGTACTAAGAGATCCCACACTTCAAGACAGGCTCCAAACAGCTGGTCAGCCTCCACTGGTTCCTTTGCAAATACCTAGCCGGATTTCTGTTTTGGAATCTCATTTATCTGTGACCTGGGGAAGGTAATTTCTACTCGCCCCCAGATCCCTCCTACTACTACATTTAGACAATCTCTATACAAGCTGCTTTATGGAAGGCAGAATAAAGAGCACAAACTGAGACCTACCCTCCTGGTAGGGAAATTCACCCATTAAGTAAACGGGGAGCCCAACCCTGAGGAGGATACAGAGAAGAATCAAATCAAGAAATAAATGAGGGGTGGGCAAGTCAGAGTTAGCCAAGGTAAGAGGAAAGGCTGCTGCTGTGACCAAAGTGTAAGGAAGGAGAATTGTATGGTTAGTGCAAAGAATTCAAGAAGGGAAGAGAAAGTGAGAGATGAGCTTGGAGAACAGAGCAAGAGTCAAATCCTTTTTGTGTCATGTTAAGAAATGCAACCTTAATCCCAAAGCAATCAGAACAAAAGATAATTTAAACACAGGAGGGTCCACATTCTTAATCTAAGGCAACACTATTTGATTAAATTGGACAATTCCAGCAATCTTGACTCCTACTAAACTGCACTTGACCAAATCTCAGAGCCTTCACATTGCTAATGTATTAGCAGTCATTTCAAGAGAAAGGCAATTATTAAAATTTTATAGATTTTTAGTAAAATTATGCTTGAAAAAAATATTTACAACTCTGTATACCAATGACAAACACTACACCAAACATCTGTTTGTTTCTTTCCCTGCCTTTGTAGGACAAGTGAGCATTCCAGAGAATTTCTACATGACCAGCTGTTCATCCTTTTAACAGAATGGCATTCTTTAGCTCATCTGGAAGGTATAATTCCTTCAAGTCTATTAAATTCAGAGTTTTTGAGGGCAGGTGTAGTTGGGAAAGATATTTCATATGGAAAAACACAAACTTGATAGGTAAAAAATGAGATATAATCTAGAAGCACAAGTCATTTTTGTAGGAGAAAAAAAATGTCTGTTGTTACCTAGTCCTCTGCTTTTAATCAGGATGCAACAAAAGTGTTCTATTCTAACTTATTTGAAAATACCTGAACATACAGCCAGCAGAATTTTCTAAAGCACCCATTTAATTAAAGCTAGGGACTTTAAAACTCAGAATTTCCAGTTGGGTATTTCAAGACAATTTAATAATTTTGTGAGCAGCTCAGAAGTCTACAATGTGCCCTTACTGACCACAGTACATTATTGGAAATTTTAGTATTATAAGAATCTCATAGATTGAGGACAACTTTGCTCTTAATTTGTCACCACCTACTCACCAAAATGGCCATATTTGCCCTTTAAGACAATGAAATAAAAATTCACAAGAAATGCATTACAGGAATTAACTGTTCAAAAAAACTTAGACGATATAATGAAAACTTACAAATATCACTTAAAAGTTACTAAAGCTTAGAAAACTAGCTGACAAAAATCATTGCTCTGGCAAACAAATTTGAAATGGCTAGTTAAAATTGCATTTTATAACTGGCAATATTAAGTTGTCTATCAGCAGTATAGGACAGTAGTTCATTTTCCTTCTTTTGGATAAAGTTCTTCACTTGGCTTCAAGTACATCACTTTGTTTTGGGTTCCTCCTCTGCTCCCCAGTCTTTTAATGTTGGAGTGCCCCAATTCTGAGTCATTGGTTCTCTTCTTTATCTATACTCACTCCCTTGTTCATGTCATCCAGTTTCACCACTTTTAATAACATCTATATGCCAAAGACTCCCAAATTTATACCCCCAACTTATATCCAACTGCTTATTGCCAAAGAATAAACTACTACAGTTAAAAATAAAAAACATGCCAGGCAAGGAAATACTTACTAGTAAGGCCATTCACTGAATAGCTCACTAGAGAGAAAAAGTCTGAGGAGATTTTTAGGTCATAGGAAGCAGGGTTCATATAGATTTTGCAAATTTAAAAAAAAAAAAAAAATAAGCAGCCTGAATAGGATAGAAGACCATAGGTTTATAGTGAATTTTACAAATTCCTGGATAAAACTGGTTCAATGACGGCCTGGAGTGCCAGGATCACTTAGAGTTCATAGTTTTTTAATAACTTTGGATTAGAATGGCTATGGTGAAAAATAGCATTCAGTTTTGATATGTCCCAGGCCAGTGCTGTAAGAGGAAAATTTTCCTTTTACACAGCTCTACAATAGAGAACTCAAATATATAAATGAGCTGCCAAATTGATTTCTTCACCCTGTTCTTACCTGCAGCCCCTGTCTCAGTTGATGGCAATCCATCTGTACAGATGCTTAGGCCAAAAACTTTGGATCAGTACTGCCCTTACACCAGGCCAAAAGAGGCCCTTATCCAGAGCCCTGAGCTTTAGAGGGATTGTATACTTTTAAGGAGTAAAAATGCTGTGTTCATTTGGAGTGCATACTCATTCTACACTACACTCCAGGTACTCAGTATTCGTAATACCCTGCCTAAATGATTTCCAGACTGTTTCAGAGAATACATTATATCACCACTGTGTGCACTAATGTGTAAGGGGGAGTGGCCCCTTACACTTGTGGTATCCACGTATATGTGCAGAAGGCCCTTTGCCATACAGTTCAGAGCCAGGGGTGAAAAGACATAAAGGTGGGACATAGGCCGAGGATCAGCTCTGATCTCAAGTTATGTCCTGGCATAAATTCAAACCTGGCTTTCCAGAAGGTATATTTGTCAAGATAGATGCACTGGACACATTTTCATTTAACAAAACTTTTAAATATTTAAACATATGGTACCTCCATTGTACTTTTGCTCCAAAACTGCAAATACATAGAAGCATGCCTGCCTTACAGTAATTCTTTTTTTCTCTCAATGCCCAATCTACACATTAAGTCAGAAAATCCCATTGATGTCTTCAAACTACATCTGGATTCTGTCTACTTCCATCATTACCACTATAATCCAAATAACCATGATCTCTTCCTAGATTACTGCAATGGCCTCCTAATTTGTCTCCCTGAGTCTACCTTACTGTCCTATAATCTATTTTCAACACAGCCACCAGGGTCATCCCACTATCTTTGCTCAAATGTCACCTCTCAGCAGGCCTATCCTGATCACTCTAAAATTGCAACCACCTAATTCCTCAGATTTTTCCCATAGCATATATTATCTTCTAACAGTCTACTGGATAATTTATTATGCCTGTTGCTTATTTCTGTTCCCCTTCTTACTAGAGTGTAAGCTATTCAAGAGGGCAAAGGATCATTGTTTCTGATGTGTTCTAATCACATACAATTCCTAGCACAGAGTAGGTGCTCAAGATGTGTAGAAATTTTAAATGGAACCACATCTATCGTAAAAAAAAAATCAATTTCTTCAAATATTTGACAGATTTGTCAAAATGCATTCTACTTTTAAAACGTTTTAAATTGTAACAAGACTATAAAAACACTTGCAAAAGCTGTGATACCAATACATATTTGGTACATTTTAAATGGATAACTACTATACATGCTGGGCTTCTGTGAATTCTAACAGTAATTATAGTCCATAGATGCCATCTGAAATAAATCTCACAAACCTTTTTCTGAGCAACATGCAATTTAATATTGTGAGAGGTATTTATATAAATTAGCATCCTATTGTTTCTAGGAAGAGTAATTAAAGGAATGAGAAACAGAAGTGGAAATGAACTGGATTCTCTTACTTAGCAGTTAAATAGCCAAACACTTGCTTTAAAAAGTCCATTAATCATTACTAGCTTAAACTCAGAAAGTGTTGAATTTACAACTTGATCACAAAAATACAAAATCTTGATTATATAAACTAATTTGCAATACATACTCATGAGAAAGATTTGGACAGAGCAAAGGTGGTATCTTTCAAGAAATAGCTAAAAGCCAATCTATGAAAATGTCATGTCACTCTCATCAGTGTATAAAGGATAACCAAATATTTCCACACAGTGCAATTTAGATTGTGCTATTTTTTTCATCTTTGAAATACTTAGAAGAAAAACCTTATAAAGATTCCAATTTTCAAAATGCCTTGAGTTGAAAAGTTAAATGTTAATTTTTTTCAACACAATACTATACTACCCAAGCTTTCTCGGCAGCCTAGTCTAGCTGCCTTCCTTTTTGCCTTACTAGTTGATGAACTATGCCTCCTAGTGATCGATTTGTGTAACACAGCCTAAAGCAAGTCAGAAAAAGGGCACTTGGTGCTGTTAAATACACTGTGGATCAAGCACGTCAATCAGCTGTCACCATCCTTTCTATTCTGCCATCAGCCTAATTCAGATTCTCATTTCATCTAGGCTCTCAAGGGGCCCAACCAACCTGATCCATACTATCACATACATGGCTATCAAGTCTATTCCTAAAATACGACAGAAAACTTCCATTTGCTTCCCCTCATATGTAACACTATGATTCTTTACCCTGGCACAGAAAGCACTCCATAGAATAGGTCCTACTCACCTTTACAATTTTGACTCCTTATTCAACCTTATGTGAGCTCCAGTTATATATCTAATTATGCTCTTCCAAATCATTTTTTGTTTCTCAAAGTCCAATTCAAATCCCCCCTCTTACATCTCCTCTGACAGTTAATTCTTTCCTGATCATTTCAACCTCTGATCATTAGTACCAGATTTTAATGTATGCCTACTTCATTAGATAACTAAGATCTTGGATAAGTGTTCTTATTGTTGTACCTAGTAGCACGGTGGATCCTATAGACAATCAATATAGCACTTAAAGTGAGGGGAAGTGACCAATACTGGAAACATATCAGTATCATCCAAAACCAAGCAGGCAGGTTGGGCACAGAAGATTACACACCTGTAATCCCTTCACTCTGAGAGTGCTGAGGCGGGAGATCATGCCTGAGCTCAGGAGTTGAAGACCAGCCTGAGTAAAACAGAGGTTGAGGCAGGAGGATGTTTGAGCCTGGAGTTGGAGGCTGCAATAAGCTACAATGGCACCACTGCACTGTACCCAGGGAGACAGAGCAAGACTGACTCCACAAAAATAGAGGGGGACACTGAACAAAACCAGAAGACAGGCTAAATGGATATTTTATTGAAAATCTTAAACAAGTAACTGGAGGATCTGGTGGTTTATCAGGTAATTAAAACATGAGAAATTTAAGAAGAGAGAAAGGCTGAAAAGAACAAATATGGGGTCACAAAACTAAAACCACTCAAGAATAAATACACTGGCCCAAAATGGGCCGTGCCTAGAAGCTGGACATGATGGACAGACCCCAGGACCCACTTTGGACCATAAAGCAACTTGCCACGATCAGTAAGCAAAAAAATGAAAGCCTATCTTTGAGAACCATGAAACTCCCAGAGCCTGTATCTAAGCCTAGGAGAAAACTAAGCCATCTTGTATTTGGATTGTTATACAACCAGTGTCTATGTAGAAACTCTGGAGAAGGGAGAGGAAAAGAATATCTGAATGTTGTTAAAAATTGAATCTGCTCTGGATTAACTCTGGTCTCAAAAATATTTCAGATTCTGAAAGTGTTAACCTAAATAAAGTGCATATTTAACCACTAGTTGTGGTAGGAATATCTACAAGGCAGTGCACCAAGTGTCTCTCAGACAAGGTAGGAGTATACAAGTGCTGGCTCCAATACAACTTGTATTTGTATTATCTTGTTAAATTAGAAAGCATTTAGCTCTCAAAATTGGTAACTAAGAATTATAATGCTATACAGCTAAGTCTTGCTAGTTTGAAAATACTCATGGAATTGCAGGGAAGCTTTTCTCTGAACCCCTCACTGTAGTTATGGCCTATCTTTGAAAACAAATCTATACTCAATGGTCATTTTTTTTTTTCTTTTAATATGGAGGGAGGAAGGTAGTTCAATTTCCTTTTTTTTTTTTTTTTGAGAAAGAGTCTCAGTCTGTAGCTCTGGTTGAGTGCAATGGGGTCATCGTAGCTCACTGAAACCTCAAACTCCTGGGCTCAAGCGATCCTCCTCCATCAGCTTCCCTAGGAACTGGGGACTACAGGCATGTGTTACTAGATGCCTAGCTAATTTTTCTATTTTTAGTAGAGATGGAGTCTCACTCTTGCTCAGGCTGGTCTGGAACTCCTGAGCTCAAGCAACCCTCCAGCCTTGGTCTCCAGAATGCTAGGATTACTAGCATTAGCCATTGCACCCAGCCTTAATGGTCACCTCACACTTACATTTAAGGTTACTTTAGCAATCAAGTTTGACCTTTTTTTCTCAGAATGAGCTCATTATGTATACATCTGAGAATCTCATATAATTTAAATAAGATTCCAGTATCATGGAGAAGAATAAACATTTTCCTCCTTAAAATAGGCATACAATATATAATTTAACCTTTCTTGATATTTCTGGTCATTTTGGAAAACTACTGTAGCTTTTGCTTTTGTATCTGTACTGTATATATTGTAACAAATTATATTTTTCAGAAAAAGACAATTTGTGGCCACTACAAGATTCCAGTTCCTTGCACCTTACCAAAATCTTACCCCTTCTCCAGCAAGAAGTCATCTACCATTAAACCTAGGTGGGCTTGTAGAGTACAGAAGAGACTTCCCAGGGTAAGTAAGCCATAAAAACAGTAAAACTTCTGGACAGCTAGCTCTTGGAACCCAGCCACCAAGCCATGAGATCATGTGCAGGCAGAGTTCTGGCCACATCCCAGCTGTCTGAGACAGCTTTAACCACCACCTGTGCATTACTGCCTATGCATTACGAACCTTCAGATGATTCCAGTTCCCTTCCTTCAAAAACATTTAAACCCAGGCAACAAAACAAATCTTGCTGATGTTTTAAACCATGAAGTTTGGAGGTGGTTTTGTTACACAGTACTAGTTACAACTATTGATATGCCCTACACATACTCAGAGCTCTACTGACTTTCCAGAACTCTTTTTTTTTTCTTTTTTTTTTTTTTCTCATAAACATACAGAACAGGAACAGAACTCTTGAGTAACGTGGGCTTAAACAAACTATAGGAGTCTACTTAAACAGATTTTCTTCTCTGCCACCCAAGACAGCAAGCTCAATCCCTCCTCTCCCTCCTCAACCTACTCAATGTGAAAATGAAGATGAAGACCTTTATGATGATCCACTTAATAGTAAATATATTTTCTCTTCTTTATGATTTTCTATTTTCTATTGCTTACTTTAAGAATACAGTGATATAATACAAGTAATATATAAAATGTTATCAGTAAGGCTTCTGGTCAACATTAGTTTTGGGGAAGTCAAGTTGTATGCAGATTTTCAACTGCATGAGAGGTAGGGGCTTCTAGCCCCCTGTGCTGTTTCAAGGGTCAATTGTATACACAATCCAGCTTTGTTGTTTTTATCAGTTTTCTCAACATGTAGGAAATATGACAACTGCAAAGAACCTTGGAGTGCCTTGGTTAATTTATAGAAGACTGACCTAAGAGAATCATTCAACTTGCTACCTACTCCCATATGGGATTATAGCTGATATATTGCACTGAGTTCAGATAAATCCTAATTCATCTACATACATAAAAATTTACTGTACAACTACCACATTCCAAGCCTAGTGCTAGAAGCTGCAAAGTCCATTACTTACCAAGCATCCCTAGAGTACTTCCTGAACTAGTAGAGCCAATTCAGAACTGAAGAACCAAAAGTAGTAGGTATTAATTCGATGAAAAAAATTTATGTTTAACCAATAGGACATATGCACAAAAGCCCAGGGACAGAAAGTGAAAGGAAGCTAAAACAGTACAAATCCAGGTTAGACAGCCTGGGTCGTTGATCTCCAGATCCACTCACCAAGCCAACTGGAACAGCAAAGACAATGGGTAGAGTGTCTAGTTTTAAAACTTGTATGACTGGCCTAATTTAAGTCTAAAATCACATGTGATCTCAAGGTAGACACCTATTTCACTGCCCAGCCTAGAAAATATCCCCAACATCCCAAGCTCCAAGTAAATGTTAAGGATGGAGAGGACAGGCAGAGTAATGACTTGGGTGTTCTGAAGCATGAGAAACCTAGTTAGACTTCATTTAGCTTTACCCTAGATCATTTCTGGATTCTGCCAAAGGCCAAAGAAAATAAACTAGCACATGAAAATACATGTATTTTTTTAAAAAAAGGAATGAGAGGAGATTTTCTAAATCTAGCTGACTTCAGGTCAAGGGCAAATCTTTTCTATGAATATATGTATTTTTTACAATGTGAAAAACTTTTCAAAATGGGGCAGAAGGTTTATATTATCCAGTCTTCTTATGCACACTGAATAACATACCTCATACCTAGGAGGAATTTTGCCTTGAACCAACAAAAAGCCCCAACTAGTTCTGAAATTAACTGCCAAAATCAATTTTAAAAGTGATCCCAACCACAAATTCTAGGTTTTCTTATGTTTAGGAAGCACATTTACTAAATGTCCATTTAATAAACTACTTTATTCTCATACATATTCATTACAATTTGATGGTAGAGACATTTGTATAGAGCCTGCAGTTTTACATATTTTCCATATGTATCCATATTTTCTTATTCCTATAGAACCTCACCTACAATTCCTAGCTGAATCCATTTATTTGAAGATAGTTACAGATATGGACTAGAATTGGTTCTTCAGGTAATCACAGGGATAAAATATATTAAAGAAAAAGATTTTTAAATGTAGACTGGAGTATTCATTGTGTATTTTCTATACACATACACATGAAAGGCCAAGGAACAAGCACACACAGCATCCAGATTTTGTTTCTAAATAATATTTCCCATTATAAGGAACCAGGATCTTTGGGAAAGGCCTATGATGATCCTAGAAAATTGGAGCCAAGAAGTATGTTGATCAAAATAAAGAAAAAGGAATTCTTTTAGTTATTTTAAATTTCAGAATTAAAGGAAAATTGCAATATTGACAATGGCCACCCAAAAATACCAACCTGAAATACACTAAGGGGATTTACTGCAGATAAACCTGAATCTATTATTTTTAAAAAACAAAAATTAGCCAGGCGCTGTGGCTCACGCCTGTAATCCTAGCTCTTGGGAGGCTGAGCCGGGCGGATTGCTCAAGGTCAGGAGTTCAAAACCAGCCTGAGCAAGAGCGAGACCCCGTCTCTACTATAAATAGAAAGAAATTAATTGGCCAACTGATATATATATAAAAAAATTAGCCGGGCATGGTGGCGCATGCCTGTAGTCCCAGCTACTCAGGAGGCTGAGGCAGAAGGATCACTCGAGCCCAGGAGTTTGAGGTTGCTGTGAGCTAGGCTGACGCCACGGCACTCACTCTAGCCTGGTCAACAAAGCGAGACTCTGTCTCAAAAAAAAAAAAAAAAAAAAAAAAAAAAATTGCTGGGGGGGGGGTAAGGCAACACACATAACCAAAACATTTATATCCCCATAATATGCTGAAATAAACAACAACAAATAATTGTTTTTGTTCTTGGTTAAGTAAAAGAAAATCCTCTTAGCTCTTTAACACCATCTTGTTTACCACTTTTCTACCCCTTACACCAGTCACTTAACCTATGGGGCCTCTACTGGCCTCTAACTAGTCCTGGGGCCTGCCTACCTCAAACGTTTGTATCTTCAAATAAATGGCTGACTTCAACTATCAATCATCATGTCTTAGGTTTAAAAATTATCTTCATGGAAAGGTCATCCTTACTTGAAATATTCTGAAGAGGTAGTTTTCAGTGTTTAAAACCTTTTTAAAAGACTTCCATAGCTAAGCCTTCTCTGGATAGGCCTCTTGTATTACCATCAGTTGTTTCACTTCTTTGGATGTACCCTGGATTGTTCTGTTCTGGGAACTTCACCTGTATTTCCTGTTCTTCCATCTAAACTGTTCACTATTCAGAGGTTCCTCCCTTCACTTCTTCACAAATTCCTGCTCACTCTTGAAATCTCAGCTAAAAGCTCTCATCCAAGTGTTGAGCATTCTAACAGAAACTATTTACAACCTCATGAAGTCTATCAGAGCCCCAACTGCCTAACTACATTTTGAATGGTAAAATTATGAATAATATCATTAACTCTGTCAACTTCTGGCACTTAAAAGTTTGATCAGTTCCTTTTCAATTGTAAGTTTAAAATATACAAGAAACTAAAAACTGCTTTTATTTTAAGGAACATTTTTTTCCTGGGTTTTAAAATAATAAAACTCAAAACAAATAATTAAGAAATCCACAAAGGCTATAAATGCTCAAATTCCAATATGGAAACTAATGACTGACTTATTTCCTGCTGGCAATCCATTATTTCTAAATTAATAAGCCCCATTTCTTTTATACGGATGCTCCAACTTATAATGAGGTCACATTCCCAAACCCATCATAAGTCATAAATATCATAATTAAATGCATTTAATGCCCCAAAAAACTCATCATAAAGTTGAAAAAAATCTAAAGTCAGTCACCGAAGTCAAGCACTGTCTGTACTTGACAATTTTAGTCAATAACTTTTTTGTAAACTGAAAAACCTAAAAGTGCAGTATGTCAATGGGAAGAAACACAAGGTACAAAATATAGTGATTTTTTGAAAATATAATTAACCGAATACATCAATTAAAATTTCTTATGGATAGCAACTTATCCTTAATTAGTTTCATACACCAACAAGGATGTTTTCATTTCTAAAGTCACATAAGTGATCTCTAATCAGTCCAAGAATTTGGCTTTTTATAACCAGGTTATATTTTAATATCTGGATTTTTAAACCAGTATACAAAAATCACCATTATACATCTATAAGTTGATTTCAGTATGATTTCACCATTATCATTTACATTTGCTTTTCAGCTATCAGAGACTTCGTGCTTTAAGAAGCAAATTACCTAAATTATGAACACATTTTCAAAACAAAATCGAGCTCACAATTACCAAGTATATACACAGTGTAGAAGCTTAAACTGAAATTGCATATATATATTTCTTTTCTAAAGTTCCTACAAAGAACTTATGCGCTTCTAAACCATCTTATTCTGTACATTTAAAATGACATTTGGCTTGATTTAAAATAGTTAAAAATATAAAGGCTAAAATTTTTTAAGACTAACCCATAAAAATGGACTCAAATTTTAAACCAAGCCCTGAAACCAAAGCATCCAAAGAATAATTGAATATTAGTTTAGTATTTCTGCATGGCATGATAAGGTTTTCACTAACAGTAACTCAAAGTTTTGTCTTAATTTTTAATAATGGGAATGGCCTACAACTTAAACCCACAAATTCATACTGTCTTACAAGCAACAGTAATATAAACTGTTAATTCAGTTATCTTATGGCCTTACCAGATGCCAATCACTATCATTAACCTATTCACACAATAAAAATATTTCTATGAATGCTAATATATCCTTTTCATGTTTGTTGTTAAATGAGCTAAAAAGGAAATAGAGGTAGAATCCCATTTTTCTTAAGCACCACTCTGTAAGCAAATTCGACACAATTAACATATTTTCAGGGTCTAAAATAGTGATGCTAATACTATTTCACTAAACTAGATAAAAGAATTCCAAGAAATTGTATAGATGTGACTTTCAGACATCTATATCAAACTATTAACTCAATTTGTGGAAGCGTTGTTCTCGGCTCATTTACCATACATGTAGGATCATAAAGTGACAGTACTGAAATTTGTTTTTTCAAAGTTTGTCATTATTGGTGACTATATGAGATTTCACCATTTCAAAAGGGAAAAAAATGAGACAGATTCCTGGTACTAAGTGCATGGGCTGGTGAAAACTATAAACTGAGGATATATAAAGGCAAATTTTTGAAGTGTCTCAAAAACATCCTGCCAGAAACTATGGAATTTCTTTCTAGCCATCAAATAACAAACCCCACTTTTGCAGGGCTTAGAAGGCTGTTCTTAAAATTACACAGATTTTTTTTATAGGTCATAGTGGCCAAAGCACAAAATAGCCTACTCTACACATCTCTATGTTCCACTCTTCAAAAAATGTATATTCACTTTTTTACAAAAAAACCCAAAATATCACCAGTACATTTTATAAAATTAAATCCAAATTTTATTAAGGATTTCAAATTACATACTTCAGACTTCTAGAATGGAATAGAACTATTTTGGAACTGGAGAAATCGCATAAACACTGACATCCCTTGAAACTCCAACCATAATGAAATCCTGCTGCAAACCACATCCCCATTATATAACAAGACTCAATATTATCTACCCCTTCACTTTGGCAAGAGCTATTTCCTAAAGGAATGAAAAAAATAGTGACTTTGCTACTTTAAGTTCATTAAAAATGGGATTCTATCTTTAGATAAAAAAATTTTCAAGTTCAGAAAAAGGTGTGTTTAGATGAGCTATGGTTACAAAAAATAAAATAAAAACCAGCACAGAACATCTAATCAAAGCAACCAAAATCATTTTGAAAATAAAGAGGAAAAAAACTATTATAATTGGTTAAGGATTTCCAGTAGTAAGTTAAAAATCTCAGTAGAGGAATGGATAACACTACACAAATAACAATATGTGTTCACATTCTAAAACCTTTATGCTACCTTTTCAAAAAGGAAGCTCTATCACCTCTAAACATGAATTCAATGTTATTTTATTAAGAGCAAGAACTCTAGACCTTACTCTAATTATAATCCACTTAGTCCACCCTCACTATCAAAAAAAAGTCCATCCCAAAAAATTAACAGTAATTAGCCTGAGGTATTTTAAATGTGGCTCTCCAGTCTCAAATTTAATGGCATTTTTTTCCAAAAATGGTCATATTTCCACTTTATTCCCATGATCCCTACAGTATTTACTACAGTATGATCATCAAAAATATCTGAAAAAAAATCCTTGGACCTTTTGAAATAGTTCATCCACCCAGAGCCACACAAAGATCTGCAAGAGTGTTGCCTGCCCAGATCCAGAATAGAGGTACTTATACTTAACCTTTGTTTTCCAGTTTAATTATCAAAGCATGGTATGAATAAGATGCTGAATATAACACTTGTATTACAAAAAGGCCCAAAATCTTGAACTTTTAATGAGACTGAGAAACATTTCATGAGATTTAACTTAATAAGCCTTAACACATCTGTGAGGTAGTTAGGTAAACAGTACTACCCATTTTAACACATAGTAAACAGAAACATGGGTAAATGACATACTTTAAGCAGTAAGAATTAGTATATACCATAGAGGCTTGGGGCCTTCTCTCTAGTTCTAAACTGAAAGAAAATTAAATTTAACTTTTTAAATTTTTCTTTTTAAAAAACCATCACGTCATTTAAGATTTTGTCCTTTATATTTTTAACACTTGCTTCTTAATAGATGTAGTACCTCTTCTAAAGTTGGTACCCTTTTCTTCAGTAATTTGGTAAAATGGGTACAACCCTTAATTCAAACTAGGCCTCTGCTTCTACCTGAATTAGTACAAAATTAAGACATTATCTTTTAAGAACTAAAAGTGTATTTGACAATTTTATTTTAGGCTGCAAAAACAAAAACAAGCAAACAACCAACCAACAACAAAAAACTTGAAATAGGCTTGACAAAAGATGTAAATTCATCCTTTCCAGGGAAGCAGAAGGCAGACCCTACCACAAAAAAAAGATACTTAGTTAATGGAGGTTAAATTTAAAAGTACAGTTAAATAATATCAGGCTAACTTTTGGAAAGCCTAGGTTTTATTCACCTCCCTGTGGTGAGGTGAATAAAACTTTTTATTCACCTCCCTGTGGTGAGGTGAATAAAACTCATAACTGTATTATGAGTTAAGTTTCTTTATAGTTAACTATGCCACCTAAAATATAAAAATCCAGTAACAACCTAACAGTTATCGGGTATGGTCTTACTGGAAATTCTTAACCATATAGTTGATTCGCCAAAATTATTTTTTAATGATGAATTGTCTTAAGTTTATGTCACTGCATTTCTATAACAAAGTAATGAAAGGCATGGCCAATGCAAGCGGACTTAACCTCATTCAACTAACAGCTAAAGAAATACTTTGGTTCTTCGAGGAAAAAATTAGGGGAAAAAACATGTTTCATTTAACAGTTATTAATTTTAATAGCTGTACCCCAATAGCTACATGATGAAAATATTCCAGAAGAACCAAACTATGTAGCAATGAATGAACATGCGTGAAATAATTTGTGCCTTCAACATACCTGGCAGAAAAACCATAGTTAAAATGCTAGGTAGAACAAATTGGTCTTTAAATATCAGTTCCTGTTCTTTAAAAAAAAATTACTGAGTCTACCAAGAAAATACAAAAACATAAGGCTGTAAGTAAATAATAGTTGTGTTTAGGCTATTACAGTGCAGATAATCCTCAAGGCCACATACATCCTGCTTCACTGCTGCTTGCACTCTGCTGGGTTTTGATCCTTCTGTTAAAGGAAAACAACAAGTCAATCTATCTTCTTCTACCTGCTTCAGTGAATTTTTCAATAGTAGTTAACTACCTTAATTATCATAGTATCTGTTTTGTTAAAGATTTCACCAAATTAAAGAAATGGTATAGGACATAGACAAGGATGGCAAATTATTTATTCACATATTAGCAAGTCACTGAAATCCTAAAGTCCAAATTTTACATTGTTAAATTAACTCCATAAAATGACACACTATTCCAAAATCTTTAAAAAATAAAATTACCAAGCAATTTATGTTAGTCATATTATCAATAAGTTTTGCCTTTTTATAGATCAATTATTCAAAGATAATAATTCCATTCATATTTAGCTAGTAAGAGTAATTCACACCTGCTAGAATATTTAATTTGTTTTTATTAATAAATTACCCTTTCCTACTTGCCAAGTTAAATCATCATCTGAATATTTTATTGTATTAAGCGAATGAATGAATGCACTAAAGAGAAAACTGATGTTTTAAATGAATCATGATGATATACTACATACTTTGTGGAAGATGAAGACCTCAACTAACTCTGATATGACAAATTCCCAGGAATAATAGACTGGGACTCTAAAGGACTGAGGAATAGAGGTGGCTGAAAGAATTTAACAGCACTGCTCCCTAGCCTAGTTCCCAAACTCTTCCTGCATTCAGATCTTTTAAAAACTGACATTTGTTTATAAGCTTTCCTTTGGAGGAAAAACAGACTAAGAACCCAACCAATCAACTTTCTTTAATGCTTAAAAACTGTTAAAAAGAAAAAAATGCCCAAGACAATGTGCCAATAAAATAGAATCCTAGCATTTACTTAGCCTGAAACTATAAAAAATACAGTCAGATCCAAAACAATGTTTCTTAGGAAAGGTCCATTGATATTATGTGTACTGTTCAATATGCCAACGGGATTGGAAAAAGAAAAAAAATATTATCCAGTCAATGGGCTGTATTGAAGACTTTTAATGGAAAAAACTAAACTATATTCAGAAATACCAACTCTTACTTTAGCCTGCCTTATATTTAATAGAAAGCAGCACTAATTTTGCTCACCTTCGGGTCATAGTCTGGATCATTTTCCTCATCTCCTTCTTCTTCCCCTTCCTATATTAAAGTTCAAAATGCATCCATGAAGTAGGTACATAGTAGGATAAATTGGCTTATAATGTACGGAAAATTTAATACAAATTACTCTAGGGATCAACAGATTTTCATATTACAGACTTCGGTGATAACAATTTAATCTGAAAGCTTCTAATATGAAAAATTTCCCAACACAACTTGAGACATTCCAAACAGCTTTTATTGAAAATGTTTACTGCAGCCAACGTTGAAAAAGTTTACTGCAGCTTTTGACTTCTTCAAAGAGCTGATAACCCTGCAGCAGAACAAAATTATTTGAAATAAAAAAAGTTGCTGAGTTTTGCAATTTATTTATTGAAACCTTATACATACATTGATTGGCTGAAGAATTCTAAAATCATATTTTCCAAAATGTTTTTATCCCAAATCACAGAATAATGATTATAGCAAAGGAATACATAAATCAATCAATTCACTTCTCAATGTGTTAAACACAGAGAATTATTTGCTCATTTGGTAAACATTACCTCATCCGCTTCTTCACCTTCTTCATCATACTGAAAAGAAAAACAGTGTAAGTGTGAGTGAATATGCATTTGAGAATGGCATTAGTAACATGCACCACTTTATAAACTAATATCTAAAAAGAGAAATAATACTTTCCCATAAAGTAACTGATTACAAAAAACCTATTCTAACAATTACCATTTAGCAATAAGGATATCTAAAACATTTTAAAGGACAACCTAAGGTTTCTTTAATCATTACTTAATATTCCCTTGGATAAAAAAAATTCTATGCCTCCTAATAAATGTTAAAGCACTAAAAAAATGTCCTAGTTCTGTATGGTCAAAGGTGAGAGCATAATAGACCTACAACATTAACCAAACAAAAGTTACACTAACTCAGAATAATCTTCCTATTAGCAGAAAATTTAAAACTAAGATAAATGAATCCAAAGATTCTAAGAAGACCTACTTCAAACTCAGTAAAGATATATATATATATATATATATATATAGTCAGTGATTAGCCTAATTTTGAATTATTCTATGTCCTGCTTTTTAAAAATTAATTCTAACCTCTTATAACTCTGATTACTGTACCCTCAGCAAATTATTTCTTTTCAGAATTCAAACTCACTCACATCATCGTCATCATCTTCAATAGCTTCTCCAGTGAAGTATAACACTGATCTTGGGATTATACGTTCACGTAAAAAGTGACCGATTTCAAAGTCCGCAGCAAGGATAGCTTCAGCGTCATCATCCTGTTTTTAAAAGGAAGATAAAAGCACAAAACTTATGAATAATTCTGTTATTTAACTTGGCATATGTGAGACTTTTTGGTTTAAATCATATGATGAAGAGAAGAAACCCAACCTTTTTACTTTGTCATTTTTAAATTAGCCTATATGCATGTGATCAAGAAGTCATCTATGTACCCTAGTTTTACAAGTTTTTTATAAAAAGCAAGTCAGCAGGCCAGTGTACATACTACATACATGTGGAGAAATAAAAACTAGAACTGGTTAGTTTTTTATGACTTATACAATACAATATAAAAGCAAATTTGTTACATGACTGCAATTTTCCTTTTAAATTATTATTGAAAACACCAAATGGAGCAATACTTAGAATCTCAGGGCCAGGCACAATGGCTCACGCCTATAATCCCAGCACTTGGGAGGCCGAGATGGGAGGATCACTTGAGCCCAAGAGTTAGCAAATCTCCCATCTACAAAAAAACAAAAAAATTAGCCAGGCCTGGTGGCACATGCCTGTAGTCCCAGCTACTCAGGAGGCTGAGGCAAGAAGATGGCTTAAGCCCAGGAGTTTGAGGTTGCAGTTAGTTATGATAATGCCACTGTACTATAGTCTAGGCCAACAGAGATACCCTGTCTCAAAAAAAAAAAAAAAAAAACCCAAAAAAGAATCCCAGGCTTTCATTAATAACAACATCAAGTATTTGGCAAATAGAAGAACATAAAAGACCACAGAGGATCACTTCATATTTCCTAAACTACACTTTCAAGTTGCTGTACAGTTTTAAGTCTACTTAATGCCAAATGATAATAACAATAAACTCAATCTACAATTTCCATTTAATGGCAAAGCACAACACAGAAATGGTTCTGAATACTAAACAATGAGTACACCATCTGTGAATTCCATGAACCTTTACTGTGTCATCCAACATAATCTAAAAAATTAAAAAGTACAAAAAGGGGAGAGAAGTGAATTTTAAAGGAAGAAATTCACATCACGAGGTAGAGGTTTTCAAGACTGTTTTGTCACCATCGATATTTAGTAACAAACTAAGAAAAAGAACTTGGCCGGGCGTGGTGGCTCACGCCTGTAATCCTAGCACTTTGGGAGGCCGAGGCGGGCGGATTGCTCAAGGTCAGGAGTTCGAAACCAGCCTGAGCGAGACCTCGTCTCTACCAAAAATAGAAATAAATTAATTGACCAACTAAAAATATATATACAAAAAAATTAGCCGGGCATGGTGGCGCATGCCTGTAGTCCCAGCTACTCGGGAGGCTGAGGCAGTAGGATCGCTGAGCCCCGGAGATTGAGGTTGCTGTGAGCCAGGCTGATGCCATGCCACTCACTCTAGCCTGGGCAACAAAGTGAGACTCTGTCTCAAAAAGAAAAAAAAAAGAACTTGAACATAAGCTTTAACCCATCCACTGACATGAAAAAATATGAAGCTCTATCTTAATACTCAAAATAATTCTTACCTAAAATTTACACACTGCTTTATACTCTCATTTTTTATCCTGTAAAAGGTATTTTGAACTAAGCCAGTTATTAATCTTTTCAGACTGAAATATTTGCCTTTTGCAGATCTGATCTAAGCCTTAGCCAAGATGATTCCAATACAGAAGTATTCAAATTAATATAATTTCTAATTCTATATATGTATAAAACTAGTTAAACTCTTTCAGTTAATTTAAATCCAAAAATCTGACCAAGAGAAAAACAAATTCAAAACACACCTGGCCCACCCTGCCTGTACAGACCATTTTTGAGGCGGTTCGTCAGTCCAGGCTACATGGTAGGTACATTTTATAATTTTTTGTTATATGCCACATATAACCTAAACATATATGGCTACAATATACAACCATATTTCTATTGTAATAAGACACAGGAAAGGTATATGCCACAAACCTAATCATAATATGGCTAGGAATTGAGTAAATAGTATAAATTGAATACATTTTGGTTTCATTAAGGATAAAAATAGTTTTGAAAAGTTAAATCCTTCAGAGAAACATTTACAAGTATCAAAAGAAAATCTAACTTTTTATTTCACTGTCTCTCAATAGAGGCAGTAACATCACTTTGAATGGAACAATTTTTCAGATCCATAAAGGCCTATCCAGTGCATGCAGGCCTCAGAACACAATACTAGCAATGACCATCCCCTCTCCACTTTTGAGGACTGACTAGTGCTTTAACACAGTAAACAATAAATAACAACTCAACTTACCAGATCTCCACTCTCAGGAACTATAAAAACAGAGAAGAGAAATTCAAATGAATAAGAAATTAAATAAAGCTTATTATAAAACCACCATTAATAACCAAACTAAAATAGTACTTACCCTCAGGAGGCGCAAAAAAATTAAAGAAAGAGTCATTGGAAACTGTTTTAGTCACAGTACGAACTGTCCCACGTCCCTTATGTTTCTGCTTCTTCTTAATGGTTTTCAAAGTGACATTCTTTCCTTTTTTCCAGTCTATCTGGCACCTTGCAAAACAAAGGAGAAAAACCTTCCATCACATTTAGCACATTTTTAATTGCTAAATTTTTAGAAGTAAATGTTATATTTAGCTTTCAAAATTTTAGAGGGGGAAATTGGCTCATATGTTTTCTGTAGCAGTGTAAAGGGGAAAATTTTATTTCTAAACAAATTTTTTAAATAAACATATTTACAATTAGCACAAACACACAGTATAATAAATTTAAAGAGGCACTCCTTTGCAATAATATATGTTATAGTCATGGGTCTGAGGAGAAGTGTAGGAAAATGATTAAGCACTTCTCAGAGAACATTTTACCAAAATCTCTGGAGACAGACTGTGCATATATGTAACTGAAAATAACAAGTGTGCACAAATGTAAGTACAACAAAAACTGATACAACATTCTGTCTAAGTAGTAAAATTAAACTCACCCTGTACAACCCATAATTTCTGGTCCATCAAAAGAAAAGGGATCAGAATCATCTGGTTCTGACCTCATCCTATATGTCTTTGTCAACACTTCATTTGTGAAATATTCATTGGGTTCAAAGTGAAATTCTAAGACAAAACTCTTTAAAAGAAAAGAAAAGAAAAATTAGTTAAATACCTACAAAATAAATTTTGCCAATGCTTTGGTAAATAAAGCTTAATCTGTGGTTTTTTAAAAGCATATATAAGATTCAGAAAAACATTATCATGTTTTTCCTACTCTAACCCCAAATTATGTTAAAAGCAAAAAGAAGTAGAAATTAACTAATAAAGTTTAATTTCCATTTACAACTAAAGTAATAGTAATTTGTAAAGTGATGTGTAACATGTGTACACAATAGGATGGGCACATTGTAACTGACCAAGTCTCCCTCCCTACTTACCCCATGAAGAGGGCTTAATAGTAGACTAGAACCTGAGCCTGACAAAGAAAAAGCCCAACCTTAAAAATCTACAGCCTTTACCTATAGTAGCTTTGCCCACAGCTGATATAAAATACTGGTGGTTTGGGGAATAGGTTGTTAGCTGATCTACTCCCCCTACTCATCGGGAAGTAGAAGCCCTCTAACATTATCTGTTTTATGTGATTTCCAGGCACATGCCCTTTAATACAGAATAAGTATTTACTTTTTCTTATTCCCTTGCCATTATTTTTATCCACTTTAACCCAGGATCAAGGATTGTATTTCAAAAATAGTTTATGTTCAGAGAGAGGAAAATGAATAAATATTGTGCCATAATTAGTAACATATAAATACTTATTTACTACAATGAAAACAGTACCAAGTATCAATTTCCTATCATCTCTATCCCTAACCACTGAATGGTCACTCTTTTTAAAAAGGATTATTTATCTACCTGTAAGCACCTGTTATAAAATCATAAATATTTCAAAGTTCTTTTACCATTGGCTGGCCGGCATCTGAAAACTTCACTTTAATATCTTTCAAGTGCTTCAGAATAGGTTCATCATGTTCCTTGAAATTAAAAAATAATAAAAATTAGTATCTAACATGGCATTTAGGGTTTGTATTCTGTTACTACAGACAGTAGCTGAGACAATATATTTTTAGTAAAGTTTTATATAATAATGATAACTTTCAGACTTAGTTTCCAGATTATGGCTTATACTGAAGTTAGTTTTTACTATGGGTCTACTGTCACTAGTAGAAAAAAAGTGACCAAGTAGAACTATATCATTATTAGGCTGAATGGGCTAACAAACATAAAGCCAAGTCTTTGCTGGTTTTTATATTTGCTTTAAAAATGTTTCCTGATTGTAATTGCTGCATTTTCCAGCTGCTTGTTCCTTTCCTCCTGCCTGATTCTTTTCTACTTTGCTAAAGTAGAAATGCAATAAGCAGTAATTGTGTTGAGATCATTTATTTATCTCAATGTAACTTCTAATAATTACAAGATAGGGCAACAGGTACTACAATGCAGATGGTAGTGGCTCAAGAAATACTGGAGAGGCAGTTTCCCAAAGAAAGTGACATCTGTGATGGTTTCACAAAGAAATATGACAACTGTGAGTTAAACGTCTTTATAGTATTCTTTTAAAATGTAAATTTCTCGTGGAATAGTTTGGTTTCAGATTGAAAAGCTCTTTTTGGGAGCCGAGCAATTGAAAACTAAGATTGTCTTCCCTATCCTAAGCATGTAAAGACAAAAGGCACAGGGCTATGAGAAAACATCAGTTAATAATGAATAATTATCAATGGAACCATTTTATTATCTAATTTTTGAAAATAACTATAATTTATTTGATTATATTAATCAAAGCTGTAATCATCCTCCTACAGATACTAGCTGTTTCAAAAGTAAGCAATCATTTTAGAAAGGGCAACACTGAAGAGAACAGTCATCACAGCTATTTAAATTTCAAAAGTTTCCCATTGAGGTAAATGGGTGTTTTAATGAATAAAATTACCTGAACCATATCACTGAGCAAGTCAACATTCTTAAAAACAGTCAACCAAAATTCAGGAATTCCTTTGGGATCTTCTTTTTCTTCATCCTTTTTCTCCTCTTCAATCTTGGCCTTTTCTTTTAGCTCCTCCTTGATAAATGACAGCAAACATTATTGAATGCATGGATTAGACTTCTTGATAAAATCTTGTAAATCTTAACTTACATGCAGTGGCAAAAAATATAGAAACCCAGAAACCCACAGATCACCAATTATAATTTTCAGCCAAAGAAGTTTGTATCTCATTGTGTAAACACTGCTGTTACCCATACCAAACCTTATTTTCATCAGAATTACTGCTATCACACCCCACCAAAAAGAATCACTAGGACCAAGAACTATAAGAAAAACCATTATAGAGAAAAAAAAAAAAAATGAAAACCTTTATGAAAAAGGAAGACTTAAATAAACAGGAAAAGCAAAAGGAAGATTAACTTAACTTTGTCCAATGCCTCATCCTATGGTGTTCTTAATCAAAATATTATATTCTCTTAATCAACCGACATTAAATAACAATGCTACAGAACCGGGCCATGTAACACAGCACTGAAGCTGTGTCACAGTTCTGCCATTATTCTTTGTGGTTGAGTCACTTAAAAGCCTTTATTTCTTCACTTGAAAAATGGGAAAAATCCTATGCCTGTCATCATGAAGTTCAAAGGAAAAGTTTTATGAATTTATAAACCTTAAATATTATTAATACTTAAATACTGTAAAAAAGATAAAAAAATGATATTGGGTAGATGGTACTAGGTTAAGCACTGGCTTATCTATACTATTAATCTTACAAAAAAAAAGAAAACATTTCTTAGGTATAATAACACCACTGATTATATACTGTTATAGCCTATCACCAAATGCTAACACTTTTGACAAAACTCTTAAGATTTTTATCACCTAAAAGCACATTAAAAGTTGATACTTACAGAAATTTCGTCTTCTTCATCTGGTTTCCATTCACATTCTTCTTCCGTAGGTTCATAAATTGCATTAATAATCTCAAATCGCTAAAATGATTAAAAAAAAGGGCTTGCATGAAAACACTGGCATCCAAGCTCAAAACTAGTAGTTTCTTATTAAGGACTCCTATAGATTTAATTAACGTATATCACAACCTTATGTGCTATTGATAGCTTCCCAAGTACCTCTAATAACCATTTCAGTGAGAGGTCTAAAGACTAACCACTTGCAAGTTTGTTTATATTTCCAGCGCTGGTTTTCTAGAATGTTAGATAAATTAAACAAAGCAGTAGAAAACATTTACCTTGTCAAATAGAGGCTGATAGAGAGCAGCATACTTCCTTTCAAGATCATGAACTTCCTCATAGAATTTGGCTTCTATCTGTGCACATTTAACTTGAAGGTTTTTGAGAGCATTCACTCGTCTTTTAACTACCCTAGGCAAGCTGAAAGGTTAGAAACCGGTTACACAGCATCACAGGAAAACAGAAGTCACACTTCCTTTGTCATATTGAAACTGAAGCACAACAGTTAGTGAATGACAGGTATATTCAAAGTAATTAAAATCCAAAATAGACATAAATATATTGACCCCTTGACCATAGAATATTTAAAAAGTAGAAATTTAACCAAAGTATACTAACAAGAAAATGTAAATCACATTAAATGTAAATCACATTGTCAACCCTCAAAGTGTAATCAAGTTCAGTGTTGGACTTGTCATTGCTGGTATCTCAAAAGTAAAATACAAACAGCTTATCAAATTATAAGTCATGGACTGACCATTTAACTCTAACGATGGTTGCTTGGATTTTTCTTTCTTTTTTTTTGTTTTTTTTTGACATATATCTCACCTGTATCAGTTATTATGAAAAAGGAGGAGGAGAGAATATGTATATTAGAGGAAAAGACGATATCCTACACCATTATTTTCTATTTTAGTTTTCATATTTAATTTGGAATTTGAAATTACATAAGAATGTAATATATTAGGAAGAGGGTTTTTTTACACAACAGCTTTGTTGAAATATAATCCATACATACATCATATAACTCATTACGGGGCACTGATTTTTTAAAAGGTTATATACAGTAAGTTTTAAGTCCCTTGAAGAATGATTAAACTTATAAACCCTTCTACCACCCAAAAATGTTCACACTCAAAATTCACCTAACTTTAGGGAATCGATGTATCACATACAAAGTCCAGGTTAAAATATGCTGCCACAGATAAAATTTTTATAAACCAAATAATTATTATGATTATTAGAAACAAAAAACAAAACACCTAAAGATCTCAACTTCTTTTCTCACAATTAAAAATAAAAAACAATGTTCTATTAAGGTGGGGGAACTAGTAAGAGCTTTTGGCTTCCCCTGCCCAACCCCCCAACCCCTAAAACCAACCCCAGAAACTGTAGAACCAAGAAGGAAACAACTATTTCAGACACACACACACACCCATAAGCAAAATAAGATTTAAAGCTGTCCTTGGTATAGGGTGAGCTACAACCTGGAGAATGAATGGAAGGGATAACCACAGTAGGCAGCAGTGAGGACAAGTTAAAACAAGGCATCGTTGCAAACAAACTTTTTAAGTTCGGGTCTAGCCTTGCAACAATCAATGTCTGTCCCCTTCACAAGACCCCAATGTCAAGGTTCCTAGAATAACATGAAGAGCTGATGAAACCTTGACTAGCTCAGAGCCCTCAAGCATTCATTCCTCCACATTATCTATTCTGGTAAAATGAATTAAACAACCAAAGAGGCTTATCTCCTCCCAAAGCACACCAGGAAAACTGCCTGGCATTGAGACCTCTGCTTAGGCTCATCTTGCCCCCTTCTTAAACTCCATGGAACTGTCACATACCACAGTCTGACCTTGATTTCTCACCTAAATAGCCATTATTAACTGTATACTGCCCAGTGCTCCTGAGCTCAAAGGCCAAAATAACTAGACTTCAAGAGTATAATTTCTATGAAAGAGTAAAATAATTATTAGCTGAAGCAGCATTTAGACAGACTAAGAATTTAAACAAGAATATAAATATATTTAGAGATGAGGAAAGATAATAGGAAACAAGACCAAAAAAATCTAAAACAGTGGGAATGTTAAGTATGGAAAATACAGTAACTAAAATAACCAATAAATAGGATAAACAGGATAAATTCAACTGAAGAAAAAAGTCCATGAGGTTGAAAAGTTCTCCCAGAAGGTAGCATGAAAGACAGAAAATAGAAAATCTGAGATATGGATGACAAAAGTAGCAAAAGCTGGCAGAGAAGGGGGAGATTATCTTAAGAAATGAAAATGATAAATTTCTAAGATTTAAAGCAATATGAGAATCTTTACTCTATCCCAAACATATTAATGAGATTGATGAATATCAAAGACAAAAGAAAATTCTTAAGGAGTTCAGTGAAAAAGAGCAAAGAACCTACAAAGGAAAAGGAACCAGACTAACACCAGGCTTCAAAAGAAACACTAAAAACAAGAAAAAATAAATCATTATTTTTAAGTTATTTAAGAACTTTCACTTTATCATTTCATAGCCAGTTACATTATTTAGATATGAAACCAAGATAAAAATTTTAGCAGGCATATCAGGATTCAGGAGGTATGCCAAAGATACTCATTAAATTATTAAAACCAACTTTTGAAAAAGAAAAAAAACCCCACAAATCTAGGAGATTATAGAATTAAAAAGTATAGGTGTGATCAAATATCTTTGTAAATTTCACTGTTGCCTTGAAGGAAATAGAGAGGACAAGAGTAAGTACATTTATAAACAATACAGATTAGATATTAGCAAATTAAAGAAATCAATAGAAGTAAATAAACTTAGGTATTAGGTTATATGCCACTACCACAATAACAACAAACATAATGCATTAACTTTGGAACAAGAAGGCAACTTGATCTATCCAATGCAAAGCAGAAAAGGACTAAAAAAAGAGCCAAAGTAAAATAAATTTAAAAACAGAGAAAGATGGCAGCAGTAAGTCCAAAAACAATACAACATTCAAGAAATGTAAAGAAGCTGAATTTATTAATAAAGAAGCCAACATTCATATTAACGAATGATACAAAGATGGAAAAAGACATACCAGTTTAAAAAAAAAAAAAAAAGCTGGGATGTGTATTATAGTATCAGGCAAATAGAATTTATGCCCAAAAAACCGGATAAAATACAAAATAAGACATTACATACCTATCAGTAAAATGGAACGAGAACAAGGTACATACGTCACAAACATCATATACCTAATGATATGGCTTCAAAATCTATCAATCCACAACTGATAGAAATATAGGGAGAACCTAATCGGAGATTTTTAAGATTCCTTTCCCAGACAAGCAAGCAATCAAGCAGACAATCAATCAATTAGCAGAAATAAAAAGAGCCTGAATTAATACAATTAGTAAGCTTAAGCTATTAATTTCAGTATCTAGATCTTCACACACAATACATACACAACATTTATAATAACAAGAGTATTAAGGACACAGATTAAAAAATAAAAATCAAATGAACTAAACATTCTATTTTAATTGGAAAAAGAAATGGAATAAACCTAAGTAAAGAGGAAATGATAAGCCAGAAATCAGTGAGCAACAACAAAGAATGTGGAGAAACAAAATCAAAAGCAAAATCAAGAAACATTAATAAGATCCAAGACAACTAGTAAAACTTAGGATATAAAAAACAATATAAAAGAAAAAAATCAGATTTTTAAAAAAATCATGAACTATGATCAATCTAAGACTTAAAATGCATGCAAGTTTAGAACATAAAACATATAAAACTGCAAAACTGACACAACTTGAATAGACCAATAAGTATGCTTAAACAAACAAACAAAATCTATAGCTCAAAACTCCCCAGGACCTCTAGTTCCAAAACTCCAAAGAACCAAGTAAACTTTTAGCAGAGTTCTACCAACCATTCAAGAAACAGTTAATTCCTACCTTATACAACGTGCTGCAGAAAAAAGAGGGAAAAAGTAAAAGCAGCCCAATTCATTTCATACAGCAGTTAAAACCTTAACTCCAAAACTAGTTAAGTATACCATACCTTGAAAGTATATTTATGTACATACATATATACATACCTGCACACATACATATGCACACACAAGCTCATTTCACTAATGAATAAAGACCTAAAATATTAACTACTGAACTCAATTGTGTAACAATAACATATCCTGATTAAGTTTATTCCAGGAATGCAAGGCTAGTTTGATATCCAAAATACGTATTTCCAAAACATTTACTTAATATTTGCTTAATAGGAAAAAAGTACAAAAGAGCATCTTAATCAATACAGAAAAAAAAGTCAGATTTAAAAATAGTAAATAGGCACAGAACTTGGCCAGTTGCAGTGGCTCACGCCTATAATCCTAGCACTCTCAGAGGTCAAGGTGGGAGGCTGGCTTGAGCGCAGGAGTTCCAGACCAGCGTAAGAGCGAGACCTTGTCTCCACTAAAAAATAGGAAAAATCAGCCTGGAATGGTGGCATGTGCCTGTAGTCCCAGCTACTTGGGAGGCTGAGGCAGGAGGACTGCCTGAGTCCAGGAGTTTGAGGTTGCTGTGAGCTAAGCTGACACCACAGCACTCTAGCAGAGGACAGAGCAAGACTGTCTCAAAAAAAAAAAAAAAGGCACAGAATTTAACAGAAAGGTTATATATTCATTCCCAATACTAATGGAAATAAGACAGAGATGTTCATTTTTAATGCTAATGTTTAACACAGTACCATAATGTAACAAGTGCAAGTCCTGGCCAATGTTATAAAGAAAAATAAGTATATGGTGTAATGTGGAAGATTAGAGCTAAAATTGCCATTATTTGCTGAGAAGATCTTGGGGGGAGGAGTCAAATTACTACAATAAATTTAGCAAGGTTACTGGATTCAAGATCAACTTTTAAAAAAGGTCAAAAGTACTCCTCTACACATCAGGGAACCAGAAAACACAATAAAAAAGAAGATACTATTCATAATAGCAACACAACTAAAATATAAAGAAATTAACTAATAGATTAACAAATGAAGAAAATGATGAAACTATAATAAAAGACACAGAATGTGATCTGAATAAATACAAGTATATGGATGAAACAATATTAAAGGTATAATTCTCTGTTAATCTAAAAATTCAGTATAATTCTTATCAAAATTTAGGGTTTTTTTTTTTTGTTCTTTTGTTTGTTGAAAACCTGATAAACTTAACTCTCAAATATGTGGGATAAAGGTCTACCTATGGTTAGGTCAACCTTAAGATCATAGTTTGAGGGCATTGGGGAGGCATGAACAGAAGCAACTTGCCTTGCCAAATACAGACATACTATAAAGTCATAGTAATTAAGTGTGACAATGACAAAAGAAGAGACAAAAAGATCAATGAAACAAAAGAGTACAGCTCAAAGACAAACACAGGTGTTTCTAAGAACTTGATAATGCAATAAAGTGGCACACAAATAAATGGGAAAAGAATGAATTGTTTAGTGAAGAGTGTTGTAAAAACTAGCTAAGAAATGAAGAGGGAGAGAAAAGAGAACTGGATGGTTACCTACACCAAATACAAATGTAGACTCTAGAGGGTTTAAAGACCTAAATATGAAAGATAAAACTAGGCAATAGGAAATATAGAAAGAACTAGGAAGAACTTCTTAAGCTTCAAAAGCACAGCCACAGGACAAAATATTTTACTAAAATAAAAATTAAGACTTTCTGTTTACCAAAGGACTCAATGGACAAAATAGGAAATGACACAATATATTATTTACAATGTCTAAAATTGGTAAGGGAATTGCCATCTAGAATACCTAAGGACTTCTGCAAAATATTTTTTAAAAAGATAACATCAGTAAGAATGGTACAAATGGGCAACCTAAAAGGCTCACAAACATTATAAACAGAACCTCAAAACTCATTAGAAATTTAAAAAATACAAATAAAACAAAATGAGC
This sequence comes from Microcebus murinus, assembly GCF_040939455.1. Taxonomy (NCBI): domain Eukaryota; kingdom Metazoa; phylum Chordata; class Mammalia; order Primates; family Cheirogaleidae; genus Microcebus; species Microcebus murinus. The sequence goes on along the minus strand of NC_134113.1, from coordinate 40,430,453 downwards.
CCATATGTCTTAGATTGGTTTAAAAATGAAAAAAAAAAAAAACCTACAAAGCTGGGTGATGCCAATTGTTGGCAGAGACACAAAGATAAAGCAACCTTCATGCACTGGATACAGTATTTCTGGAAATCACACTAAGAGTGCTTATTGCTTGCACATCCTATAAATAGTAATCCCACTGCTAAGTACATTCCCCAAAGAAATTCTTATACATTCCTTAAGAGGACATACAAGGATATCCATCACTACAGAATTTACATTAACAAAGATAAGAGTCCATCAAAGGAAAGGCAGATAATAGAACACAGTGAAAACACACTACAGAGAAGTAGGCAACATTTAGAAGCTACTAACTAGATACATATAGACGGCAACCCAAATGGATCTTAAAATCATGAAACTAAGTTTAAAAAATTGTGTAAGCTGAATAAGGCTATTAATGATTTACATCACCCATGAATTAAATAAGAAATCTGTATTTCTTCTGATTTTGTGCATTTCTAACAAACCTCTAAACAAATCACAGAAATGGTTAAGATCAGTACACTTCCTATGACTTGAACTAAAATAAACTTTAAAAGACCAATGTAAACAGGTGCTATTAAGAAAATTTTAAACTTCCAATAATCCTATTTTAGATGCTAACAGACATCAGGTTTCCACTACTATGTATATAAATCCTAGATGGTCTTAAAAATAGATACACCTGCAATGTTGATTATAGAAAGATAAATAAGGGCTATGGAAAAGAAGAACTTGTACCTTTCAATGTATCCTGTTGGTGTTTCTACCAGACCATCAAGTCTTTCTTGAAGGGCTGCAAGAATCTGAGGATTTTGCATCATCTGAACAGTCAGCTGACGCGCTTTAAAAAAAAAAGGGCATCAAAAGAAGGATTTTATGAAAATGTATTATGCTTTTTTAATAGGACAATCCAATCTCATGTTCCTAACTGGCCTATAAATTGCTGGTATATATGAGTAGAGATGGGCAAACTAAAGAAAATACACTCTTGGAAAACCCAATGTCGAGGAATAGTTCAGATTCCTAATGATCTTGTAAAAGTACTGCATTTCTCAAGGTCACTATCACAATCACTATGAACAATATCCTTTCTCTTCCTAGTATCTCGTGTTCACCCACCTTGCATTTTGGGAAGCTCAAAGCTTCATCCAGATGCCTATCTATGACTCTTCACAGTCTTTTGAAGGCAGATAATACATAATACATACCAGAAAACTGTAAATATAATGATAAGTTTAAGCCTGGGAGAAAGATGAAATCAGTGACCTGAATGTTTGTGTTTAATGCTTGTGTAGTGTAATTTCTGAGTATATGAATAATGTTAATAGATGAGATGGTCACAGGTGGTTAACTGAGGCCAAACAAAACTTGGTTATTAATGGCCTTTAAAAAGTATACTCAATCTAAACATAATCTAGAGTTATACAAAACAAATTATGTTACTATCTTCTCTTCATCAATACAGTTATAAAAATTGCTATTAATTTTCCAAATTATGTTTTTAAGGGTCAATTTACTTCTGATATTAATTCAATTAGGATGATATACAGCTATGATAACCAACATGCATTTAGAAATATCAATATTGGTCACTGAGGATACAGCCCTGTATCTATTAATAAAATGTTGCAAAATAAAAGCTGAAGCTACAAGTTCAGAAGCCTTTTCACAATTAATGGAACTGGCTTAAAAACAATAAGTCTTCTGGTACCTTAATATTCTTGGCCCAGATCTACAGGGCATAACCTAAATAGTACAATACTCCACCACCACTATCCTTTTAAAAATTATCTGCTAAATTTTGAATGATTTTTGTCAATATTTAACAGATAAAGGGTTTTTGGTTTGTTTGGTTGGTGGATTGAGGGAGTGGATTTTTTAAAAGACAGACATACTACATGTTTTTCTATATATTAAACACTAAACATACTGTTTAGAAGCACCACCAAAAATAACCCCACCACCACCTGTAACATTTCAGGCAAAAATTCAGACAACAATTCAGACAAAACTCATGGGTAGCTAGCTGGCTGACACAGCTACACCATGTCACTTCACCAGTAGTGACTCTCTCTCCCACACAGAGACACACACACATACTAGAACTAAATTGGAGGTATGGACCAGTGGATAAAGCGGACAATGAACAAGGGTCCAAAAAAAGGGAAATGGTACTTATCACTACCCTCTAAAAGACACATGCCAGCAGCCTCTGGCTCCTGAAGTAATTTAAAATAATACCTTTGATTTTTGTTTCTTCACCAGTTTCTTCTTCTTCTACTTCTTCAACATCATCCAAATCTTGATCAAGTTCACACTGTTCTTTGCTACAATATCATAGTATCACACCAAGGTTCAAATGTACCAATAACCAAAAAAAGTTATAGAAAAACTTAAATTCACTTTCTAAATTAGTATGCCTTTTTCAAAGATATGAAATAGGAAATTCAAAAGGTAACTCAGTCTTCTAACTCCTATGTAAACAAGTACAAATTGCAAGTACTTAAACCTTCATTAAAAGCAACTGGTCAAATATAAAGTTATTTTCAAGCTTTAAAAATTTGGTTTGGTAAGTTTTGGGGGAATGTGACATCAGGAAGTATGTGCTTTCTACCTAATTTCCATTGACTGCATTCTTCCCTCTTAGTAAAAGCATCCTCATTTTATATGGGATAGCAATACACCAAACTAAAAGTCTACATTTCCTTGTCTACCTTCTAGCTAGATCCGGCTATATCCTATGCTTTGGCAGTAAGATAAAAAAGCAGAATATAGAACTTTGAGGAAGTATCCTTATAAAATGGTAGACAGCTGGGAAGCTATTTTGATCTTAATCTTTCCTTCCCTCCCATATAGTGCTAGCTAGTGCTCCAGCAACAAAAATGGACCAGGTCATCCTAGAGAATGGAAGTCACCAGCTAAGGATAAAGGAGTTAGGAAAAACAGAAAGATCCCAGATCCCCGATAGCTGTTGAGCAACAATATCAGGCTGCACTATCTTTGGACTTTCCTCACTTTTCTGTACTTCACAGTGGAGATATGGAAGAAAAGTTAAGGAGAAAACCTCTGAGCCTACTTCTTACTTAAGAGGAAAGCCAGAAAGATAGTACCATTGACAGAGAAGGTAAAAAGTAGTAAGATAGCATCCTTCCCATCTCATCTTAAAGAATTACAAAAAAAATCTCATTGTTAAACATGAGATTACATCTAGCATTAAAAAGGGGGATAGGTCAGATGCAGTGGCTCATGCCTGTAATCCTAGCACTATTGGAGGCTGAGGTGCAAGGATCGCTGAGCTCAAGAGTTTGAGACCCCATCTCCATAAACAATATAAACACTAGCCAGGCATGGTGGCACAGGCTTATAATCCCAGCTACTCAGGAAGCTGAGTCAGGAGGATCACTTGAGCCCAGGAGTTTGAAGTTACAGTGAGCTAAAATGCCACTGCACAGGAAAGGGGGAGGGGGAGAGATAAAGGTACTTAAGTCAATATATAGGGTCATCACACAATTCCCTCTAGTTATTTTACATTAACAATTGGATTAGATACACTGTTTATTTTGCTGAAAAAAAAAAAAAAACAGCACTCTGGGAGGCCGAGGCAGGCAGATTGCTCAAGGTCAAGAGTTTGAAACCAGTCTGAGCAAGAGCAAGACCCCGTCTCTACTATAAATAGAAAGTAATTAATATTGGCCAACTAATATATATAGAAAAAAAAAATTAGCCGGGCATGGTGGCACATGCTTGTAGTCCAAGCTACTCGGGAGGTTGAGGCAGGAGGATCACTTGAGCCCATGAGTTTGAGGTTGCTGTGAGCTAGGCTGATGCCACGGCACTCACTCTAGCCTGGGCAACAAAGTGAGACTCTGTCTCAAAAAAAAAAAAAAAAAAATTGGACTAGAGATTTAGTTGCTTGTGTCTAAACAGCATTTAAAAAATTAATTTTCATGTACAGACAAATACTAATGTTCATACAGGAGCAAATACCCATGGGGGACTGGTTATAGGAAATCCTGAGGATACCAAAGTCCTTGGATGCTCAGTGTAGTATCTGTATTCAAGTTGTGTATATCCTCCCACATACTTCAGATCATCTCTAGATTACTTACAATACCTAATACAATGTAAATGCCATATAGTTATAATGCTGTATTTTTAATTTGTACTTATTATATTATTTTTCATTGCTTTTTTCAAATATTTTCAATCTGCAGTTGGCTGAATTCACAGATGTGGAACTCATGGATGAGGAATCCATAGATGTGGGGGGCTGACTGTAGTTACAACAGTAACTTTATGTAACCCAAAATGCCTAAAATTTTTACTGTCAAGCCATTTAGAGAGAGAGAATTTACTGACTCCAGTTTAAAAAACAAGAATCCCCTCTTTCTTCCACCTTCCCAGGGCTAACAAGCATCCAAAATTAAATAATAGGGGAGGGGGAAATCAAACTGTCACAACCAATTTATTCTTTAAAAAAAAAAGTTTAGGCCAGTTCTCTTCTGCAGAGAGGATTCGCCTCTACTGTCTATGGAGTAGATTTTCTATTTAAAAAAAGTTTAAAACAAAATGAAGATTCCAAGGCTAAGATGGCAGATTACATAAACTCACCTGATCTTAATCTTTCTAAAATCCCCACTAAAATTATAATAAAGGAGTTTTTGAACAGGCAAACACTAAAGGGCAAGGAGATAAGAGCAGCAAAATTGTCAAAGCTGGAAAACAGACAAGTGATAATCAACTTCATTAAGAAGCAAAATCTATGTTAGCAGTGGCGAAAGTTGAGAACTAGCCCAAATACAGAGTCTTTAATAAAAGGATAAGAACTGGTAGCACCAGGTACACTTATAAAACTAGGGCTAGGGTGTGAATGTAGCTAAAATAGGAAGGACTAAGTAAAAACTGATAAGCAGTTAAATCTTTAGATCTCTTCCCCAACCCTACCAAAAATATGGCAGTTTCTTCTCTGGAAAGGGTAAAACTCAGAACTTTGACTAGGGGACCACAGACATTTAAGAGTATCAAAGATACAGGACAGGCTATGTACATACGCCAATGCTGAATGCAGAGACCTCTCCCTAGCTACCTTCTTCCAGTCTGGCTTCCACAATACTGAAAACCACATCTTTAGCCAGATACTGTTCACTAGAGAATCTACCAACCTAGGAAAAAACACCATTCTGACACTGGGGGTTCTTATAACAAATACCCACTCTGATGACTCTAAACTAAAATCCCAAATTAATAAGCCTCCCCCTCTAACGCTCAAATTTTCCAATAGACTTTTATTAAACATCCCTCAACTACCCTTACTCCCACCCAAGCCAATCTTAATGATCAGGCAACCAAGTATTGCCTCATACTTGAGGAAAGCCTTTTGCAGAGACTAAAACACAAACAAGGAAAAGAAAATTTAAGAGCAAATAGGCTATATGAGAGGAAGAAATATCCAGAGAAAAGACATTACAATCAAAGAAACAAGAAGAGGATGCAATAAAAAACAGGAACAGTAAACAAAGGAGCTCTTAGAAACTAAAACAACAGAAATTTTAAAGCTCAATAGAAGAGTTGAAAGATAAGATTCTTCAGCTCAGGGCAGAAAGAAGAGCAAAAAAAAAAAAAAAAAACAAAGATTAATAATAAGACAAAAGAAAATTAGAAGATGAATCTAACATAGAATATCTAACAGGGGGAGCTCTAGAAAAACAGAAACTAAGTAATCCAAAAAATTAAGTCAAGAATATTCCCTTCGAAAGCCACTGAATTGCTTGACTGAAAAGGTCTACCAATGAATGTCTAACATAAGAGATAAGACAGACAAAATGTGAAAATTTCAGAACTCTGAAGCCAGAGTAGCTTTCAGAAATAGATATACTGTATATTAAAAAGAAATTATCACACAGAAATGATAAAGAATTATAATGACTTTGGAACTTCAACACAGCAACACTGGAAGCAAGGTGACAACAGAGTGATGACTTCAAAATTCCAAAGGAAAATAATTCCCACCTTTGAATTCTATACCCACACTATCAAGCAGAGTCATTTTTCAGTCATTCCACATCTCAAAATAATTTACTTCACTTGTACTCTTACAAGAAGGTACTGAAGAACCAAGAGTATAAACAACGTAGGATATAGCAAACAGCAAACCCAAGAGAGGAGAAACAAATGGAAACCTAAAGAAGACAGTAGTACTTGTATGTGTTGACCTTGTGCTGAAGTTTCCTGCCCTCCTACCTTCATGCCCTGATGCCTACCACAGCTGTGGATAATCATATCATCCTTCTCACTCCCAATTTTATTTTAACACAGGCTACTGTAAAATTACAAGCAACAAATATTGTGCAAGCTAATCCCATTCTGACTGTATTTCTGCAAAACATCCACCCACACAATAACCCCGTCACATGGCGACTTAATTAGTATGTTTCCCAGGATGCATGACCTAGCTCAATGACTTCTCCAGAATAGGTCCTTATAAAGATTTAGGAAAGCTGAAGCCAGACTATGATCCAGATAGCCTCTTTTCCTTTTTATTATTCTATCTTGCAGCCTTCTACTAACAGCCATACTACTGCTTTACACATTTAAGTTTGTGACTGCTATTCAGATACTGAGAATTTATAGGTGGTAAAATTCTAAAGACAAAAGCCAAGATAGTGCTTACACCTCCAGAGAGGAAAGGTGGAAGATGCAACTAAGATTGGGCACATAGGGCTTCTGATAGTAATGTTCTACTTTTAACTTGTACACAAGTGTCTTAATATTGTTTACACTCTACATACACATTTTATACACATCTTATACATATACTACGTATAATTCATTACAACGTAAGCAGTAAAATCTTCGGAAAATACATACATGGTAAAAATGATTCACTATTGTGCTTAGCACTTTCCTAAGAATAAAAACTGACAAATGATTTACTATATTTATGACAATAATTATATATATTTTACTTTGGATACACTGTACCCAACATATTAATAGGTACTAAGTATTAGTTATTATCATACATTTTCATAATACCAAATCTATACAGCTGTTTAAGACTTAATTACATAAATAGTACAAAGTGATGTCAAATCTCTGAAAAAGAACCAACTATCTGCCACTTACTTGTCAATGTCTGCCATGTTGTTAAGATCTCCAAATACCTATGGAGAAAAATATCACTGTTAAAAAAAAGTATTATTATTTATTTAAAACCTGTAAAAACATTTTAGAGACAAAACCCTTCAAATCAATACCATGTTAAAAACTATCCCAGGTAGAGATGTATATTCCCTTTAAAACAGCATCAGTGTTAAAAATTAGAAAAACTCACAGAACATACAAAGACTTTCTTAAGTCATGAAAAATAATTTTTTCAAAGAGTACTTACTGATTAAAACAAGCAAGTTACGACTAGGTTTTTCAAATCTATTGTATTAGGACTATCATAATAGCACCACTGGTACAGAATCCAATATCTGCTATAATTATAGGAAAGGAACAGCACAAAAAAGGATTTTTATTCAAATTCTTTTAACAATCATGAATGATCAGTTTTTGCTTAAAATTTTAGGATACTTAGGTTTATAAGAATAAACCCCTTCATAACAATATTCATTTTTTATCAAATTCATGTTTAAAAAAAAACAAACCTGCTGCCTACTTGGACTTATTATGCCCCCTGGAGATTTGTTTTAAAAAGGTTTAATAATAATCCCTGCATCAAATATCAGCCATTTAAACTATTTCATGACAGTATGGAAGCTCTGGGTCCCAACCAGTAGCAAGTAGGTCTTCCTTGTCTCTTCAAATGTACCTGTACCTCTTTGTCACATCACTGATAACCACCAACATCCCACTATCCTCTCCCAGATAAACTGGCACATTGTCAAAACTTTTGGTTACAAGACCAGAATAAATGTATTGTTATGTCTGATCAGAGCATATCCTAAATTCCTTCCCACAAAAAGATTAGTTATTAACTTAGAGAATACTGCTTTTAGAAAAAGAAAACTTAGGCCAGGTGCAGTGACTCACACCTGTAATCCTAGCACTCTGGGAGGCTGAGGTGGGAGGATAGTTTAAGGTTAGGAGTTTTGAGGTTGCCATGAGCTAGGCTGATGCCATGGCATGGCATGGCACACCACAGCACTCTAGCCCAGGTGACATAACAAGACTGTCTCAAAAAGAAAAAGAAAAGCAAAACTTAAGGTGAATGTCAATATTTAGGCAGAAAAACAGCTGAATGCCGTAAATAATCTACAGATTATGAGAAAAATACAGGTTAAAATACAATCCCACATTAAAATTATCTTTTAAAAAATGACAATCTTAGTACATATTTAACACATAAAATCCTACAAGATGTGATTACTCTCATATCAACATATTTAATATCCCTATTACCTAACAAAAGGTAAGAATAGAAAAGATTGATATTATCAGTCAAATGTTAATATTTGGGGGAAGTATCACTGATCGAATGTCTACTCTTTAGACAAATTATAAAGAAAGTATTTCTTCCTAATATATACTAGTCTATTTGTAAGTAATATTTTATCTGTTTTAAACAATTCCTACTAATACTGAATTTCTCTAGAGATGCTGAGTAATTAGCCAGCATTTACAAAATGCTTAGCAAATAATTATGAATACTAATTTAAAAATAAGAAAAATATTGAATCTTACTTATCAAAGAAATGCAAGTGGGGTTCCAGTTTGTCTGTCAAATCATCAAGGCTGTCCTTTTAATACAGGGAAAATTGTTCTTATATCTGGCCAGTGTTCCTATAAACTGGTAAATTTCTGGAGAGCAATCTGGCTCTCCAGAAATATCAAAGGAATCTCCAGGAATATCAAAAGCCTTAAATACATCTATCTCCAGCCTTAGTTACTTATGAGAATCTACCATAAAAAACTTTGTAAAGAATCTAAGGCCTTTGCTTTTCATGTTCCCATAGTGAACAAGTCTTGCACCTCTTTTGGCTCTCAGCTCAAAGTTTTACTTCTTCAGAGATGCTTTCTCTAACCTGTACATTCCAGTTAAATAAGATTTCCTGGTCATATACACTCCTATAAAGCTCTATTTTTTTCTATCATAACATATCTCAGTCTGTAATTAAAAATTAGTGTGACCTAAGGTCTGTATCTCTCAACTGACCAGACAAGATCCATGATTACAGAATTATACCTGCTTTTACCAATCATGGCACTGTTTTCTTCTTCAGGGAAGTACACAAAGCTTGTGTTATGAACTTAGTACTATTATGCAACGTGCATACAATGGAATGCTTTGTTGTCAAAAATGAAGTAGATCTCTAAGTTGATACAGAAAGAACACCAAAGCAAGGTATAGGATGAATGGTAAAACACATTTGAATATGTATACTCTTTCTGGAAAGACACATCAGAAATCTAACAGTAGTTTCCTATAGAAGAGACTGTGGAGAAATGAGAACTTGTTTTTCATTCTGCATTACATTTATGCATGGGTTACCAATCAGGATACATTATGAGAAATGTTTCATTACGCAATTTCATCACTGTGCAAACATTATAGAGTGTGCTTACACAAACCTAGATAGTATAACCTACTACACCTTGGCTACACCTTGGTATAGCCTATTGCTCTAGGCTACAAACCTACACAGCATATTACAGAATGCGGTAGACAATTATAACACAATGGTTAAGTATTTGTGTATCTAAACATATAGAGAAGGTAAAGTAAAAATGTGGCATTATAATCTTATAGAACCATCATCCTATATATGGTCCACTGTTGACCAAAAATGTCGTTATGCAAGACATAACAATTGGAGTAGCTGAGACTATAGATGCCCACTTCCATACCTGGCTAATTTTTAAAACTTTTTTTATAGAAATGGGATCTGTGTTGCCCAGGCTAATTCCAAAATTTGGAATTTGCTGGGCAGCCCAGCAAATGGGAGGCCAAGAGCTCAAGACTAGCCTGGGCAACACAGATCCCATTTCTATAAAAAAAATTTTAAAAATTAGCCAGGTGTGGAAGTGGGCATCTATAGTCTCAGCTACTCCAGAGGCTAAGGCTTGAGCCCAAAAGTCCAAGGTTACAGTGAGCTATGATCAGGCCACTGCATTCTGGCCTAGGTGACAGAGATACAAAACCTTGGAATTCAAATTTTTGTTCTTGTAACATTTTAACATGTTCACAGAAGAATGGTTACACTGCTATCCTCAATGTCCATTCTGTAGTGTTATATTTAGAGTCTCAACTTTTTTTTTGCTGTTGCCCAGACCAGAGTGCAGTGGCACAATCATAGCTTACTTGAACTCCTGGGCTCAAGCAATCCTCTTGCCTCAGCCTCTGGAGTAGCTGAGAATACAGGAATGCACCACCTCGCCTGACTAAATTTTTTTCTCGCAGAGACAGGGTCTTGCTATATTGCCCAGGCTGGTCTTGAACTCCTGGACTCAAGTGATCCTCCTACGTCAGCCTCCCAAAGTGCTGGGATTACAGGCTTGAGCCACTGCACCTAGCCCTGTAGTTGAAACTCTTAAAAAGAAATTATTTGTCTTTATTAAAGAGACTCAAAGAGAGATCAGTACAGCATCCCCAGTGATGCCTACTACAACCTGCCCATTTTGGCCAAATTGGACTTCCTGGTTGTACACTAGGCCCAATTTTATAGTCACATTACTTGGGTTGACATCAGCTTTATAACAATCTAACTCAGGTAAAAAACTTCTGACCCCATTTCAACATCTATAAGAAGTAGAAAAAAATTTTTCCCTCACTGGATTACACTTAAGATTCAAGGAATAAATCCATATAAAAAACTTAACCAATGTTTGATACCTAGTAAGTACTCAATAAACATAAGCTATGTTTACGTATAGTACATTTTAAATTATCCTTAAATGTGGGATCAAGGTTCTGGCAAAATAATTAACTGGATGATGGTTAATATTATTTTTGACAAACATACCATTGTAATGCAAGATGTCAACATTAGGAGAAACTGAGTAAGGAACATATGGCAACTCGCTGAACAATCTCTACAACTTTTCTGTAAATCTAAAATTAAAAATAAAAGTTAAATTAAAAAGATTCCTTGTCTGATACTGACAAGCTAGATTATGTCTATCAACTCTACCAATGGAAAATTATTAAAAGTACAGAGTGAAATATTTGTTAAAATCTTAAAAGCATTGAAATGCTAACAAGATAGTAAGGAATTACTACTAGTCCAAAATTAAAGGCAAAACAGGAAACAGAAGGCAGGCAGTTCTGCCCTGAGGGCAACTGCCAATTACCAGCAAACATAAACTTTGTTTTTAACCATCTTGTAGTAAAATCAAAATCCCTGGCCAGTCCAAGGTGAGGAATCTTTACAGCAACACTCCCAAATTATGCAGGACCCCAAAGTGCTATATCCTCAGGGTACAATAGGCTACACCATATAGCCTAGGTACATACCTAGGTAAATAGAAGGCTAAACTATCTAGGTTTGTGTAAGTACACTCGGTCTGTGATGTTTGCACAACAAAATCAATCGCCTAATGATGCCATGTCTCAGAAAATATCCCCAACCATTAACCCACACACTGTATATGGAAACAAATTCCATGTTGGAAGACTTCATGACTGTTAAGTGTTGTAGCTTTTCCCTGGAGCACAGTGGAATCCAAGATACAGTGCTTTTGAATTTGATGCTGCTATAGTTTGAGTATTTGTCCCCTCCTAAACTCATGTTGAAATTTAATCCCCAATGTGACAGTATTTGCAGGTGGGGCCTTTAAGGTGATTGTATCATAAGGGCTCTGCCTCCTCATGTGACACCCTAGTCCCCAGCAACAAGGGCCTTGGACTTTTCAGCCTCCAGAACTTAAGAAATTCCTTTATAAGTTACCCAGTTTCGGGTATTGTTATAAGCAACAGAAAATGGACTAACACACATGTTCACTTGTAGCAGTTTAAGTCACCAGAACATCCTTTAGAAACCAGTACAAAAATTACCTCATAAGTTTATCACTGCTCAGTTATGTAAGCCTGGATAACCACTATACCTGTTCCCTTGTTAAAATGTTGACATTACCCACCTCTGAGAGCATTAAATAATACACATAGAAGAATTTAAAATAATGCCTGAATAATCACTCATTAACTGTTGACTTATGTATTGCTGTTGTGCTCTTTTGTACACTCTTTAGAAAATAATTCAAAAGCTCTTCAAAATTATAGCCCCCTTCTCTCAATAAAATTCAAAATGTACAAAAATTCTGAAAGAGTAAAAATGTATCCAAATATGTAGCAGTAAAAAGCAGAGTTGGTAACCCGAAGTATAGAAGCCACTTTCTATGGCAAGCCCAGTAATGTGCTCTAATGGTTCACTTTCAATATGCTAAACAACTTACAAGGATAGGTACAAAGCATCAGCTCTCACCTTCTAATCCCTACTCTGCTCAACAAGGAAGGAACTTATTCAAATGAAACTAGTTTGAAATGGAATTTAATATAATTAAAACCAGCTCCCAGTTATAATTTATAACATTCTTTACCTACTATTATGCTCCCCCTTCCCTTTACCCTGTACCTTTTTTCTTCATAGCACTCATCATAACATTTTACATATAGGTAACCAATGTGCCTGTTTTGCACGATATAAATAGGTGTTAAGACATTTACTCAAAGAATAAACTAAGAACACAATTACAGGTTTGATTAAACTTGAGGTTCTGAATAAATTGATCATTAGTATTCACTTAGGTTTCATTATCTCTAATCCCTTCATAATATTCCAAAGTTGTAACCAAGCAAAAAATTAACAAAGTAAGCAAAGTACTGTATTTTATTTTGACATCTTCAGACCTTGAAGTCAAACTGATTCTGTCTCTTTAAGCCCCTTCTATTAAAAAAAACCCTCTGTTTTGAACATATTTTGGGGAGTTTAGAATCAAATCAGTCACTGGAGCCAATAGAGGCAAGCTGAACAATAAAATGAGGAACAGCATTTTGGAGTTAGTTCTGGTACAGGTATTTTTCCAGAAATCTCATTAAAGAACAAGAGCAGTCATTTGTCACATTTAGTATTAGCTAAAAAATCCTGTCAATTAATGGCCCTAATATAAAAATAGGTACTTTGAGCAGATAAAATTTACAAAGATTTTAAGATGCTATGGTGAAAACTATTAAGTTTCTATTTATTAAATTAACATAAACAATATTGGCTTGGAAAGAGCATCTCTGAAAGTCAAGGTCTTATAATGATAGATGTCCAAGTCTACCTGCCATGTTTAGTTCCATATATTCTCCAAAGGACCAGTCTTCTTAAAACTAAACTACACAGTTTAGGTTTGGGCCATTATTTGAACTCGGGCAACTTCCCACAAACTTGAGGCACAAGAGTCCCTGAAGATCACTGTAAACCTCATTTACCTCCCTTCAGTTTTAAGTAAGCTACACCATTATGGATGGTTTTTCTCTTAGCCAAAGGGAATGTGTATTACTTCCTAAATAAGAACGAAAGAATTTAAGCTGACAATAGGACCCAGATACCAGTTTCAAAGGATGTTTTGAATCCACCTATTTTCAAGAATGGTAATTTTTAATTTATAGCTCTCCAGACCAGGCACGCAGTGTGTGTAAGCTGTGGATTTTAAGGTGTCGTCATTTCAGAACTGATCAGACCAGTGATAGTCTACCTTGAAGACATCCTGTTCCTGGTTCATTATTTTTGTGCTATGCATGCCTAGTCCTCCCAGACAGAATTCTGTCCCAGCCTCCCCTGACTGCTGTTCCAGAGATTTTTGAGTAAGTAGCATTGACAAGGCAGCAGGCTACAAACTCGGCTAAGTTTATATTAACACCTCATTCAACCCCATACTTCTTTCTTCCATCCCATCCCCACTCACCTTAAAATGAAAACAGCTACTTAAGTATCTTATTCTGGGAACATCAATAAAGAAACTAATTTTTAAGTAAGCAATGGAAAGTCTAGAACAAAGCCCTTAAAGTCAGGCCAAAGTTTTTATGTTCATCTTAAAACCATTTAGAAGTCTATAGATCAATTAGGATCCATTTCCCCCCCCTCCAATAAAAAACACTAGTCAAAACATCTATCTAAGTTCTAGCTGTATTTGGGATACATAAAACAATCCTGTTAGCTAATAACAGCTAACATAAACGCTTCACATGCGTTAATTCCTTAAAATCCAAGCAGTGGAAGCCTTTCCCATCATCTACCAGCTAACATTCATGTTGCCCTCTGGTACCAATAAAAAGATTAAGACCAAAGAGAAGCAGGAAAGTTTGGAACCCAGGGGCCAGGCTTATGAGCTCACTAGTCCTTTCCACATGCCAGCATCTCTAAAACTTTCAGGAAAGTAAGGACAGACCCCAAGAAGGGGTCCTCCAGCCAGGCCCAGGCGGCGGCCACGCAAGCCCATTACCACGTGTCGAGGGAAGCCACCGAGGGGGTTCCCCTCCCAGAGTGGCCGCCGCCCCCAGTGGGCGGAGAGCCCCGGAGCCTCGCGGCCTCCCCCGCCCCCTCCCCGCCGGAGCCTCGTCCCTCCACAGCCCCTCCCCTCCCGTCGGAATTTGCAGCCTCCGCCGTTCTTTCCATCCCCCAGCGGCCTCCCTCCGGGGGTTATTTTTGAGGGAGAAGCAGGGGCGTCGAAGAGGTGGCGGGCTCCACACTCGGGCCTGGCCTACGCTCCCGGCGCCTGATGGCCCCTCAATAAGCGGCCACCGACTCCCCGAGGACCCGGGCGTCGCCGCGGCCTCGCTCCCTCCCGTCCGCCCGGAGAAGACGGTGGGGCTTAGGTAACCTCAGGCCCTTGAGGCCGCGCCGGCCACCGCGGCGCCTCAGCCGTCGGGAAACAAGCGCTGGCCGACCCCAGGGCCCCTCTCAGGCCGTGAGATCGGGACTCCGCGGACGGCGACGGCCTCACAGGACGACCCAGGAGGCCCCGGGCGACCAGCGGCCCCGCCTCAGGGTTCCCGGTCCCTCCATCCCTCCGTCCCTCTGTCCTTCCGACTCGCGTCGGCAGCCAGGCCAACTCCTCGTTCCCCCTTCCCTTCCAGGCCCCCATCCGTTACCGGCGGATAGTACGGGGAGCCAGGCGGCCGGAGCTGCGCAGGCAGTGACTCAGGGCAGCAGCGGCAGCGGGAGGAGCAGGAGGCGGCGCCGCGAGCAGATGGCGCTAAAAAAGACCCGAGAGCCCGCCGCTCGCGCTCATATACAATTAGCGTCAGCACGTAGGGCCCGCTCCGCCGCCCTCCCCCTGGCCTCGTCGTCTCCTAGCAACGCGAGCGGGAGGCGGGCCCAGGCTGCGTTGCGTAGCAACAGAACCGTCCTTCTTCCCAGGCGACCTCCAAACCCTTACCTAGGGCTTCTCCCTCCCGGCTACCCCGGTGCTGCGCCTCGGCTCCTCCGGTTCCCGCCAGTGTCTATCTTCCTCCCCCTACTACGCACGCAGCCATCTCTTTTCTCCCGGCTGCGCTGGAAAGGCAATCTCAACCCCATCAGTTGTGGAGAAAGGCCTGACCCGCGGGCCTCGCTGCAGGCCCGCCTCGCCCCGTCGGCGTTGCGCGGGCGGAGCCGAGGGCGGGGGCCGGTCGCCCGGTCCCGGGTTCGCCGCGTCCTACGCGTCGAGCGTTCTTTAGTTCCCATCCGTGCTGGGGCCTCATTCCGGCAACTCCCCCGGTAACCATTTTCCCTCCCCGCCTAAGAACAACAGTGCTTTCCTCGTGACCACCTCGCAGTGTCTGCTGCAGGTTCTGCTTCTCCTAAGTCACGGGTCTCCACACCTTTCGGGAATGCTTCTCATCCCTACCCTCCGTCCTTTTACCTGATGTGCAGTCCCTCATTTCTGCTTTAGCTTTTTGATGAAAAGAGCATGCTTCTGCAGTCTGTGGATGCTTTATAATGAGGACACGCTGTGTCCATTGTTTCATCTTTCTGAAAAAGTAAATCCTGTTAAATCTTCAGGCTTGCGAAAACTCATGGCTACTTTTCAATTGATGCTGAATTGACTAACATTAACTCTTAAAACAGTCGTCCTCAAAATGTGGTCCCAGGGTCCCCAGACCGTTTCAAGGAGAAAGTCAAAACTATTTTCATAATATTATAATACAAAGACTTTGCTTTTTGAATTCTCATTCTCTCACAAGTGTACAGCAGAGTTTTCCGGAGGCTACATGACATGTGATAAGGAAACAGACTGAAAATAGAAGCAGATAAGAGAATCCAGTCATCTGCTATTAAACCAGACGTTAAAAGAGATTTGCAAAAACTCGATTGGCACAAAGGAATTAGTTATTTTTCATTTAAGAAGCTATTTTATGTAAACATTTGACTGCTTTATTGTTTTTAAATAAAGTAGTAACTACTCAAAAATTCTGTTTTAATTTCGAATATGATAAATATAAGTATCTGTAACGCACATAAAAGTTCTTGGGAGTCCTCAATTTTTAAGAGAATACAGGGGTCCCGAGACCAAAAAGTTTGACAACCTCTTCTCTAAATGTTGTATTTCTTGAAACTGCAAACTGCCTGAAGTCCTCTATTGTAATCCTCAAGTTTAGCAACTGTCTCTTCCACTTTAGAGGATTCCGGTTTTTTCCTAGGCACTCCCCAACCTGATTGAAATTAATTGCCTTTCCAACTAGACACTAAAGACATCTCAGTTACTCATTCATTTTGGTTTTTCATATGTGATTGTTTTGTTTTTCTCAACCTTCTTTCTTTTTATGTGCCCTACTCAACAACGATGTAATGCTAACAAGGATTATAATAGCATCAATAATGGCTGGTGGAGGGGTGGCTTGTGCCTGTAGTTCCAGCTACTGGGGAGGCAGAGATGGGAGGACGCTTGAGCCCAGAAGTTCAAGTCCAGCCCAGGCAACATAGTGAAAATACATATATATCTATTTTATATATACTGTACATATATATTTATTTTATATATACTATGTGTATACAATAAATAGTAAAATAAATAAATTAAATAATGCTCTTCAGGAAGAACCTGCTGTACACAAACAAGGCAGACAAGTGCTCAATATGTACATAAACTTGGCACTGCCTCTTCAAGAGTGTTGCATTATAATCAAAGCTATGCACCATGCAAGGTAATTAGCATATTAAAAACAAGCTAAATAACTATCACCTCCTTTCCATAAACCTTTATGGTAGTAGAACTGAGATAAAATTGAGATAGCCTTCATAATGGTTTTTATCTTACTTAGAGAGCCTCATCAATTTCAGGCAGTTCATGGCCATAAGTTTCTGAATTTCTTAGGTTCAATCAATCTCCCACTACCATAATTAAGGGCTTGTTACTAGTTTATATGCTCTTTTCCCCTTTTCTCCAGCTTGTTCTTCTCCTTTCAGTGTATCCTAGCCAATCTGAGAAACTAAACAATGAAAAATTGCTAATAATGCATGCCTTTGTAATATGGTCTTTTGAACCACGGTTTGTAAATCTAAATCTTTGACATTGAAGTCTAGGAAAAGCTAATCATAAATGATTATGCATTCATTCAACAAATATTTATATTCAGGCATGACTTGAAATACTGGAAATATAGCATTGAACAAGAAAGACAAGGTTCTTGATTTTATTAAACTTATATTCTATTGAGGTGAAACAAATGGTAATAAACAAGTAAGGAAACAATTTCCAGTATGGATAAGTGAAAAGCTATAAAGAAAATAAAATAAAAAAATGAGTAGAAGGCAACTGACCTGAAAATACCTTTGAGCTTTTCATATTGATCTCTCTTATGCCCCCAAAAATCACACAATGTAATTAACTCATCTAATTTAATTATAATAAGTGGTGGCCCTGGTCACTGTTCTTGGCCCATGCCAAACTTTCCGTTGAAGCTCCTTTTTTTGTGCTCACTCGGGTAACACATATTCCAAAATTGATGCTCCTTTTTTCTTCATCCCCCATTAGTACTAGATTTTTATTTTGTAGATTTTTATACCATTGTAGCCTACAGGCTTAAAATATGGCATTGGAGTCATACAGCTAAAGTTTTGTCCCTATTCTAACACTTAATAACTATGTAACTTTGGATAAGTCACTTAACTACCCCAAGTTTCAGTTTCCACATCTGTAAAATGCACAATAAATGTACATTCCTCATACAGTTGTTGTGAAATTTTAAATAACACATGTAAATTGCTTAAGGTGGTGCCCAACACATAGTAAACACTCAATAAAATTAACCATTATCAACCTCTTCCTAAGGTGTTGGTTTTGTTTTTGTTTTATTTAAGGTTGAAGGAATTCCTGTGAAGTATTCTGATAGTACCTGGCACTGTTTTGTGAAACAGTTTTATGAAAAGCTATCTAGTCACAAATTTTAAACCATGTTTTTCTGAACTGAAATAATCCACACCGATACCAGAAAAGTATTATATTCAACATTTCTAAATACTTCATTACGGACACTGTAGAGATCAACAAAACAAGTCAATGACAGAGATGGTATCTTAAACGTGCTTATGTCTGTATTTCAGTCCCTAAGTAACAGAGAAAAGCACAGGCTTTAAAATCAGATAGGCATATAAGCTGTTCCCCAAAACACTCAGTGACCTTGAAAAAGTACTTACCCATTCCAACCCTTCGGCTTCCTATTTGAAAAATGTATTAGTAATTCTAATAAAACCTGTCTCTTTATTATCAGGAAATAGAGAAATGTATGTAAGGCCCCAGAGCAATGACTTGCATTTTACGTATACAATAAATATTTATTTACTCCCCTCTCAATTAATCTATAGGTAAAACATCTAAGAGAACCAATAATAATTATTATCTAGAAACTACACAAGATACATTTAAATAACCATCTTAGTTTTAGATCTATTGGTTTTTTCCCATTTTTCCCAATTAATTTATAAATGCAATGTAAAATTAATCAGATTCCAATGGAGAATTAAGAACAAGATGTCTTAAATTTCTCCCTTTACATCCAAAAATGAATAATGGGGTTTTTTTTAGTTTAAAAATATCTTTATTTTGCTATCATTTAACTGAAATTTTTTTGTAATAATTATAGAGTCACATGGAATT
Source organism: Microcebus murinus (assembly GCF_040939455.1). Lineage (NCBI taxonomy): Eukaryota > Metazoa > Chordata > Mammalia > Primates > Cheirogaleidae > Microcebus > Microcebus murinus. Next base: position 40,411,367 of record NC_134113.1, on the reverse strand, counting down.
ATATGAAATAATACAAAGAGATCTGTGTAAACTTTATCCAGTTTATTAAACTGGCAACAAAAATCCATAATCTTATTTGATTTCCCCAGTTTCACTTAGAACCATCTGTGTGTGCTTGTGTATTTGGTTTTATACAATTTATCATGTATGGGTTTGTATATCTATAACCACAGTCAAGATACAGTTGTATTACCACAAGGATCCCTTATTGCCTTTTTATTATAGTTGGGGTTATTTTTTTGTTTTTTACATACCAAATATGGTTCTGCATTTCCAGATTTTATTTTATCTTTCTTGTTTCTCACAGATAGACCACTTAGGTAGAAAATAGGTCATGCCTTTGTGTGGACCTTCAGTATTTCTTACCTGAATCATTTGCAATAGCCTCACAATTGGTCTTCTTAGTATCAGTCTTTTATTCTGCGCTGATCTGTCAAAGTTATTGCTCTAAAATATATGTCTGGCCAGAATGGTGGCTCACACCTATAATCCTAGCACTCTAGGAGGCCAGGGCAGGAGTATGGCCAGAGGTCAAGAGCTCACCTGAGCAAGAGTGAGACCCTAACTCTAGTAAAAATAGAAAAAATTAGCCAGGTTTGGTAGCATACACCTATAGTCCCAACTACTTGGGAGCCTGAGGCAGGAGATTGATGAATCTCTCATCACCTGAGCCCAGGAGTTTAAGGTTGCAGTGAGGTTACTTTGAGACAGAGTCAGAGCCTGTCTGAAAAAATAGATAGATAGATAGATAGACAGATATTAGGTTGGTGTGAAAGTAATTGCGGTTTTGGACCGAGAATTTTAAATCACTATAACTAGGCTCAAACACATCTTTATTAATCAAAGTAGGAACCATTACAGTCAACACATTTTTGCCAATGAAAAATACATTTGTTTATTCCTGTTGCATAAAAATGCATGCTTTGGGAGTCCACAAATTCTTGGAAAGCATTTTCTGCATCCTGCTGGTTGTGGAAACATTCTTCCCTGCAAAAAGTTGTCAGATGCTTGAAGAAGTGGTAGTTAGTTGGCGATAAGTCAGATGAATATGGTGGATGAGGCAAAACTGAGTAGCCCAATTCACTCAACTTTTAAAGCATTAACTATGCAACATGCAGTCAGGCATTGTCGTGGAGAAGAGTTGGGTCCTTTCTGTTGACCAGTGCTGGCTGCAGGTGTTGCACTTTTTGGTGCATCTAATGGATTTGCTGAGCATACTTCTCAGATGTAATGGTTTTGCTGAGATTCAGAAAGCTGTAGTGGATCAGACTGGCAGCAGGCCACCAAACAGTGACCAAGACCTTTTTTTGGTGCAAGTTTGGCTTTGGGATGTGCTTTGGAGCTTCTTCTCAATCCAACCACTGAGTTAGTCATCACAGGTTGTTGTATAAAATCCACTTTTTGTGGCACATCGTAATCTGATTGAGAAATGTTTCATTGTTGCATACAAGAAAAGACAATGACACTTCAAAATGACAATTTTTTTTTTTTTTTTTTAGACAGTCTCACTCTGTTGCATCAGCTAGAGTGCTGTGGCGTCAGCCTGGCTCACAGCAACCTCAGACTCCTTGGCTCAAGAGATCCTCCTGCTTCCGCCTCCCGAGTAGCTGGGACTACAGGCAAGTGCCACCATGCCCAGCTAATTTTTTCTATATATTTTTAGTTGGCCAATCAAATTCTTTCTATTTTTTAATAGAGACGGGGTCTCACTCTTGCTCAGGCTGGTTTCAAACTCCTGACCTTGAGCAATCCTCACGCCTTGGCCTCCCAGAGTGCTAGGATTACAGGTGTGAGCCACCGCACCCTGCCCACTGTTAACTTCTAATGGTTGGCCACTGCACTCCTCATCTTCAAGGCTCCCGTCTCCTTGAAAAACTTCTTGAACCACCACTGCACTGTACGTTCATTAGCTGTTCCTGGGCCAAATGCATTGATGTTGCTAGTTGTCTCCACTGCTTTATGACCCATTTTGAATTCAAAGAAGAAAATCACTTCAATTTGCTTTTTGTCTAACATCATTTCCATAGTCTAAAATAAATATAAAATAAACAGCAAGTAATAAGTCATTAGCAAAAATCAGCGATAAATATACATTAAAATGATGTATAGCATAACCACATTTATTTAAGAATGCATTCCAATATCTAATGGTAAATTTCAACAATGCTAAAACCATAATTATTTTGCACCAACCTAATAGATATCTTTGAAATAATAATGAATAAAGAAAACAAGTTACATAGTATAATTTGAAGACAATCAGAGTATCCATTATCAAGAGAATTGAAGTGAAATGTAGTGGATGCACATCATGGAGTATTACGAGGAAGAACATTGAATGTAATATGGCAATATTGATGTCTCTTTAAAATGCAGTACTTGCAAAATAAAACCACAATGAGATACCTTTAAACACCTGTTAGAATTGCTCAAATTTAAAAATATCTAGGACTGGCACAGTGGCTCACATTTGCAATCTTAGCACCTTGGGAGGACAAGGTGAGAAGATTGCTTGAGCCCAGGAGTTTGCAATTGCAGTGAGCTTTAATGACATCACTTCATTCTAGCATGAGCAACAGAGTGAGACCATATCTCAAAATAAATAAATAAATAAAAATAATGGTACAAAATGCTGATAAAGACATAAAACAACAGGAACTTTAATTCATTGCTGGTGGGAATGCAAAATAGTCTAGTCACTTTAGAAGACAGTTTGACAGTTTCTTAGAAAGTTTAATATATATTCACCATATGATGCAGGAATCTTACTACTAAGTATGTACCCAAATGAATTGAAAACTTATGCATGGGCTGGATGTGGTGGCTCACGCCTGTAATGCTAGCACTCTGAGAAGTTGAGGCGGGTGGATCATTTGAACTCAGGAGAGACCAGCCTGAGCAAGAACGAGACCTTGTATCTACTAAAAAAAAAATAGAAATTAGCTGGACAACTAAAAAAAAATTTTATATATATATATATATATATATAATTAGCCAGGCATGGTGGCACATGCCTATAGTCCCAGCTACTCAGGGGGCTGAGGCAGAAGGATTGCTTGAGCCCAAGAGTTTGAAGCTGCTGTGAGCTAGGCTGACCCCACGGCACTCTAGCCTAAGCAACAGAGCGAGACTCTGTCTCAAAAAACAAAAGAACAAAAGAACAAAAAAGAAAACTTGTGTATGAACACACACACACACACCTTTGGATGTAAATATTTATAGTGACTTTATTCCTAATTGCCAAACAAGGAAACAACCAAGATGTCTTCCTACAGATGAGTAGATAAATAAACAATGGTGTATCCATACAATGGAATACTGGTCAGACATAAAAAAGAACAAGCATCTAATTCACTAAAAAACATGGATGAATCTCAAATGAATTTTTGCTAAGTGAAAGAAGTCAGACTCAAAAGCCTATATATTACCATTCCGTTTATGCAACAAACTACTGACAAATTAATTTAACTGTATTACAAACACACAATCTCAGTGAGGGGTTAAGTAAAAAAGTAGTAGACTTTGGAAAACAATGTTTTGACTAGACTAGGTAAAAAAAGAACTACAAAAAACATTGTACTATAGTCAGTAACTTTGTTTCTCATAGTGGTAGGCATTAGCAATTCTGAAACTAGTTTACTTGTTTAACTAGAAAATGTGTATTAGTTTGCTAGAGCTGCCATAATAAAGTGCCAAACTGTGAAACTGGATGGCTTTAGCAACAACAATTTATTTTCTCAGAGTTCTGGAAAGTAGAAATCTGAAATCAAGTTGTTGGCAGAGGTGGTCCCTTCTGAGGGCTGTGAGGAAAGGACCTGCTCCAAGCCTCTCTCCTTGACTTATAGATGGCCATCTTTCCCCTGTTGTCTTCCCTCTATGTGTGTTTGTGTTCACATTTTTCTTTTTAACCACTTTGGTACCCCGCTAACCGGCCGCAAAACCTTGCCCACAGCAGGCACTCATAATCCGCATGATAGTTTGTGCTGTGCATTGACGACGAATCCGTTTTGCTCTTGCGTGATGAGGAAAGCTTTAAAGCACTGAAAGCTTGTTTTACTTTATAGGCAGCTTTACTTGTAATGTAAAGCAGAATAGATAACATATACATATATGTTTTCATTATGTTATTTTTAAATGTTCACAATTTTATTTTGATAAATGAAAAAAAGTTAGAACAGTCATATCACAGCTGTCGGCTAAAGTTGACGCTTGGCTGGGTGCCTACATATCACGGCTGTCAGCTAAAGTCACTGTGCGCGTTCATCAAACGACTATCTGTGGCTATCGACTATAGTTGACGCTGGTATCGAAGTGGTTAATAAGGACATCAGTCAAATTGGGGCCCACTCTAATTAACTCATTTTAACTTCATTATCTCTGTAAAGCCTCCTATCTATAAATAAGGTCACATTATTAGGTTCTGGGGGTTAGGACTTCAACATATGGATTTTAGGGTGACACAACCAAACTCATAATACTAGGGTTGAGCAAATAAGTAAATAATTGTAGATAATGGGAGCCAGGTCTCTCGCTATCAGAGAAAAAGTCACAAATAAGCAAGGGGAGAAGGCTGGAATGAACCATGTGGTGCCGGATTAGGGTCACAGATACCAGTATAAATTCATGTTTATAGGTAGATAGATGATATATAGAGACGTGTGCATACATAAGTTAATACACATACATGTGTTTCCTAGCTTTGTCCACTGAAGGGGCCTCGAAACAGTGGTAGCAACAAGCATGCCCAGCACACAAATCTTGGTTTCTAAGTACCATTTTCCAATTAAAGGAGGGAAAATACAAAATGAGTTTGGAATATCTCATAGTGCCAGAAAGGAAAGAAGTTTGAAAAAATAAAATAAAAATAGGAGAAAGAAATCAAAAGGACACTGGAGCCAATCTGAAAGAGCCCCCAATGGCCAAAGCTGGAACAATTTCAGCAACAAAATAGTGATAGTATTGGATTATAACCCAAAGAATAAAATAAATATCCACGGCTCTTCCCCTAAGTGGTCTGATCTGTGAAAATGGCTTTCTGTTCACTTGATCCAGAAAACTCCACAAAATCATGCAATTCAAGAGGTTCAGATCTTCTTGTTCATTTTAAGGACACCCATGAAACTGCCCAGGCCATCAAGGGTATGCATATACAAAAGCGTATCTGAAATATGTCACTTTACAGAAACACCATTCCGACATTACAGTGGTGATGTAGGTAGGTGTCCCCAGGCCAAACAGTGGGGCTGGATGTAGGGTCAGTGGCCCCCAAAAGAGTGCTGAATTTTTGCTGCACATGCTTAAAAATGCAGAGGAATGCTGAAACTTATAAAACTTATAAAACTAAAACTTTTGGGTTTAGATATAGAT